>NC_091059.1:193539834-193851620 GCF_000393655.2 Nicotiana sylvestris | reverse complement strand
TTCGAAGTCTTTGGAATAACTTCCTTAGGTCTGCTACATTGTCTTTCTGATGCTTAGACTTTATGATGACATCGTCCACGTACACCTCGATATCTTTGTGGATCATGTCATGAAACACAGTAGTCATTGCTCTCATGTATGTTGCCCCAGCATTCTTCAAACCAAATGGCATCACCCTATAGCAATAAGTTCCCCACGGCGTAATGAAAGCCGTCTTTTCTGCATCTTCTTCGTCCATTAAGATCTGATGACATCCTGCATAGCAGTCCACAAAGGATCCGATCTCGCGTCCGGCGCAATTATGGATCAAGATATGGATGTTTGGCAATGGAAAATTATCCTTAGGGCTTTCCTTGTTGAGATTGCGGTAGTCAACACATACCCTGATTTCCTCATCTTTCTTCGGCACTGGTACCACATTAGCCAACCTATTAGATCGAGTGACACGAATAACCTTTACTTGCAGCTGCTTGGTTACTTCTTCTTTAATCTTCACACTCATATCCATCTTGAACTTTCTCAATTTCTGCTTGACGGGAGGGCATACCGGGTCAGTGGGCAATTTATGGACCACTAAATCCGTGCTTAACCCCGGTATGTCGTCATATGACCAGGCAAATACATCTTTGAATTCAATAAGTGTTTTGATCAGTTCCTCACTGATATTTGGTGCAATGTGGATGCTTATTTTAGTTTCTCTAATATCACCGACATCCCCTAAATTGATGTCTTCTGTGTCATTTAAATTGGGCCTAGATTTTTCTTCAAACTGGCTTAACTCCCTATTTATCTCCTCGAAGGCTTCATCCTCATCGTATTCTGATTCATTATCATAATCGACCTCTTGTATGGTTAATTCGGAATCAGATTGATCTTTTAGACTAGGTTGAGGATCCGTTGTGCATGCCATGTCATTAAGATCAGTATGAAAAGTACTGTTCAGAAAAAGAAAAGAAAGAAACAAAAATTAAAAATAAAAATAAAAATAAAATAAGGAATGAAAAAGAAACTTCTCATTTTATTGAATCACGGGATAACAAGGTTTCATACTTTGTTGAGCAATACTGATAATAAAAGGGAATCCAGATTACAACCCTGGAATAATCCAGAAAACAAAAAAGGAAAATCAGAGCCAACTACCAGGACTCCCTCCAAGTAGGAAGAGGAGTAGCTGTCCAATTGTTGACATTGGCCCTAGGCCCAACAAACTATATTTCTGCCTTACTGGAACCCTCTCCATCCTCTATCATGTTGACATCTGCGAACATTCTCTCAAGGCCCTCATTCAAATCTCCATCCGGCCCGATCAAAGGCCCAAGAACTTCTGGGACTGGTAACTTTCTGCACCCTGCTTTGAAAAATGATCTGGACAGTCGTGGGACTGGCTTAGGAAGGACCCAGACTCTTTTCTTCATCTTGCGGGCCCGCTTTACGTCCGCTGCAGTAGGCTTGAATCCCAACCCGAAAGTGTCCAGGTTCTTGGGCAAAGAAACTGGCTCGGCCATTCCCTCCAGATCAATCCCCAAACCTTTTCCTGGTACAAACCTGCTGTTCAACATCTCTGAGGCTATCATAAAGGTTGCAGCTGTGATTCTGGGAAGTGGAAGGCCCCCACCCTCAGGAATTTTGTCCACTGAGACTGCGTCAAAAACTTGATAAACCCATGGGCCCTTGTCATCGTCGGTTTCTATGAAGGGCACAATAGCATCACTGACGGCATGTGTATCGTCATCCCCGTGTACCACAATCTCTTGTCTATCCCATTCAAATTTGACCATTTGATGCAGCGTAGAAGGTACTGCTTTAGCTGCATGGATCCAGGGTGGTCCCAACAAAAGATTGTACGATACCGCCACATCTATCACTTGAAATTCCATGGTGAACTCGACTGGACCAATGGTTAATTCAAGTACGATATCACCTACTGTGTCAGTACCGCTTCCATCAAAACCTCGGACGCAGATGTTGTTCTTGCGGATCCTATCATCAGCAACCCTTAGTTTGTTCAGAGTGGCTAAAGGACAGATATTTGCATTTGATCCATTATCAACTAGTACTCGAGTGACCACCGAGTCTTCACATTTTACCGTCAAGTAGAGTGCCCTGTTGTGTTCTGTTGCCTCTACCGGTAGCTCATCGTCAGAGAATATCACTCGGTTTACTTCGAAGATCTTGTGCACTATTTTCTCCAAATGGTTCACTAAGAGCTTGTCCGGGACATGGGCCTCGTTCAGAATCTTCATTAAGGCCTGATAATGATCGCTTGAGTGGATCAATAAGGATAGCAATGAAATCTGGGCTGGGGTTTTTCTCAACTGCACTATAATTGAGTAGTCCTGGGCCTTCATCTTCTTCAAAAACTCTTCTGCTTCTTCCTCCGTTACTGGATTTTTTATCGTTACAGGATTGGTCCTTCTCAGTTCCGCGGGAGCGAAACACCTTCCTGAACGGGTTAAGCCCCGGGCCTCGCATATTTCTTCCACAACTTCCTTCCCCTTATGCATCATTGTCATTTGACTATAGCTCCATGGCACTGTTTTCTCACTTGTTATCGACAACTGCATTACTGGCCTGATAATGACTGGTTCTACGCGGGCCCCCTTCACTACCAACACTGGGGTGCTTGATACTCTCGGCAGTACTACCCCGACTGACTCTGGCTTCTTTGCAGCAATAGACGAACCTTTCCCCACTACCACAAATGGCTTGTCACCTACCTTTCCCAACTATACCACTGACATTTCACTGGTTGACTTCTCGTTTGGGCTAGCCCGAATCATCATTACCGTTTGTGAGGGCTTTTTGGGTTACCCTCCTTTGTGCATTATTTCGATCAGTGGGCCTCGTGGTACACCTGTAATGGGTTTTCATTGATGTTGGGAGCCTCTGGTGCCTGAACCTCGATCTTATTTGTGTCAATAAGATCTTGTATGGCAGTCTTCAACTTTCAACACTTCTCGGTATCATGCCCGAGAGCCCCTGAACAATATTCGCAGCTCACTGAGTGGTCCAGATTTTTGGGAAGGGGATTTGGCAATTTGGGTTCGACAGGACTTAACAAGCCTATCTGCCTCAACTTGTGGAACAGAATAGTATAGGTTTCTCCCAATGGAGTGAATGTTCTCGGCCTCTGCATCCTTTCGTTCCTGAAAGCCTGATTTCCGCGGTAGCTTGGCCTTGAAGGATTCATGTATACCCTTGGTGGTGGATATGTGTTTTGGGGAGGTGGATATGTATGTTGGGGAGCCGGCACATGCCATTGCGGGCGAGCCGAAGGCTGGTTGTAGGTTTGGGCGTGATGGACGGAGAAGTTTGGCTCTTGTGGATGATGATAGGGGAGTGGAGGGTTGTATGGAGTGTGTGGATAATTTGGATAGTGGGGTCTGGGCTGGTATCGAGGGGAATGACCTCTTGATCTGGACCAGGTACCTGCTTCGACTGTTGCGACATCCTCTCTCTTCTTTTTCCCGAGCGCACCCCCCGTATCGCTCTAGATAGCCTGAGTCGTGGCCTTGATTGCCAAATAACTCATTATCTTGTTGGACCTGAGTCCCTCTTGAACCATGACGCCCATTTTTACTACTTCATTGAAGGATTTACCAACCGACGTCACCAGGTGACCAAAGTAGGTTGGCTTCAACGTTTGTAAGAAATAGTCCACCATTTCACCTTCCTTCATTAGCGGATCGACTCTTGCTGCTTGTTCTCTCCAACGGAATCCGAATTCCCTGAAGCTCTCTCCCGGCTTTTTCTCAAGTTTTAACAGTGTGAGACGGTCGGGGACGATCTCAAGGTTATACTAGAAATGACCTGGAAATGCTTGTGCCAGATCGTCCCAGGTATACCACCTGTTAGGATCCTGCCTCGTGTACCATTCTAATGCGGACCCGCTTAAACTTTGACCGAAATAAGCAATCAGCAATTCATCCTTTCCACCTGACCCTCTCATCTTACTACAGAAACCTCGTAGATGTGCCATGGGATCACCATGTCCTTCATATAAGTCAAACTTTGGCATCTTAAAACCTGCCGACAATTGAACATCGGGGAAGGGACACAGATCTTTGTAGGCCACACTAACTTGGGTGCCCAATCCATGCATATTCCTGAAGGATTGCTCCAGGCTTTTCACTTTACGGAGCACTTCATCCTGCTCCGGATTCTTAGCTGGCCTCTCAGTTTTCGTATGGAACTGAGGGTGAGGGGTGTAAGTGTATGGCTCGGGTGCTTTAAAGGTTGGTTCAGGGGGATAATACTGGTTATCATGAGCCTGAAACAATGGCACGCTATAGGATCTTTGCAGTGTGGATGGTGGAGGTGCCCCGAAGACGGGGACGATTGGCGGAGGAGGGTTTTGTTTGGGCGGTGGAGCTTGGGGATTATAGGAAGTTTCCCCTTGATAGTATTGGGCAATGGGGAAGTTCGTTGATGGACCAGTGGGAGGGTGTTCCGGAGTTCGAGCTGGCAAAAGGGGAGGAGTAGGGGGAAGGGTTGGTGATGTTTGTCCCCTAGCCTAGGCTAGGTGCATCCCTGCTATCTCCTGTCTCAACCTGTCTACCTCTTCTTTCATTACTTGCATCTCTGTCTTTTCCTCCTCGACACTTTTGTCCGAACTAGACATACTTTTCAGAATTGGCCCTTTAGATCTTGTGTGATAGTGGTACTCTGCCAGAACGTTCTAACGAGCTAACTGTTTCGAAACTTCTTTCTCTGGTATAAACAACAAACTTGTTAGAATTAGAGCTTAACACATAGTGTGATTTCACATTGGGGAATGCAATGTTCCTAGGCAGTTCCACCATTTCTAACATGTTTTTGCTCGAACTGCATGCGTCATCCCGACTTGTTTTATTTGTGCCTTTAAAGTGTATTTTTGGAACCCTCCACTTTCCTCTCTATTATTTTCTTTTCTTCTTCCTTTTCTTCTCTCTTTTTTTTTCTTTTTTTTAGTGGTGGTCGAATCTTATGTGGATTGCCTACGTATCTCGTCCCCGCGTGAATCAGACCGGGCGTAGTTCTGCCGCAAAGTAAAGACACAAAATTCTTTTGGAATCATTCAATTCATCGCCAAAATTTGCTATTACAAGCTACTTATTTTAAACAAAGAACAGCAAAATACATATTCCAAAATACTTAACCTGACTCGATGAAAAAAAAACATATGGGAAGATAACATACCCATAAAGTCAACAAATAAGACTTGAACTAGGGATATATTAAAGATTTCAATTTAGGTGCCCGCGAGGCATCGTTCGGCCTTTCCGCGGGCTTTGGTGTAAGACCCCTTTGTAAGCTCTTCAACTCATTCATGATCCGGTGGACGTAGCCCATGATGGAGGCAAGAAGGGTATCACGAGGTATTTGCTCACATGCTAAGCATCTCATGTAGATGTAGTGCCCAATCTCATCAATCCTACCTCGGATGTTATCCCTTTCCCTGAACAGTTGCTCTATTCGCCGGTTCTTTAGTCCCAGTGCTTGAGCATTGTCGGCGAGTCGATCCTGGAACCTCTCCATTTATTCTTCCATTCCGGCCATCAAATCGTAACAGCGCCTTCTGTCTGCTCAGGCATCTCGGGCTTGTTTAAAGACCCGCTCCTGAAGAGTGCAGTTTGTTTCTCTTAATAGTCCAATGCTTATTTCATAATCCCTTATGACTTGTTGTAGATGCTTTCTCTGTGCCATTGTACCTTTTTCCCATCTGACCCGCATTCTCGCTATGCAAGCCTCAGATCTCTCCAAGTCCTCTCGGTTTTTGCTGACATGACTCCTCAACTCTGCTATCAACCTCTCGTTGGACCGACTTTTCTGTTGGTCACCGGCATTCCTTCTGTCTTGGTGGATTCGGGCTCTCAGGGCCTTGTTTTCTTGAGTCAACTTGCTTTTCTCTCCTGTATCAGCATCAATTTGCAAGCTGCTTTGGTATTTCAGCCCCTTAATTTGTTGTTTTAGCTTGCCAATCTCGACCCGATATTCTTTCTCTTTTGCTAGCCAAACCCATTGTGCTTGCGATGATTCTACAAAGTCTTGGATGTGAGCTCTCTTAGTTGGTCTCTGGTGCTCAAGCTCTCTTCTGTACCATGTGAGGTATTTTGGCGACACTTCGCCTTTGGCCCGATCTTGTACACGAGTATCTACTTTCAGGGTTTGACATTCATTCCAGATTTTCCGAATGACTGCTTCAGGGAACTGCCCACCAAGCCCGATTTCGACCACCTGGCCGCTGAGATCCTCTTCCTTTGGGACTATTTGGCACCGCCCCAACTGTCTCAATACTCTGTATGGCACATAGGGCTGGATACTTTGGAGACCCACCACCAACAAATGAGATTCGGTGGTTGACATGTGTATGATTTCATCTATGGGTAGCCACCCAAATGCCCAATCTATCTGGTTTGCTAAGATAGAACGCAACAGAGTGACCCATTCAGTGACCCCTTCTGCCAAGCTGAACTCGTCGACCCTTGTGGAAAACTCTTCTATACAAGTCTTTTGTGATGACCCATGTTTCAGAAACTGAGGGCGATGACATAAGTGTTCTATCATCCACATTTGCAGTAGTACATTGCAACCCTCAAAGAAACCTCCTCCGATTTTGCAAATAGTGAGAGCACGGAAGATGTCTATTATTATCATCGATGCCAGAGTGTTGTTGTCTTGTTTGAGCAAAGTGCTGACGACCCCAGCGACTTGTATGTTAATTTTCCCATCCTTTCTAGGGAATACCAGAAAACTCAGAAAGGCCACCATAAAAGCAATACACATATGTCTTTCCCATTTCAGCCGGCTTTTCCCGCTGCAGATCTTACCCTCGGGATTGTTGAACCCTCCAAGATGACCGTACCTGTCGTACAGGAATGCCAAACTACAAAAACCCTCTGATAACTCTGGGTTGTGTATAATTCTGCGGATCTTCACGGTGTCTAAGAACCTGTGTATGGTCACGGTCCTTGGTGCAATAAGATACTGCTCTCTCATAGGGATTTTAGGACACCCGATGTACCCTGCCAGTTCCTCTAGTGTCGGTGTGAGGTCAAAGTCTGAGAAATGAAATACATTGTGTGCTGGGTCCCAAAATGAAATTAACACCCTTATATGTCCCCTCGCGGATCAATGTCTAGTAACCCAACCAAGTTTCCTAAGTATATCTTGACTGTATCTAGCCCTGATTCTTCTAAATAATTCCACCACATGCGTAAGCGCAAAGGGATCCTGTTTATAATGGCCCCAGATGAATTCCTACTCGTGCTCATTCTGCACATTTATTAAGGTGATTTAGAGAAAAAGCAAAATCTTTATTTGACTCAAAAACTAATTTCCCCATTTTCCCCTAACGTTTTAGGAAAGAAAGATTGATTTTCCAAACACGGCCTTTCGACTCTTCAGGGATGAAGATTTTAAGGCTGTAGGGATTTAACCGGCCAAAAGGTAAAAAGAATGATCAAAGGTGGCTCTTTATGCAAAGACAGCCTTCCGGCGTCCCTTTAGGGGACATTCAGCTATTTTTGCACAATGGCATCGCCTGACACTTTTATAAAAGTAGCAACATTTTGTCATTTTTCTGGTCGTTTTTGCAAAATGGGAAGTTGGACCCGATAAGGGTTGCCTACGTATCTCACATCCGGCGAGAATCAAACCGGCGTAGTTCGGGTAAGAAAAATTAATTAAACCAAGAATCCAATTTTCTTCCTTCAAAATCAAAATTTTGGCAGAGTTCTCACATTACTTGGACACATTTTTTTTTTAAAAAAAAATGAGTAGTTCTCAATTTTTCAAAATTCCCGTTTTCACCAACCGGTCAACATGCAAGTTCGAAGCAAATTAAATGCGCCAACAAACAAGATGCAACATGATAGTTTTTGTTTTGTTTTAGGTTGCTTTCCCTAGACGGGCTCAACCCCTGTGTTGAGCCCCCTAAATCAAATACAATGTGATGCAGATAAACGTTTCCTACTAGGGATCCGGCATGAAGTCATGTTTTACTAAGTTTCAAAACTGGGTTTTGTTCTAGACCTGGCTTACCCGAGCGGACAACTCAAGTCGAGGAGGGGACAACTTACCGGGGACCTGCGAGATCGTCCGGCTTCGTAACTTATCCGAGCCTCTTTCTACTTGGGTATGACACTAACAGAATAGGGAGTCTCAAACCAGTGAGCAGCATCCCCGGAGGTAAGAAGAGAAGGGTTCGACACAGTTTATATATACAGTCAAATAATATCAAAGTGGTAACATACATCATTTTGCACATGAAGCACATATCACATGAAAGTATCAGATAATAAACAAAGCCGAATAGCACAATTATTCTAAGCTCGAATTTCTAACCCTAAACCAGTGGTTTTGGGCAAAGGTTTCCCAGCAGAGTCGCCAGAACTGTCACACCTCCTTTTTCACCTACACCCACGCAAAGGGGCGTAGAAGGGAGTTTTTCCAATTAAAGGACAATCGAAACGGGATTTATTTATTTATTTCAGAGTCTCCACTTGGGAGATTTATGGTGTCCCAAGTCACCGGTTGAATCCCAAATTGAGGAAAATATTGACTCTGTTTAACTGTCTACGCACCAAAAATCCGGATAAGGAATTGTGTTAACCTGGGAGAAGGTGTTAGGCATTCCCGAGTTTCGTGGTTCTAGCACGGTCGCTCAATTGTCATATTCGGCTTGATTATCTGGTTTTAACAATTGTGCATTGATATGCAAATTATAACTCTTTTACCGCTTTTATCATTGTCATTATTTTATTCAAAGGATTGTAACGTTGTGAAAATGCATCTCGAATTGCGCCACATAAATGTACCCGCAATTTTTGATACGTTCCGACTTCGTTGAGATTTGGATTTGGGTCACATAAATGTGCACCCGAGTTTAGGAAAATAACGTTATTTAATACACGCCTAAAGACTAACGCGTTGTTATTTTGAGAAAAGCCGTAAAGTTCGTTATGCAGCCTGTCTCGAAATCTATGCATTCGAAATAACTATCCGTTGAGGGCCCCGCACTTTGAGTATTCTTGTTTGTCGAGGCTCGTCTCATTCATTATTTTAAAAAAAAAGGAATTTGCAACGTCGTGGACACGCATCTCGAACCACGTCACAATCAATGTACACGTGATTAGAGACACATTTCGACTCCGTTGAGATTTGGATTTGGGTCACATAAATGCACACCCGTATTTAAGAAGGTAAGATTAATTAAGACGCGTCCTAAAGAGACTAACGTATTGTTATTTTAGAAAAAGGCCACGAAAATTCACTAAACGGCCAACTCTAAAGTCTAACCAATGGTTATGTGTTTATTGAGGGCCCCCGTGATTTGTAATTTATTTGGCGAGGCGCGCCTCATTTTATTTTAAAGGTCGTCCTATAATGGCTATGTTTTCTATTAAGTTTGTCTCTAAAAATGAAAGAAGAAAAGGGTCCAACTTTATTTACATGCTTACGAGTTAGTTATAGTTGGGTTCCGAATATGATTCGCAAAATCCGAAACATGAATGCGTATATGGGCACTCGTTTGGATATTATGGGCCCAGGCCCAACGCACACAGTATTGACTGGACCTGGGCCACTTCTCTTCCGATAGGGGCCTGGTTAGTTCATTCGACTCAGGCTCGACATTTATAAGGCTGAAATGTAAACCTGTGCTATCTACTCTAACGGTATTGTTGCAAGTTATAACGAGGCAGCCTGCTAAATGAGGTGAGATTATCTAACAATGGACATTTTAGTGCCTAACATACGTTTGGAAGATATGCAACTCAACAGACACAACTGAAATAATCAGGATATTGCTTACTACACCATCACTTCTTTTCTAGCTACCGGCATACACAGATGATGAGCCATTAAGTTACCATATGTGGATGTCTAATTATACATGATAACTACCTTCATTATCCTAATAGAAGACATGAACTATTATATATACAACTTAATGTTCAATATACAACTAAAGCAAATTCGAAAGAGGCAACTTCAGCTCTTCATTTCTATATTCATGTTTCAACTTTCAGCTTGCATTGACAGTGTATCAGTTGTGTACCTGGTATTAGGAAAGCCAAAAGAAGAAAGGAATGATCAGTGCAGCAGTAGCATTTACAGCAATAGCAACAACAGAAACCAGCAATCAACAACAACAAAAACCAGTGACAGATTATTAAAACCAAGCAGGAAATCCAGTTTGCAGCCCAGCAATACCAAAAAACAAGCACAGGCAAAGCAGAGAAGGAACCAGATGCAAGAAGGCAGTAGCCTCTGATTTTCGAAAGCTCAAAGAGAAACAGCCCCAGGATCTTAGTGTAAAGCTCAGCCTCAAACCCTCAATATCTCTGGAAATTATGTTCAAATTCCAGCCAAATCTCACTCTATATCTCTCTGAAGTGTTTTAAAGTTTCAGCCTAGAAATGACCTTATGATTACTTAGCTTCTTAGGGTAAAAAACCAGCCTATTCAACTCTATTCTCTGGACTTGTTGTGTGAAAAATCCAGCCTATGTGCTCTGAAAATAAACTGACCTTCTAAAGGTTGAAAGACCAGCCCAGTTTTTTGTTTTTTTTTTTAAATCTGAAATCCTAGTGTTCAGCCCCCTTTTTTGTTCTAAATGAGCCTATTTATAACCCACAAGACACCTCTAAGGTCTGCCTCGAACCAAAACAGATCCTATATCTGCCCCTGCCCCTTAACTTCCCATGCCTAAGTGTCTTTTCTTGATGTAAACTATTTTGCTCCCCATGCTAGCATGCATTGTCTCTATTTGTTTTAATCAAGAGTTATGGGAGGGGTTATAATATTCAAATAAACTCATGCTCTCATGTTATGCACCCCACTGACAATTAAACTAAGGTTAACAAATGACCACTAGGCAAACTTAAGCTTACAACCTGTTAAAATCCTATTAAACTCCTAAAATTACCCCTTAACCCTTGCATATTACTGTATTACCCTAAGCCTTACTTGTCTGAACTTACCAACTATATAAGCTTAAACTTAACACTGATTTCTGATTGATTTACTAGATTTCTATAGCTATATCCAATTCTCAGCCTAAGTTCAACATAAAATCAGATCACAACGGGGTGTCAATCAGATGAAATAAGTTGATCAAATTGGGAACCAATCCTGATCAACTTAAATCAAACAATCAACAGGGAGCAAATGATGAATCAGTGACAATCAGGCTTCTATGACAAACTATGAAGAACATGGGATTACTGACTGAACGAGCAGTCTAGTTCAAAGACAAAACTGAACATATTCAACAGGTTCATAAGTTAGCATAGCAGATGTAGAACTGATAAACATACATGGAGAACATCAATGAACTACTATCATGTTTCCTCTAATTTTTAAACAAATTAATTGACGACACTTATTTAACCGACTATACAAGCTATAACAGATAACAAACAATCAATAAACACACAAGCTAACAGGTGATTCTAGCGGCTTTGGACAAAACCGGGACTTTATACGAAACTAACTAATCGGCGAACTTGTTCGTATTGATTGTATAGTTTAAAGAACATTCAAATGAACAGAAGAAAGTTTCGACCAAATAAAAGGACTGGAGATCAACAGACTCGACAGAAAAGTCAAAAACTAAACTAAACATGAAAACAGATAAAAATCATAGAAGAACAAAAGAAAGGGAACAGCTACCTCAGGGACTCGAAATCAAACTAACCTAGGCTCGAACTCGGACTCGACCATTTTTGAGGTTGAATGGACCTTAATCGAGTGTTATCAACTGAGAACACTTCGACTAAAGTCGATTAGACCCCACATCGTATTTTAATTTGGACAGATCTCAACTTTTGGTCTTTTAGGGTTCTTTGTGGTTTGATTTGGGATTCGTCCAGCTCCGGTCAGATTCAAACGGAACCAATGGCGTTTAGGGTATGAGGGAGGTCAGGAGGTGTTGTGGTATGAATTTGGGGTGGACTGGGATAGGTTTCCGTTTGGCTCGAATCTTCAAATGAATATTCGAGAAGATAGGAGATGATTCGAGCCAAATGGTCACCGGATCCGGAAAGAGGGTGGTCAGATGGTCTTGTGGTGTTAAGACGGTGGTCGACGGCATTGTTGCTGTTGGGTTTCAGGCGAGGGAGTCCTAAGGCGGCTAGGATTTGAAGGGTTGATCTATGAGACGATGATGAACAGGAGATGGAGGGGGGTTTGGTTCGGGAGCGTGGGATAAGATGAGGGATTTATATATGGGGTAGGAGATTAGATCCTATCTGTTGGATCAATCAAGATCAATGGCCAGGATTAAGGGAGCTAAACAATACGGTGTCGTTTAGTTTAAGTAGGGGGTCGGTTCGAACCGGGCAACGGGTCGGGTACGGGGATGGGTAAAGCCATGGGATCGTTAGATTAGATTTGATGGATGGCTCAGATCGAATGCCCTATGCGGCGTCGTTTGGGGGCATCTCTGAAAAGACTTGGTTTGGACTGGGTCAATGTAATTGGTTTGGTCCTGAATTTTGGTTTCACCCGGCCCAATCTGAGTTTCCTTGATACTTCACCCATTTTTCTTCTTTCTTTAATTACCAAAATTAAACAAAAATCATAAATAAATTGTAAAATCAAAAATAAAATGACACATATTATTTAACACCTGTAATAACTAACACACAAATTAAACATTAAATAAAATCACACAATGACAAGAAACACACATGCATATGTTTTTGTGATTTTCTTTTAACCAAATTATGGTTAATTAACTCCTAAATGTACCATTAATTCCTAAATGCATGTAATATGTATTTTTGTATTTTTAACTATAGCAAGGTGAGCATTACGGACAGAACAATTATCAAAATGTCACGCAAATTCTCAAAATTGTACCCGAAGGTAACTCGTTTTATTTTTTTCGATTTCTTTTGGAGTAGTTTCCGTGAAGCAAAAATCACGTGCTCACACCTGCCCATATAACAGAGGAATACATTTCAGTCTTTAAATTTCAAGTTTTGAAGTTGGGAGCCCGCCCATATAACAGAGGAATACATTTATGTCTTTAAATTTCAAGTTTGGAAGTCGGGAGCCCGCCCATATAACCGAACAATACATTTCAGTTTGTTAAATTTCAAGTTTTGAAGTTGGGAGTCCGCCCATATAACAGAGGAATACATGGAAGTTTGAAGTCAGTAAAGCAGAGGAATACCATCGAAATCCCCAGTAGGAAACAACAAGAATCCCCAGCAGAGGAAGGAAGTCCAAGACTCGATGGAAAAATAATGCGAAGCTCCCGAGAAGGACATAAGCAGTTCGAGATCGGCAGTCAAGGGAGAATACAAGACAAATCGGAAGTAAAGAAATACCAGAGAAGTCACCGAGACATCAAAGCAACAAGAGACACAAGAGCATGGCTGAAGATCTAGATAAGATTTTGTAATTCATAGACTATAGTTTAGTCTAGCTTCTTGTTTTCTTTCAGCATGGTGTAATAAGGAGGTCGGCAAGCAGTAATAACAGCATACAACAGCAGTAACATTGCAGTCCCATGGTAGTCCCAGCTACCAAAACTTTCCGAACTACATTAACCTGATTCCCTTCTAGCCAGGGATATGTAGGAAACCATTGAAGCAATGGTTCGGTTAAATCTTTTTCAAAAAATGCTTCACACGGAGTACTCGGATGGGCAAAAAGCGCTCACTTTATCTTTGCACGAAAACTCTTCGTGTCTTCGGACAAAGAGGGGCAGCTGTAAGCACGTGATTTTTGCCCTATGAGAGAAATACTCCCAAAAAAATTCAAAAATAAAACAATTTTCCTTTGTGTGCAATTTTGAGAATTTTCGTGGCATTTTTGATAATTATTTGTATTTTGTCCATGCATGTTTATTTGTTAAATTAATAAAAATACAAAAATATGTCGCATTTGCATTTAGGATTTAATTCTACAATTAGGAGCAATTAAGTTTGTTTTTACAAGAACAAAAAATCATAAAAATATTGTACGTTGCATTTTTAGCATTTAATGTCCAAATTGTGTGATTTTATCGTAATTGTTATTTAATTGTGTGTTAATTGTTATTGAGAGTTAATTTGCACATTTATAAATTAATTTATTTCTATATGATAATTTAGGATTTTTAGAATTTAGTTTTAGTTTAACACAACAACAACAACAACCCAGTATAATCCCACAAGTGGGGTCTGGGGAGGGTAATATGTACGCAGACCTTACCCCTACCCCGAATGGTAGAGAGGTTGTTTCCAGGAGACCCTCGGCTCAAAAAAAGCAATAGGAGCCGATATATTATTACCATAAAAATGCTTAATAAAATAACAGCAATATATAAGAGATATGAAATACAGAATATGAAATACGAAATAGATGGCTGGTATAGTAAAACTAGAAGGTAAAGCCCTGCATCAATAGACGACCAATGACAAAATAAAAGAAGAAAAAAGAAGCAATAAAGAGGAAGAAAATCGGATTTGGCCACTTTTTAATTTAAATCAACCAGGCCCAAACCAAATAAACTCCTACCGGGTCGACCCGGTCCGCCCCATAACCCCAAGTAAACACCCCCATCCTTTCTTCCATTTGGACATTTGTTTTGAAAAAACCCTAAAAAACCCAAAGTCACCCCCCCTCTTCTTCTTCTCCAAAACCACCCCCCTTCCCCTCATCCCAAGATCCCATGGCTGAGCCCAACCCAGCAGACCCCCCTCTCTTCATCTTCTTCGTCCAAACGAACTAGTCCAAAAACCAGTCGACCCCCGCCCCCGTCCGCCATTGACGAGCTCCGTCGACCTACCATGGCCGTTGCTTCACCTCCCATGGCTTCCTGCGTCGTCCAGCCAAATCCCCATCGTTGCTGCTTCTTCTTCTTCGTCCCCATACGTCCCAAACGACCATCTGCTAAATAACCTCACGTCCAAACGACCTCCAACCTCGTTCCAAGCTCCTTTCTGCCCTCCCATGGCTGAAACCATAGCTGCCCTCTCCCGTCAAGCTCCACTAGCCACTGCTGCTGCTTCACCTCAACACACACATGCACAGCCTAGCTCACGACCAAACAACCATCGTCCAGCCACTCCAACCCTCAACCAAATGACCATCATCGCTCCTGCTACGTCCAGCTCTCATGGCTGCCCTCTCATGGCCACTACCTCGTCGACCTCCAGCAAAGAACACACAGCCCCACTGCTGCTGGTTCCACGACCACACACACACACACGGAGGAAAAGCAAGGCAGTCCGGTTAAAGTCCGGCGAAGTTCTGTCAAGGTTTCATTTGGTTTTGTTTGAGTCCGTTGTTGTTCGTCGTTCGGTGAGGTCCAGTCTGAGTTCGTCAAGGTTAAAAGAGAAGGTGGGTTTTCATTGAAGTCGAGATCTGTTAGGTCGTTGGCAGTCTTGGTTCGAGTTTGCCATTTCCATTCGAGTTCATCGTTGGTCATTTCCGGTTAGTTGGTTTAAGTTTCATTTATGTCCGTATTTTGTTTGATATTCTCGGATTTGAAATCAGTATATGTTTGATTCTTTTCTTGTTCGTTGTTTATCATTTTTGATTATTTCTTCAGTTTGTTTTATGTTCTTGTTTAGTTTAATATATAAATTATTGGTTGTAATATTGTTAGATTTAATTTAAAGTTCAATTGATTATTGAGTTTAGTGATTTGAATCTACTTGTTTGTTATGTTCAATTTGTTACTGTTATTGAATCTGAAAGTATGTTTGTTGTTAAAAATATTGTTCAGTCAAAAATATTGAGTTTCTAGCCTAAATTTGTTCATGAAATTTGATTAGGAATTGGTTATAGCTACTGTATTTTGGTTAGAATTGATTAGGTGAATTGGTTATAGCTGATAGGGGTAGAATGGTAAATGACAGTATTTCCAGGTGTAAAATGGTAATTTCATTAATTTTAGAGACGTATTTTTGGAATTAAAAATTTGAACAATTATTTAATCTGAGTGTTCTATCCACTAAGCGCTAATATATTAAAATAATGCATAAAATAATATGTAGTGGGGGACAAGACATAATGGTGGGGAATTAAAACATTGTTTAATATAGTGGGGGACAAAGCATGTGGTAGTGGGTCAATAAGTGAATTAAATAAGGAAAAGATATGTGTTAATGGGAATTAATACATTGTTTAATATAGTGGGGAACAAAACATTAGGTAGTGGGATTCAAAAGGGGGATGGGTAGAAGATAGTGGGATTTAGTTTAAAGGCTTGAAGTTTGTAAATAAATAGGGAAGGGCTGGACACAAATAAAGGGGAGGTTTTTGTTGAATATTAAGAGGGAATTTTCGGAATATTGGGAGGGGATTGGCTGAATATTGAGAATTTTTTTTGAAGGAGATTCGAAAGAGAGAGTAGTATACACCCTATATACAATCTGCATACACTGGATATACAGAGGGGTCAGAATTTAAGGGTTAAACATTAACTGGTCTTTCAATCTAAAAAAGATTCACTTTGTTTTTACCCGTTGATTATTGTTGGTGTTTCTGGATTTTTATGTGGTTTGTTACATGAGTTTGGTTGGTTATTTGCTACTACTTCACTGGTTATTGTTGGATTTTTATTTTGGTTTTCAAATCTGTCACTGGTTGTTCCGTTTGCTTGTTGTTGCTGGTTATTGTTGTTGTTGTTGTGTTACATACTACTTTATTGACCTTCTTCTTCTTGTATTGGCAATACCAGGTACACAACTGTAACTCTGGCATATTGTAAGCTGAAATGTGAAAGCATGAATACATATGAAGAATGAAACTTTGAAGTTTTAATTTAGTTTTTTCTTTGTTTCTTTTACTAATTGTATTTAGTATATTTCATGTATTATTATTCTGTAAATTTCTGTCGCTTTGCATAACTAGGCATCTTGTAGTGATGTATTAAATAATACTTTGTTTTAACTTGATTATTAGGTAGTATATATTTAAGCATGCTCATTACTGTCAAACTGTTTAATAATTGGAATAAGAGGAAAATAACATAAGTTGGTTTTTAGTGAATCGGCTTGGCAAAACTGATTAAGTTCACTAGCTATGAAGGTTTTAATATTGTCAACATTAGGTTAATCGTGAACATGTAGCTTTAGTTAAAGCATGAATTTAAATTAATTTCGCGAATTAGGCATTATGGCATGATTTGAGTTCAAACAAGACGAGTTAATGTTTAAATTTAATAAATTTTCGAATATGCATTAGTAATTAAGATTGATTCTAATTTCAAATAGTTGTAAATAATTAATTCCAACGGTTCAAGTCATCTAACAATGCGAGTTTAATCTAGTTATAGGATAATTAGTTTCTTTTGAATATATTATTTGTCGATTCCGTATTGTATTTATAATTTCAATTTTAGTAATATTCCTTTCCGTTAACATTTGTCTTAATCTAGCATTTAATATGTTACGTTTTTTAAGCATGTAATTAATTAGGATTTTTCTCTTTTATTTTAGAGACGAATTTAATAGAAATGTAGTCATTTTAGGATATCCTTAAAATAAATGGGGCGTGCTTCGCCAAAATAAATAAAAAATTGCGGGGCCCTCAATAATTATTTGTTTTAAAATACTTAGATTTCGGGACGGGCTGTTTAGCAAATTTCACGGCCCTACCCAAAATAATAACAACGCGTTAGTCTTAGGCGCGTATTTAATAATATTATTTTCCTAAACTCGGGTGCACATTTATGTGACCCAAATCCAAATCTCAACGGAGTCGAAGTGTGTCGACGACCACGGGTACATTAACTGTAACGTGGTTCGAGATATATTTTCACGAGGTTGCAATTCTCGATAAAAAATAATAATAATAATAATAATAATAATGATAAAAGCGGTTAAAAGTTAAAATTCGCACATATGTTCAACATGTATTATATCAGATAATCAAGCCGAATATGACAGTTGAGCGACCGTGCTAGAACCATGGAACTCGGGAATGCCTAACACCTTCTCCCGGGTTAACAGAATTCCTTATCCGGATTTCTGGTGGGCAGACTGTTAAACAGAGTCAATATTTTCCTTGATTTGGGATTCAACCAGTGACTTGGGACACCATAAATCTCCCAAGTGGCGACTCTGAAATAAATAAATAAATCCCGTTTCGATTGTCCTTTAATTGGAATAAACTCCCTTCCGCGCCCCTTTGTTGGTGGCACGGGCGAAAAAGGAGGTGTGACACCTGCGCCTGTGATGATGAACCATAACTCAGCAGGCGCCCACTATGTAAATCTCGGGTCGGCCGTTCCTCAACAACAGTAGACGGGCCTAGAAAGTATGTATCCCAATCCACTCTAGAAAGGTCAGTGCCCGTGATAAATAATTGACCTGACGAGGTCACCTACGAAGTCCCTAGAGTAAGATCCATCCTAAGGCTGTATGACAGCATGTGCGTCTTATGTAGGTCACCCAGCAGATTAGCAGTAACATCATCAGCAGGGACCTCAACGCCCACTATCTGGGGACCACCTCCTCTCCGCCCACCGCCACATCGTCCGACACCCTCGCCTCGTTAGTCACCACCACCTCGTCAGGAACCGCCACCTCGCGCGACAACAGGGCCTCGCTCGTAGTGCTCTGGCTCTACATAATCAGCATGTCTGCAAAATGCTGATCCTCCCGAGCTCGCTGGAGTGTTCGGGCAGCCAACTCTACAAATCAATGACTGTAATCCTGCAAGGCAGCCGCAGGATCGCCGACATAATCCTGCATCTATAGTCCCATCTGATAGACTATATGTAGTCCAATAGCCTGCACAACGTATAAAATATAAACTACATATATTGCACTAAGTTACAGTTATATAATTAATAATAAAAGAAAACATACCAGGGCCTCGTGTCGCCCGGTATATGGAACGTACCGGCCGCCAGCTTGATAAATAGGGTTCCCGATAAAAAGTCGGGTAACGTGGCGGTACTAGGACATATACCTCTGAATACCCACCTCCTGGATCTGTGTAGGTGGGGGCGGAATCATCTGATCTCGCTAGTCCCAAATATGAATCTGCGCCGCTAACCATGCCATAAATGCGTCGTCCACCCTAGAATGATCATCCCTCTGATAATGTCTAGGCTCCCATATAGTCCCCTCAGTATATATTGGGGCCAGACAAACTGGCGAAGTACCCGCTCCGAGGCATGATGCTCCACAATATCGAGGCATATGAGTGGGGCAGAAAGTGCTCTAAACTAGTCGGTTGCCCATGCAATAAGCTGGCAGGTCATCTATCAAATCATCGTCGTATGGCGTCTAGATGAACTATCAAATAAGAACACAAAACATGAGTATGCGCAATAATAAGTTAATCTATACCAGGTAAGTTTAGGTACATATTTACCTGTGCGCCCTCCAGCAGATCCAACACATCCCTGCAGAGGGGGAGATAATGATGAGTATCATACTCTCATGAAAGTGTACGGCGGAGAACCCACCTCATGGCTAGAGGGAGTTCTGAAGGTGCTACGTTAGGAGGTAATTGTGGTAGAGGTGGCTGAAACTGCATGAACCGCTCCCAGGCCCAAACCTAACATACAAAGTTGACGTCAGGTTTAAGATAAATTCTAACTAGGTAAAGTTGGAACTGATGAACAGATTATTCGAATATGTTGTCACCTGTAGAAGCGGCAAAAAATCACAAACATCTCTCTGAGTGCCCATGCTCGCCCATCACATCTGCCTGTACATGTAGGCAAGAACAACAACACCCCAGTTGTAATAAGGTAACTTATCTAGCAGCTGAATATGATGAAGAAATCTCAGGCTGACTAGGTTCACCGAAGTGTTCGGGAACAAGACCCCTCCAAATAGAAGAAGTAAACCGGGTAATATGTATCTCCTCTGTATCATCGGTGATATCAGGGTGGAGTACCTCTAGGTACTGTCTAATAGGGGTCAAAGACAACCGACTGGCACCCGACTAAAAAGTCTCGTCCTGTGTCCTGAAACCCGTGAGCTGCTACAACATGTCCAAATAATCATCGTGCGACATAGATCTCATAGCAATGGGCAGTGTAACGGCCATGCCATCAACGGGTAGGCCATATAAAACCTCTACGTCCTGCAGCGTGATGGTGGCCTCGCCAATGGGCAGGTAAAAAGTGTGCGTTTCCGGTCGCCACCGCTCAATCAATGTCGTGATCAAAGCCCAGTCGAGCTGCATCCGCCCGATCTCAATAATCCTATAAAATTTCGTATCCTGTAGGCGCTGGACTACACGCTCGTGGAGATCTCTGGGCCTCAAAAAATCCCACAGGTCGTCCACTCTCCTAGCGCGGAGAGTCTGGGACAGTAACTTTCCGTCCCATATATGGGCGGACCTATGATCGCCCTATAGCACTAATAGCTCACGAGAGTAAGGGCAGAGATGTATAGGCGGCGCGTCCATGTCGTCAACTGTAAATTAAACAACATTAATTGTATGTTTAATATGTAATTGTACAAAGTATATATACCTATTGGGTTCCATGCTCGATATTTGAGGCCCAGTAGCGCCAAATTATCATGAATAATTATGTGTATCAAATTCAATATTTTGATAATTTTGTGTGTGTTTGTTTTATAATTTATATTCTTAATTTTTAATTATTTAATTATACAAAGTATATATATCTATTAGGTTCCAGACTCGATATTTGAGGCTCAGTAGCCACCAAACTATCATGAATAATTATATGTGTCAAATTCAATATTTTGATAATTTTGTGTGTGTTTGTTTTATAATTTAAATTCTTAATTTTTAATTATTTAATTGTACAAAGTATATATACCTATTGGGTTTTAGGCTCGATATTTGAGGCTCAATAGCACCAAACTATCATGAATAATTATGTGTGTCAAATTCAATATTTTGATAATTTTGTGTGTGTTTGTTTTATAATTTACATTCTTAATTTTTAATTATTTAATTGTACAAAGTATATATTTTCATCTACCAATATAAGAAATACTTAAACTATAGGGATTCTACGCTAAAATACACTACAGTTTACTACGCTAAAAGGTTCTACATTTTACTACATTAATAGATAATCTAAACTAAATATAAACAAAAAATACATTTTAATCATATAACATTCACAAAAATACATATAACATACTAGTCTCGCAAATAAAACACAAAACGACATGGAAACACTAATATATAAATCCTGATATTAATAGAAAAATTATTTCTCAATTTTACATTTTTTTAGAACACTAATATCTATGTTCGGATAAATATAACATATTAGTTTCGCAAATAAAACACAAAACGATACAGAAACACATTCAATCAACTAATATGCATTATTATACAAGTTTCGACATAAAATAAATTGAAATATCTCGATGTAGTGTTTTGTGTGAAAATTTGAGTCCGAAAGAGTGAAACCACAATAATATAATGCTCTACTACGATGTGGGACCTACGTTCTTAACGTTTTGTATGACGAGTGAGACCCACAATTTTTTTTAAAGAAGACAATGGGGTGGGGGGACCAAACAGGGAGGTTGAAGTAAAAAAAATGGGGAGGGCGATTCTGGTCGGGGAAGAAGACGAATGAGATTATTTAATTAGGGGTATAGCGTGGTGTATTTGTACGCTATATATATAGCGTAAACATATAGTACGCTATATTTGTCAGTAAAATCGCCAGTATATATAGCGTAAAAATACACCCCACTATACTTTAATGACAAAAGTTACTGTTAAAGTATAACGTGATATATTTTAGCGTTATATATGTAACGATAATTTTATTTTAACATTTATTTACTTGATTTGAGTCCAAAAGAACTGCAATTGAATTTCGGACTCTTGGTGGCTGTGCTATCCAAATTAAGGTCAAAAGTGTATTAAATTCTTGACGTTCAAGTACAAATTTTTGCAGTATTTTATGTGAATTCACGTGAGGCCTGTAGTCAAACAGAGTAAAGACTAGCTCATTTTCCGTATTTTATCTGTCACTATTTACATCTTTTTATAAAAGGTATGTAAAAGACGAGGTCATTTTCTTTTTCCTCTTTACTTTTCCTGTAATAAAATAAGGAAAAAGGGATTTTAATACCTACTCCCTTCTCTTTATTTCACATCCTCTAAATTATTGCAGATTAAAAAAACTAAAAATATAATGAGCACAATTTCCTTGAGTTTTGCTTTTCTATTTATTTTATTTTATCATCAAATAGATATAAAAAGTTTGAGACAAAGAATCGTTGAAAGATTTTTGCACGTTTATTAAGAATTTTTTTAAATATTAAATCATATTCTTATTTTACTATATTATACTTTATCTCCTCAAAACTTTTTTTTGAAAACTGACAAGGCTTTTTAAAAGGTTGTAAATATAAAAACAATTAAGGTCTTGTTCGTTTTCAGGAATTATTTTGAATCAAATTTATTGCCTAAAGCGATGGGCGATGGATCGCTTCGCCACACCAACCACAGTAGTCAATATTATCCTTAGAGAATATGCTAAACACAGTAATTATTCTTGTCACGAGGACCAAGTCATCTTTTCCTTTTCAGTCTTTTCCATATTATTTAAATTCGTTACTCTTTACCGTTAAAAAAATATATTAACTTAATTAATTGTTATTTTGACACCTTGAAATATATAAATAAGGACAAATATTGAAAAAATAAAATTAATTCTTTTTTAATAATATAAAAGAAACTTATTTTAAACTAAAATAAAAAAATAAAATGATCACCTATTATAAATAACAATTGTCATAAGCTATAATGTATTTTTTTATCACAAAAGTGAGTTACAATAAAGTAAGAGCCATGCAAGTCGCATGTCTCTGCTTTTGAAATTTGCGCTATACGAATAGAAAATAGAAAGTTGTATCCTCATTCACGTGACTTAAAATTCAACTAACACTGATAAAAGGTTCTGGAAAAGTGGTAAGTACTCCTTCATTTTTAACCATAAGTCTAGGATTCGAGTCTTGAGTATGGAGTCGCATTTGTTAGAGAGCGTTTTACCCTTCAATGTGGGACTTCCCGGGCTCCAATCCAAATTTAATCGGGCCCGGATACCGAATATTGGATGGAAACCAAAAAAAATTGAACTCACAGCTCAGTGCCTATTGTTAATATCCTTCAGCTTTATGCTTTTTGATTAGAGATTCCTTGCATCAGAGGCACATTGGATTTGAAATTTACTAGTTCAAAATCTTTTAAATTACTGAATTTTAAATTAGTAATTTGTACGTATTTAATAAATTTCTTAAGACATATATAAAATATGGATCAAAACTATTAGATTAACCGAATGCGCAATCCATATTCTAGCTCTGCCCTGCCTTACATGCCCCAATATGAAGTCCAATCGATGACCAAATTAAACTATTCTAAACTTTTTTACAGTTCACAAGCGTTTGAAAGAGAAAAGGACGATAATCCAAAAAGTAAAGCTGCACGCCCCATTTGCTTGCCTAAAGACAATAGAAACGTCAATCAATATATTCATATAATTATTGCATACTTTATTCTCCGGGGGAACAAACATTTTATGCAGTCGTAATGTTTATCCTAAAAATTGGATAACAATTAAAATTATAATGTGAATTTAAGGACATGTCCATTTACCTAATACCAATTGATAAACATAGAAATTAGCAATAAAGATTAACAATGAGATAAAGCAAATCAGTCTTGAAACGTGATTTAGCCCTCGAGCTTAGATGCCCTCGAATTGATCGGTGCCCAAAATAGTTAAAAAGTAAACTGATGAATAAGAATATAAGCTAGAAAGTATTGTATTGCTTTGATACGGGTGAATGTAAGATTATTACAAGATGATTAAGACTCTCTTTATATAGTAGATGAATCCTATTTATGGTACAATTCTAATTACGGAAGTAAATCCCATGATTAACGAAATAACCGCCCTTGATTTGATCTATTCCGAGATTTACACCATGATCTTCGACCAGTAATGGATATCTTGCCTTTCTGTTATTGTGATTTACTTGATGTCTGTCTCCTTTGGTCTCGATCGCTACTGGCCTCGATCTTCGATAAGTGCCTCAGTCCTCGAACTCGGTGCTTTGTCCTCATATCTCGATCTGGTCCGTTGCGAGGCCACATTCGACGCAATTCCCTAGCCTCGATCAAATAGTACAATCGGGTAGGTCCAATTTTAACCATATACATAGTCCCCTCATTTCTTGAAGTGTAATGAGAAGAAACGAATTGAGCCTTTGATTTTGTACCTTGACCTGTCATGACGTCATCTTCATGACGTAAGCGACGGGAGTGACTGAAACGTCCCGTCAGCTCGCATATCGAGGCATTAAATGTCTGTCAGTTGCTGTCCCCCATTATTGATTTTGAACCGTCATCTTCTTCCTATAAATGTGCTTTCCTTCTATTTTGTCCAAACTTTACTCTTAATCTCCGCCCTAATCTTCAAAGCTTTTCACTTCCTTCAAGCCCTTCCGTGCTGCTTAGTCTCTAGGTTTCGATATCAACCTTTCCTTAAAACACCAGACCTCATTCGCTTCTTCCTTCTTTCAACTTGCAGAGATGGCAAAAACGTCCAAAACTGTTCCACAAAAGGAGGGTGCATCTTCATCGCGGTCGGCCGACGATAAAACACAGTGGAGTCGTGCCCTGAGAAGTGCGTTCTGGAGGGGGTGTGATCTTACTTCCGACTTCAAAGTCGAGAAAACTTCATCAGTCCCTAGCCGGTGCGAGTCGATGTCGAGATATATGTGCTCGATAACTGAGAGTGACCTTGAGCAGGTAAAGAAAGACTGTAATTGGGAGAAGAAAGAGGTGGTGATTCTGAATCCCGATGAAGATATCACTACCCACGTGAAAGGGTTTCTAAGTGTTTACACTTGCCCTTTCACGTTGGGCCCTGTCACTCCCGTCATCATCGATGTCTACCGTCAATACCAGATAACCCTAGGTCAGATCCACCATTCCTTTTGGTGGATTGTCATTTTGTTCCGATCTTACGCGAGCAAAAAAGAAGGGATTCCTTTCACCCTCGACCACCTCATCAGGATGTATAGGCCCCATCTTTTTCGAGGTGGGTTGATAAAGCTTTAGCGTCGGGCCACCAAGGTGCTATTCTCGAGCATATACTAGGACAAGGATCGAGGATGGATGGATCAGTTCGTTCGAGTGAAGACTTCTGACATAATTCCGTTCTAGAAGATTCCATTTCCCAAGAAGTGGAATATAAAGTGTAAGTTCAATCCTTCTTTTAGCTTCTATTTATTGTTTTATTTCCTTTACTCTTCCTCATCGACATCCTTTCTTATGATGTAGCGGTCGCTTGGATACCTGGTGTGATTCCGAACCTCGAGAGCTGGGTTCGAACCCTAGCTTTGACCTCCTCATATGTCAAGCGCTCATGGCGCATTTAGCAAGGGGCCGATGGGAGGCCAAAAATTATGGTAAGACTTTTCTTTACGTATTTAATGGATTTTGTTAAAATGTTTCCCTCTTATACTCACTTGATTTCCTTTCATACAGGCCTTGGTAAAGATGCCATCATGAGGCCCCCGTCCGAGGAGGAGGAGGTTTTGCCCCTGGTCCCGAAGCCGACGAAGGAAAAGAAAAGAAAAAAGGGTCTCGCCCTCCAATACTCCAAAGCCCAAGAAGAGCAAGGCTCGCAAGTCGAAGAAATCGTCGTCCTGCCTGCTGATGTACCTCAGTGAATAAGGGAGAAAGATGAGGAAAATGAAGATGCTAGCTTCGAGCTAGTAGCCCGAACGAAGAGGAGAGCCGAGGCCCCAAAGGCCGCTGAGCTAGTGATGATCGAAGAGGTTCAATCTCGGACCGAGGAGATCTCGGAAAATGGCCCGAGAAAAGTCCCTGAGTCGTCGGAGGCTGAAGATGCCTCCTGCTGCGATGAGCAATCGGTGGATGTACCTGAAGGGTCCAGTTCCGAGGCCTTTCGAAACAAAAATAACGCCCCAAGTGACTTGCTTAGGGAAATAGATATTGGCGATTCACTGCCCCACCCACATTTTCCGAGGGGCAAATTTAGAAAGCCCATGCCATGGGGACCCCTAATATGGGAATGGCCCACGAAGGGGAGGACCTTTTCTGTGGTTGCTTCACAGGAGTCGAAGATGCTACCGATCTGGGTGATGCATCGAGTCTCTTCAATGAGGCTCAACGACTTTTGAGCCAGGTAAGCCTCAGCTCCCTTCATCAATATTACGCTTGCATTTATTTCTTCTTGCCTTATTTCCTTTCTTTCTTCATAGGCCTTGACACTTCATCGGGAAATATTTTCTAAATCTCGGGCAGAGCTGAGCCCGTACGAGGCCGATCTTAAAAAGCTCACGGAGGAGAAAGATGCCCTCAAACTTATTAGTTGGCAAATAGAAGAGGAAATCAAGGATCTCTGAGCCGAATTAGCCACAACTCATAAAGAGCAGGACGACCTGATTGAGAAGGTAATGAAAAAAAAATTAGAAGCTCGATGTGTCAATTAGGGAACGACGACTAACACTTTGATCCTGCAGGTTCAGTAGAAGGCCAAAAAGATCGAGCAACTTCGTGAGGAGGCCAACATGATGAAGGCAGAGACTTTGGGTTGGAAGCAAAATATGGATCGCCTCGCCTCGGAGAAAGATACTGCTCGAGCTTAACTGTCATCGGCCGAGCATCAACTCCAAGCTTGAAGGAGGAAAGCTCGACCCAAGCCAAGAAAATTGAGGAGCTCGAGGCTTGGTTGGCCATCGAACTTGCAAAGGCAACATCTGAGGCAAAAAAAGTAAAGGCTGACGCGGAAGCGATCGTGGTCGTCTACCGAGCTGATGCCGAAGCTACTCAAACTCGAGCAAATGAAGTTGCTGATACGGCTCAAACTCGATCATACTGGGTTGTTGAGCATGCCAAGTACCACTCTTGAAGAGAGACTCTTGAGGAGATTCATGCTCGTGGCTTTGACCTTGCTGTTGATATTGATAACTAGGAATTATGACGCATTTTACACTCTTTCATGCTCAAGTTTTGATTAGAAATGTGTACAAAATAGTCCCAAAGGCTCACAAGTTATCTTGATTGCAGGTTTGATCAACAAGGTGACAAGATGTCAAAGTCCAGCTCAAAAAGGAGTGAAACTTGCACAAGTACCAAGACAAGGCAAAGCTCAGTTAAACAGCGCTAGTGCGACCGCACACCATTCTATGCGGTCCGCACAAGTGAAGTTTAGAGAGTGTGAATCTCAGGCCAAAAAGGCAATGCGGCCACAAAGGATTTTTTGCGGTCCGCATTGGATTAACTGCAACCACACTCGATTTAGTGCGGTCCGCATAGTCAAGATTCAGATAATTGCCAAGATGAAGATCGAAGCCCAATGCGGTCCACGCTCCATTTCATGCGGACCGCACTAGAAGCCACCGCGGCTGCACTCGATTCTGTGCGGTCCACATTTCCCAAGTTCAGAGAGCTGGATATGCAAGTCAAGAGCCTTAGTGCGGGCGCACTTGATTTTGTGCGGTCCGTACTAGCCCCGCAGGGGTATTTTTGTCTAGAATTGTCAGCTTAGTATAAATAGCTTCTTTTCCCACTTTTAGGTCATCTGATAGTTTTTCCTCAGAGCTACGCTCGTGACTTAACTTCTTTTATCTTTTTTGAGTAATTTTAGATTCATTTCAACATAGAATCTTCAAGTTTAATTTAGCAATTAATTAATATGAGTTTTTCTTCATCTATTTCTTTGTTTTCTTCTCTAATTATGAGTAGCTAGACCCATAAGCTAGGGTTGGGGCTCAACCCTAATGTGGGTAATTGATGGGTTTTGTGTTTTGATGCCTGATTATCTATGGGTGTTTGATATTTGGACTAATTTCATGTTTAATTGCTGAATTAGTGTTGCAAACACAAGTTTGTGTTTAGTTGACCTTGGCTCTTCTTGAGAAAGAGAGCCTAAGTCTCTGAAATTGATCCAACAAGGAATTAGGGCGTACTCAAGAGATTGACAGCCCCAGTTAAAGGGTTAAACCTAGAGATAGTAATACCCGACTTGAACCTCGATTGCTTGGGCAAACTTGCATACCCAATTGGTCTTGAGAAAGTCAATTCGGGCAAAATCACTCGAACTACCGAGATGTATAGAGTGAGTAGAATCGTGCAATGGTTATATCATACTCTCCAAATGTGACAATCTAGCTTTAGACTCAAGAATCCGTCAATTGACCACCTAGGCGAAAGTCACTACCCTAGTGCCTTTTTAATCATTTGAACAACTCGCAATAGTTTAACCTTAGCTTATTTTAGTTTAATTGATCATTGTAGTTTGATATGATTAGAATCATAATCAAAACCAAAAATGTGTAGAAGTGCAATTAAGAGCAAATATACAACTCCACTTTAGATAAACACTCGACTCTAATATCTAGCTCCATGTGAAAATCAATCCCGACCTTAATTGGGTAAAAGCTGCTTCGACCTCTCTCGCTACTCAATAGTAGTGCAGGGTTGGCCTTGATCACCTTTTTGGCGTCGTTGCCGGGGAGCTATCGATTTTGGCTATCTATCTAAATAGTTTTGTGTACTCTTCTTCTTTCCTTCTGTGTTACTAATTTGTTTGAGTCACAACTTCAGGTATAAAATGGCACCAAACTTAAACAATGCACCTTTTGGAGATCTTTCGCCGGGGGAGGAAGTAGATGACAATGTTGAAGATGAGGTCCCTATTATGCCTCAAGGACAAAGGAGAGGCCGCCAGGCTAATGATAATATTCCAGACCCTCCCCCGCCACCTCCAAGAGTGGCTCCAAGAGTGCTTCCAAACCAAGGCTATGCAATTGCAATTGTCCCACCCCGGATCCGGGCGGGCAATTTTCAAATAACCAATATGATGCTAACTTTGCTAGAGCAGCGTGGGTATTTCATGGCGCTGCAAATCAAAATGCTTACATATCTTAAGGGGTTCGTGGATACATGCTGGGGGAGCAAGCAAACTAATATGCCTGAGGATGCATTGCGGTTGAGACTCTTCCCATTTTCACTTAGAGGGAAAGCACTTGATTGGCTTAAGTGACTTCCCAACCATTCCATCACTAATTGGGATGAGTTGGCGGATAAGTTCATTGCAAAAATTTTCTCACCAGGGCATATGGCTACATTGAGAGATGAGATCTTGACATTCAAGCAAGAGCCCATGGAACCTTTGCATGATATTTGGGAGCGTTATAGAACAATGGTGAAGGGATGCCCCAACAATGATATGACTGAGGTGATAATCCAACAAACCTTTTACCGGAGCATTAACACAACAAACCAATGCATAGTTAACCAACTTGCTGGGGGCAACTTTATGAAGTTGTCTTATGATGAGGCTTGTAACATTCTTGACGAGATGGCTGACACTTCTTCTACATGGCAAAGTAGAGCTAACGTGCCCCAGGGTGACCTCACGGTCACTCATTTGCACAAGGAGTTACATGATCATGGGCGGACTATAGCTGAGTTGACAACTACTATGATCCAACTAGCAAAGGCACAGTTGTAACAAGTTCAAAATCCTCGCCAAGTGAATTCCATGGAGGGTGTTAACATGCTTGTCAACAAAAGAAGACAAAGAGGTCAACAAAACCAAGGGAATTCAGAGCAATTTGACAATGATTGTGGTGGATTTCAAGATGATGGTTTTGACGGACAGAGTGAAGAGATGCAATACATGAATAATTATCAAGGCCAAAGGGGCAATTCTTCTAACCAACAACAATGGAGACCCCAAGGCAACTGGGGCAATCAACAACAACAAGGAAATGGTAATTGGGGGAACAACAACCAAAACTCCAACTGGGGCAATCAGAAAAACAATCAAAACAATCAAGGAAATTTGAATGGTAATAACAATTAGGGTGGCAACAACAATCAAGTTGGATGGAATAATGGAAACCACAGAAATTGGGGGCAAGGCTTTCAAAGGCCCCCAATGTACCAACAACCGAACAATCCACCCCCATTTCCATCTTAAAGTCCCAGTTCTTCTAGAAATGATATGGGGAGAATTGAAATAATGTTCGAACATATGATGAAAAAGAGTGCGGATTCCGATGCTCAGTTGTCTTCCTACAATACCTCGATTCGGAATTTGGAGGTTCAGTTGGGCCAAATCTCACAGTCCTTGAACACTCGCCCTAAGGGTGCTCTACCAAGTGATACGGTAGTGAACCCGAAAGGTGGGAACAATCATGTTATGGCGGTAACTACAAGGAGTGGACGAGGCGGTGATGTGAATGCCTCCAAACAAAAGCAAATCTTGAGTGATGATGTTGAGTTGCAAGAAGATGAAGTTCCTTTGGTGGTTGAAAATGTGATTGATGAGAATATGAATGAAGAAGTGAGGATCGATATTAAAGATACCGGGGAGGAAACTCAAAATGATGTGAACCCGTCTAGGGAACACATAATAGACATGCCAGAGCCGGTTGTGCCTAAAGCCAAGGCTCATTTGCCAAGGCCACCTCCACCTTATCCTCAAAGGCTCGCGAAGCAGAAAAATGAGAATCAGTTTAAAAATTTCATTGACATGATGGAGAGCTTATCCATTAATGTGCCTTTAGTGGAGGCTCTTGAACAAATTCCAGGCTATGCTAAATTCATGAAGGACTTGGTGACAAAGAAACGGTCTATGGATTGTGAAACTATAAAGATGACTCACCAAGTTAGTGCAATAGTACATTCAATGGCCCCAAAGCTTGAAGATCCCGATGCTTTCACCATTCCTTGCACCATTGGGAGTGCGGATTTTGCTAAGGCTCTATGTGATTGGGGTCTAGTATCAATTTGATGCCCTACTCAATTTTCAAGACTTTGGGTATTGGGCAACCGAGGCCGACTTCCATGAGATTACAAATGGCGGATAGAACGATGAAGAGACCATTGGGTATTATTGATGATGTGCTTGTCTGGGTGGACAAATTTATCTTGCCAGCTGACTTTGTGATCTTGGACTACGAGGTGGATTATGAAGTTCCTATCATATTGGGGAGACCTTTCCTTGCTACGGGGAAGGCCTTAGTTGATGTGGAAGTAGGGGAACTCACCTTCCGGGTGGATGATGAAAAAGTTGTCTTTCATGTGTGCAAGTCAATGAAGCATCCCAACAGTACCGAGGTGTGCTCTTTTGTGGACCTTATCACAACAGTGATAGTTGATGACACCAGTGCAATGATCAATGTGGAGGACCCATTGGAGGCCGTATTGTTGAATCTTGATGTCAATGATGATGAGGGCCAAATGGAGTGTGTGAATGTTTTACATGGAATAGGATCTTACTCTTATGAGCCTAGGAAACTCTCTCTGGATCTCGAGAATAGGAAGACTCCACCAACAAAACCTTCAATTGAGGAGCCTTCGGTGTTGGAGTTGAAACCACTGCCTCCACACCTCAGGTATGAGTTCTTAGGCCCTAGTTCCATTTTGCTAGTTATTCTTTCTTCTTGTCTTACTAACATGCAGGTTGATGCCACATTGGCAGTGATTCAAAAGAGGAAAAAGACAATTGGATGGACTATAGTTGATATTCGAGGGATAAGCTCCGCATTCTGTATGCACAAGATTATTCTGGAAGATGATGCAAAGCCCTCCTTGGAACATCAAAGGAGGTTGAACGAGGCAATGCAAGAAGTTGTGAAAAAGGAGGTGATCAAGTGGTTGGATGCCGGGGTTATGTACCTCATCTCTGATAGCTCTTGAACTTCACCGTTGCAATATATACCGAAGAAGGGTGGATGACCGTGGTTGCAAATTTACAAAATAAGTTGATTCCTACCAGAACCGTCACTGGTTGGAGGTATGCATGGACTACTGCAAGTTGAATAAAGTGACCCGCAAGGATCACTTTCCTTTGCCTTTTCTTGATCAGATGTTAGTCCGACTTGCTGGGAATGCCTTCTACTATTTCTTGGATGGGTATTCTGGGTACAACCAAATTTTGATTGCTCCGGAAGATCAAGAGAAGACCACATTCCAGCGGTGTATGATGCCCATTTTTACCGATTTGGTGGAAGACATTTTGGAGGTGTTCATGGATGACTTTAGTGTTGTGGGTTATTCATTTGATGAGTGCTAGAAGAATCTTGATAGAGTTTTGGCCCGTTGTGAAGAAACCAATCTTGTTCTCAATTGGGAGAAATGCCATTTTATGGAGGAAGAGGGCATAGTTCTTGGGCATAATATTTCGAAACAAGGTATTGAGATAGACAAGGAAAAAATTGACGTGATTTCAAGACTCCCTCCCCCTACATCTGTCAAGGGAGTTCGAAGTATTCTTGGGCATGTAAGGTTCTACCGGAGATTTATCAAAGACTTTTCGAATATAGTGAATCCTTTGTGCAAGTTGTTAGAAAAAGATGTCAAGTTCGTGTTTGATGACAAATGTATGCAAGTTTTTGAACTTTTCAAGCATAAGTTGACTACCACTCCTATCATTACCGCACCTAATTGGTGCCTACCCTTTGAGCTCATGTGTGATGCAAGCGATGTTGCGGTTGGGGAGGTTTTGGGTCAAAGAGTGAACAAAATGTTTCATCATGTATACTATGCGAGCAAGATAATGAATAATGCTCAAGTGAATTACACGGTGACCGAGAAAGAACTTTTGGCTATTCTGTTCGAAATGGAGAAATTTCGGCCGTATCTTATGGGTGCCAAGGTCATAATCCATACCGACCATGCCGCATCTGGTACTTGATGACGAAGAAGGATTTCAAAGCTAGACTGATGCGATGGGTTTTGTTACTTCAAGAGTTTGATTTGGAGATTGTGGACCGGAAGGGTAGTGAGAACCAAGTGGCGGACCATGTGTCCCGCTTGGAGGAGGAGGGGAGGCCTCGTGATGGACTAGATATCAATGATTCATTTCTCGACGAACAACTCCTTTCGGTGTCGATGAATGGTATGCCATGTTTTGCGGGTGTTGCTAATTTGTTTGTGACTGGTATAATCCCTTGTGAGCTCTCTTCTAACCAAAGGAAGAAGCTCAAGCGGGATAGTTTGGATTTCTATTGGGATGAGCCATACTTGTTTAAAATTTGCACGGATGGTGTGATCTGAAGGTGTGTCCCGGAGGAAGAGCAATTGAGTATCTTGGAGGCTTGTCATTCCTCTCCCTATGGTGGCCATCATGGCGGGACGAGGATGGCTTCCAAAGTTCTTAGTTGTGGGTTTTATTGGCCAACTTTGTACAAAGATACAAGTGAACTTGTGAAGATGTGTGACGATGTCAAAGAGCGGGTGGAATTTCGAAGAAAGATGAGATGTCTCTCAATACCATCCTTGAGGTTGATATTTTTAATGTATGGGGCATTGATTTTATGGGCCCGTTTGTTAGCTCGTATGGGAACACATACATTCTTGTGGCGGTGGACTACGTTTCAAAGTGGGTTGAAGCCGTGAATTTGCCCAACAATGAGGCCCGGAGTGTTGTTGCATTTTTCAAGAAGAGCATTTTTACAAGGTTTGGTACTCCTCGTGCAATCATAAGTGATGTGGGGTCTCATTTTTGCAATAGAGCTTTTGACACTTTGCTTGCAAAGTATGGTGTCAATCACAAAGTTTCTACTCCCTATCATCCTCAAGCTAGTGGCCACGTTGAAGTCTCCAATAGGGAAATGAAGAGCATATTGTCAAAGACAGTCAATGCAAATAGGACCGATTGGTTAAAGAAGTTGGATGATGCTCTATGGGCTTATAAGACTGCTTACAAGACTCTGATTGGTATGTCTCTGTATCGGTTGGTGTTTGGGAAAGCTTTCCATCTACCAGTTGAGTTAGAGCACAAGGCCATGTGGGCTTTGAGGAAGATAAATCTTGAATGGGATGTTGTAGCCAATCTCGTGTGGAGCAGCTTAATGAACTTGATGAATTCCGATTCCATGCCTACTCCAGTTCGTCCTTATACAAGGACAAGATGAAGTACCTTCATGATAAATATGCTCGTAGCAAGGAGTTCAAAGTGGGTGATTTGGTTCTCTTGTTCAACTCTTGGTTACATCCGTTTCCGGAAAAGCTTAAGTCAAAAATGGAGTGGACTTTTTGAAGTGGTGTGTGTGACCCCGTTTGGTCCACTTGATTTAAAGAACAAAAATGGGAAAGTTTTCAGAGTGAATGGGCATAGGGTCAAGCACTACTTGGGAAAAATTGATGACAACCATGTGGTGGCACTTCTTCATCTCAAATGATTTGATGGTAACATGCGTCGTGCCGCGACGTTAAATCGGGCGCTTCTTGGTAGGCAACCCATGTTTTCTTCTTCTTGTGTTTCTTTGATTTTCATTGTAGTATAGGATTTATTTTTGGACTGACTGGTTGTGAGATGCTACAGGATTGTGTTTATGCAGTGCAAGATATAGTGGAAAAATTGTTTAAGTCTCTGAAGTTTGCAATGCGGACAACACTACATTTTGTGTGGCCGCAAAGAACCTAGTGGGGGGGAACAAACTTAGTGCGGACTGCACTAATGATGGGTGAAAATACCAACTCTCTGAAGTTTGCCACCATGGCCGTACTACATTTTGTGCGGTCCGCGGTGGACCACTGCGGCCGCAAAGCATTTTGTGCATACCACAGTAGGTTGCCTTCTCAAACTTGTATAAATGCTGTGTGGTGTGGACCGCATTACATTTTGTACGGTCCGCATTGGGTAGGTGAGATGGGCCCCAGGACTTTTTCTATAAATATTACCTGAGGCCCTCATTTTGAACTTTTCGATCTTTTAACTCTCCAAGCTTTAAAAATTACTGTTCATCCCAACTCTTTGCATGTAACTGATCATTAAGGCCTAATCATCATCACAGCATCTTACTTCTGGTACTCTCATCTCTTTTCAATTATTAATTTTATTATTTTCATTAATTTTTTTTTGTTTTTCTTCGTTCTTCTTCTGTTTTTCTGGTATTTCTTGTGATTTGGTAAGCTTAGGTTAGTTAATTCTTGTTTACTGTTAGAATAGGTAGTTCAAACACTGGGCAACCACTTAGGGAATGTTTATTAGGTGTAAAATTGGACTTAAAGGCAAAATATCATGAACCCTAAGTTAGTGCTGCACTTGGACACTCAGTGCGGACTGCAGTGGAAATTGTGCGGTCTGCGGTGCCCCTGTGCAGTCTGCAATGGCATTTTGTGTGGACCACATTGAAGAATTTTCTGAAACCTATTTATTGAGGACCGCAACCGCATTGCATTTTGTGTGGTCTGTGGTGCCTCAATGCGGACCGCATTGCCATTTTGTGCGGTCTGTGGTGCATTTATTCAGAGAGTGGGTAGTCTGAACCCCACTTCTGTGCGGGTTGCAGTGCCATTTTGTGCGGTCCGCATTGGCCTCTATGCGACTGCACTGCATTTTGTGCGGTCCACATTCTGTAACTTTTGATACTATTTGCAACTTTTTCTTTTCTGCAACTGTGAACTTCATTGCTTCTACTGACACTAACAAAGCATAACTGACTATTGTTTGTAGACAATGGTGAAACAAAGAGGCAAAAGGGGTAAACAACCAGGCAGGGGAGAGTCCTCCCGGGGTGGTAAAGGCAAGAACATGATAAGAGTGACCGCACAAGTCCGTCAAAACATCCAGAACACAAGGAAAATCATCAAAGCTACATACAGAGCTATTGATCAGTCGGGGAGTGAGTATGAGCCCTCCAGGGATATATCTTCAAACTCCGTGCCAGAATACATTGAAGACTGGCCGGAGAGAAACAGATTGAGAGATACACCTTCACCTTCAGCTTCTCCCACTGCCCAAGCTTCAGTGCGGGTTTTTTCTGAGTCATCTGAGGGCTCAGCTACCGGTAGTGGAAATGAGTATTCCACCTCTCCCACAGCTTCATTATCCGGAGATGGTGCAGTACCAGATGATGGTGAAGAAGTGGAAGGGGGTGAGCCTCAGGTTGGCGGGGTAGAACGAACTAGAAACCCCAATGTGTGGCAAGACCGCTTTGTGAGTGAGGTAGCCTATCATAAGTTCAGAGAATGGTGGCCTGTGAGGAAATTGATTATGGAGCGAAGTTTTGTAGATAAAGACCTTTTGCCTCACAACCCCAATATGAGAAGGCAGTTTAGAGAGAGAGTGGGGTGGGAGTACTTCTTAAACACCCTTGAGGATGCAAATGAGTACCTGGTCAAGGAATTTTACACCAATGTTGACCACATAAAAAAAGGGCACCAAAGTGACCAAGGTGCGGAATTTGAAAGTACTATTTTACGGGAAAGCAATAAATGACTACTTGGGCTTCGATGAAGAGGATGAAACACTATATCTGGAAAAGATGGAATTAGGTGAGGAGTTCCGTTCTTGGTTAGCACAGTATCTGGCAATCCCAGGTACCACCCCCGATTGGTTGAATGCGGGAGTGAAGATCTTACGAAGAAGTTTGAATTTCGAGGCTAAGGGATGGGAAACATTCGTGTGTAGCGGACTAGACCCCACTACCCATGACAACTCACTCCCTCTTCACCGGGCAGTACTGGTAGCATCAATTATGTAGGGGTACCTAATTAACGTCGGGAAGGTGATGTCTCGGGTGATTACACAGGTAGTCAGTGAAGGTGACAGAAATTACCCCTTCCCCAGCTTCTTAACCATGTACTTCAGGGACCTAAAGGTAGAGAAGCGGCCATTTGATATCAAAGTGAAAGCAAAGGCCCCGTTCTCATGGTACAGCATGCAAGGTGATGACAACCCTAAAAGCAAGAACTACAAGGGAACAACCACTGCTTCAGCTGGCCAGTCTGAAGAGCTAGTAGTGGTAGTGGCTCCTACTCAGCCTTCTTCCACCTCAGCGGACCTACCCCATGGTCCTTCCACTTCAGTAGTTCCAGACATCCCCTCCACCCCGGCCCACCCAGTGACTGCCCACCGTCTGAGTCAGGCCCTTCTCAGCATCAACAACTAGATGAGAACAACTTCCTCTAAGTTGTCTGTCCTTACTTCTACAGTGGCAGATCAGTCAGCACCTCCGCCTCCATAGGTCCCACAGTCTATTGAGGTTGCCCTCAAGGATATTCTGGACAACCAGAAGAAAATCCTTGAAACTCAAAAAGTTCTTACGGACGATGTGGATTCTCATGGAAAAGCTCTCAAGGAGCTTTCTAGGGAGGCCAAGAATACGAGAAAGACGCGGGTTTCTAAAGAGTCCGTGAAGGAATTGCGAGTTGAGGTTGACAGGTTGAAGGCAAATCACCTGCCTTTGGATTTATTATTAGATGACCCGGTGTCAGCAGCCCATCCCCAGCCAGTGCAGTTGGAGAGGCCTCCCAAGAAGAAGAGGGTGATTCCCCGTGCAGATGATGCAGTCATACAGTTGGAGGACCCACAAAAAGAGTCCTCCAGTCAGCCCCAGGAGTTAGCCCAGGCCTCGGTCCAGGTCTAGGTCCCAGTAACAGAGCAGCAGGTCATTAGGAGCCAGTCTAAGGTTCCCGAGCTTACAGAGGACCCAGGGACCACTCGGGATCCCATGCAGACAGATGGGCCATAGGGAGTTTCTATATCCTTTCCCTTTTATTTTTGGTGCTTATTTTGCTTAGTTGGCATTAAGGACAATGCCAGCTTTCATTTGAGGGGGTAGGCCCTACTTTGATTTGATTTGGATGACTATATATATTCGACAGATTTTATGCTTTCTTTATTTTTCATCTTTGGTATGTATATAACTTTAGCACTTTATTATATTTTTCGTACTTTTTATCTTGGATCTGTATATAAAAGTATGTTCCATTGTATATATTCATCTCCCTTATTGTATATTCGATTAAACCCCCCTCTTGTAAATATTCATTTTACTTTCCGCAATTTTTTCTTTATTAGCTTCTTATTTGTGTTCGTAGCTTTTTGTTTTGGGTTTTTCCAATAAGTCTTTGATTTTCTTAATGCCACGGTTCTTTCCAAATGTGGAGTTTGTGTGAATCGGGTGGCTCTTCCCAATGATGGATGGCGTGACAACCTTCTTAAGGGTTTGAGTCCGTTTTTCTTTTTGCTTTTTAGTAGTTAGTGGTAAGGGTGCCTCAAGCAAAGCTTGTCTTGTGCCTAGCACATTTGCCTTTGATCTCATGGTCAAAAATAAATTGTTGTGTTTAGGATGGTGAAAATCGTGACCTTGAGAATCTTGTGTTGACCAATAATCATCAAGTGGCTTTTCGGGACCATTGTGTGCTCAAATATTATCTAAGGTCGTTGTGGGCCCCCGACTCTATGTTTCTAGCGATCCCATAGCTTGTATGGTGAGAAATTGCATTGCAAGTCCAAGTCCTGAGCCATTGGTCTAGAACTTGCCCTGAATGTTTTTCGAGGCGAAATCCTAAGTGTAACTTAACTTGAGACATGATTATAGGCTCTCCTTGATCCAAATGATAGCTTGAACACTTCCATAGCCTACCAATGATAAAATCCCTAGTCAACCCTTTTAAGCCTTGGACCTTTTTTCTTCAAGAACCATAATACAAGCCTTTACTCGTTCTAAAAGATACCGTCTCTTAGCACCCGATCTTTACTTAGCACATGGACAAAGTATAAGTTTGGAGGGAGAGACGAGGATGGCAACAAAGTGGTAAAAAGGTGCAAAATGAAGAAAAGGAAAGGCAATGAAAAAGAAAGAAAAGCAAAAAGACAAAAAGAATGTTCAATGTAGAAATGAATAAAAGGGATTCAAGAAAAGCAAAGAATGAAAGGTGTGGAAAATTGAGAAAGGAGAAAAGATTTGAAGTGAATAAGAAAGAGTGAAAGTGTGTCTCTTTAACCCCTTAGAAAGAGGTGAAATGACTCAAAAAATCAAGTGAATGTGTGTCAAAATGAAACAAAAGAAGTGCTCAAGGGAAGATGGAACCTACTTAGACCAAATATTTCCTACCCTGAACCAAAAGCCTTCACTATGTCTCCACAAAAGTCCTATATGATCTTGAGTTGAATGAAGATTGCATTAGTGGTAACTCATATAAGGGGCAAGCATATGGTACTTAGAGCCGGACTTGTGACTTTTCCTTGAGAAAGATGAGTGTGTTTCCATTAACCTCGTTCTGAGTGCCACTATCTTAAATGTGAGGTTGGCTTAGGGAGGGTAAAGGATGTGTGAGTTTGGGTTCCACAATGACTGAAGTAATAGAAAGAGTTTCTTTGATGTGTTGAGTCAACTCTTGATGCTCTTGTGTCGCACTTATTCCATGGTGTTTAAAAGGGTAAATGTTGTTAATGATTCATTTGTATTGAGGGTAATTGTTAGTCCAAATTGATGCTAGATGAGGTCACTTTAGGACAGCTGAATTTTCTTGGATGTTCTCTAAAGGGGTGGGTCTTATTTTGTTTGCTTGAGGACAAGCAAAAGTTTAAGTTTGGGGGAGTTAATAACTAGGAATTATGATGCATTTTACACTCCTTCATGCTCAAGTTTTGATTAGAAATGTGTACAAAATAGTACCAAAGGCTCACAAGTTGTGCTTGATTGCTGGTTTGATCAACAAGGTGACAAGATATCAAAGACCAGCTCAAAAAGGAGTGAAACTTACACAAGTACCAAGACAAGGCAAAGCTTAGTCAAACAGAGTCAGTGCGGCGGCACACCATTCTGTGCGGTCCGCACAATTAAAGTTTAGAGAGTTTGCATCTCAGGCCAAAAAGGCAATGCGACCGCAAAGGATTTTCTGCGGTCCGTATTGGATTCACTGAGGCCACACTCGATTTAGTGTGGTCCGCATAGTCAAGGTTCAAATAATTGCCAAGATGAAGATTAAATCCCAATGCAGTCCGCGCCCCATTTCATGCGGACCGCATTAGAAGCCACCGCGGCCGCACTCGATTCTGTGCGGTCCGTATTTCCCAAGTTCAGAGAGCTGGATATTCAAGTCAAGAGCCTTAGTGCGGCCGCACTTGATTTTGTGTGGTCCGCACTAGCCCAGCAGGGGTATTTTTGTCTAGAATTGTTAGCTTAGTATAAATAACTTCTTTTCCCACTTTTAGGTCATCAGATAGTTTTTCCTCAGAGCTGCCCTTGTGACTTAGCTTTTTTTTATCTTTTTTGAGTAATTTTAGCTTCATGTCAACATTGAATCTTCAAGTTTAATTTAGCAATTAATTAATATGAGTTTTTCTTCATCTATTTCTTTGTTTTCTTATCTAATTATGAGTAGCTAGACCCATAAGCTAGGGTTGGGACTCAACCTTAGTATGGGTAATTGATGGGTCGTATGTTTTGATGCTTGATTGTCTATGGTTGTTTGATATTTGGACTAATTTCATATTTAATTGCTGAATTAGTGGTTGCAAACACTATGTTTAGTTGACTTTGGCTCTTCTTGAGAAAGAGAGCCTAAGTCTATGAAATTGGTCCAACAAGGAATTGGGGCGTACTCAAGAGATTAATAGCCCCAGTTAAAGGGTTAAACCTAGAGATAGTAATACCCGACTTGAACCTTGATTGCTTGGGCAAATTTGCATACCCAATTGGTCTTGAGAAAGTCAATTCGGGCAAAATCACTCGAACTACCAAGAGGTATAGAGTGAGTAGAATCGTGCAATGGTTATATCATACTCCCCAAATGTGACAATCTAGCTTTAGACTCAAGAATCCGTCAATTCATCACCTAGGCGAAAGTCACTACCCTAGTGCCTTTTTAATCATTTGAAAAACTCGCAATAGTTTAACCTTAGCTTATTTTAGTTTAATTTATCATTGTAGTTTGATATGATTAGAATCATAATCACAACCAAAAATGTGTAGAAGTGCAATTAAGATCAAATACACAACTCCACTTTAGATAGACACCCGACTCCAATATCTAGCTCCCTGTGGAAATTGATCTCGACCTTATTCGGGTAAAAGCTGCTTCGACCTCTCTCGCTACTCAATAGTAGTGCAGGGTTGGCCTTGATCAGATATCGAGAATGCGATAGTACTCGAGGCCGAAGCAAAAGCTTTTCTATCTTCCGATGATGATGATTCCAGGAGCGCGAGTGGATCTGTGAGTGGAGGGGATTCTAATGACGAAGACGCAACTCCCAAAGAAAATTAGGCACTTAGGATTTTTCCTTTTTTGAATTTTTTGTGTAGGATCCAGTAAATATTTTCATATGTATATATATAAAACGTTTCCCTTCCTATCTCGACTTTTGCCTTGTGAAAATTCCAATTTGCTTTTCGCCTTATGACAATTTTTATACACTTAATACCTTGCGAGAATTTTGACTCACTTCGTACCTTGCAAAAATTTTGTTTGTGAATCCGAAACTTAGGCACTTTGATTGAAGTCAGACTAATATAGTCTCTATAATCGAGTGAGTACTTGCTCGAACTCGAAGTAGAAAAACTCTTAGATTTTTGTTGAGTGAGGGTAGATTCTCGAACTCAAAAAATAAAATGGCCCTTAGGCTCTTGAATTGGGCCGATATGGCCTTAAAAGAGTGGTTTTTCTCCCTTTTCGACTTAAAAAGTTTAATCATATAAAAATTTATCATTTTCTTAGCACGAAATAATTCTGCACCCGTTGGGTTTTTCGGGGTGTAGTGTTATCGAAACCCTTTGGTTATTTTTGCCGAGGGTAGCCTTTTTAACTGGTTTATAAAAGTATTCGTAGGCCCATTTTCGTTACGGAATTTGGACGTCTCCGAACTGTGCTAATTTGGCCGTAGCCTTAGGATTTGCCTCTTAGGCTTATTTTCCCAATTATACTTCGAACTTGTTCAAAGTACCAGTCCTCGAATTTGGCGGCCTTGGCCTAAAAAATTGAGGATTGCCTTTTTAAAATATTATGGTCTCGAAGTTTAATAATTTGAGCATGTCAATTTTTGGACGGCAGTCCCCGAGTACAGGGTTGATTGCTCGAGCTTTAGTTGCAATCGTCCCTTGAGATAGTTTCCGCAATAGATCATAAGTATGACATTGTAAAGTAGAAATTTCATTAAAGGCATGGAACATTTGGTAAGGAAAAGATACTTCTTTCAATAGATCATTCATGCGTACATGTTTTTCCATCTGGGCTCGAGTAATCTACATGGACACAATTCATTTGACCATTTGGCCCTTTATAAAATTTATCTATCGAGACCCTATTGACATAAAGCATTTTTCTTGAAAACATAACATCCGAGGGTAATGCCCCCCAATATTCAAGGTTCATTGTAAAGAAGCCTCGGATACTGTTGAATTGTTCTAAGTTAGCATAAACAATGGTTGCCTCGTTAAAACCTTGCAAGAAAACCTCATTTGGGATAAAAACCAGCTGAAGGGAAAAAGAGTGCATCGCGTGCTTTCAGACCTAAGGACTTTGTGTTTGGAGAGAACTTCGATGCCTTTGATCGAACACCTGCAACAAGTTAGCATAAAACACAAATGAAAAAGGAGAAGGTCAAACCTTAGCAATAATATCGTTTGAGGAGTGATATGTTCCAATTATTTGGCAATTGTTCGTCGCTCATCGTGACAAGTTTGTAAGATCCATTTCCGATGATACCGAGGGCCTGATACGATCCTTCCCAATTTTTCTTTGTTTGGGTCTCGAGTATTGAGGGTGACTTTTCTCAGAACTAAGTCCCCAATTCGAAAGTGGCGAAGATTGGCTCTTCGGTTGTAGTACCTTTCGATGCGCTACTTTTGTGTGGCCATTTGGATAAAGGCGGCTTCCCATTTTTCATCTAGCAATTCGAGGCTTGTATTCATAGCCTCGTGATTTTGACTCTTCCGTTGTGTATCGAAACCTAACACTAGGTTCCCCGACCTTGACCAAGATCAGAGCTTCAGCGCTATATACTAAGGAAAATGGTGTTGCCCCCGTACTGAATTTTGACATTGTCCGATACGACCAAAGGACTTCGGCCAAAATTTCTCTCTATTTTCCCTTAGCATCGTTCGATCTTTTCTTTAGATTCTGAATGATGGTCTTGTTTGTTGATTCGGCCTGTTCGTTCCCACTAGGATGATACGGAGTCGACAAGATCCTTTTTATTTTGTGATATACGATGAACTTTATTATTTTGCTTCCGATGAATTGTTTTCCATTGTCGCATACAATCTCAGCGGGTATCCCGAATTAGCATATGATGTGATCCCAGATGAAGTCTATAACTTCTTTTTCTCTGACTTTCTCGAAAGCTAGTGCTTCAACACACTTAGAGAAATAATCAGTCATAAATAAAATGAATTTAGCTTTACCTGGGGCCGATGGTAGAGGGTCGACGATATCCATTCCCCATATCATGAATGGCCTTGGGGATAGGACTCCGGGCTGGTGGATCATCGGTGAATGTCTTTGGCATTTGTTGCATTTTCAAACAAATTCATTAGTATCTTTTTCTATATTGGCCCAATAATACCCCGCTCTGATGACTTTGTGAACTAGTGATTCGGCACCGGAATGGTTCCCGCAAGTACCTTCGTGAATTTTTCATAGGACGTAGTCGGTATCTCTCGGACCCAAACATATTGCCAATGGTCTATCGAATATCCTTCTGTATAATATTCCATCCTCGACCAATGTGTATCATGCATCCGTTTTTCGTAGAGTCCTCGATTCCTTAGGGTTCGATGGAAGCTTCCCGTTTTTTAAATACTCAATATATTTGTTCCTCCAATCCTAAGTTAGGCTCGTGGAGTTTATTTCGGCATGGCCTTCTTCGATTACTGACTTTGAAAGTTGTACAACAGTCCCCAAGCTAATTTCGTCGTCTTCGACTGATGACCCCAAAGTTGCAAGGGCATCGACCTCACTATTCTGCTCTCGAGGTACATGTTGTAGGATACATTCTTTAAACTGGTGTAGGGTTACCTGCAGTTTGTCCAAGTACCTCTGCATTCGATCTTCTCGAACCTTGAAGGTCCTGTTGACTTGGTTAACCACAAGTAGGGAGTCACACTTGGCCTCGATGACCTCTGCTCCCAAGCTTTTATCCAGCTCGAGACCTGCAATCATGGCCTCAGACTCGGCCTCATTGTTAGTCAACTTAGAGGTTTTGATAGATTGTCTAATTGTATTACCTGTAGGCGGATTCAAAATTTTGCCTAGCCTGGACCCCTTCACCTTTGAAGCGCCATTTGGGAAAAGGGTCCACACCCCGAAGATGTACCCGTTTTTAACAAAGTTCTTTTTCGACCTCGGGTATGAGGGCTGGCTTGAAGTCTGCTAAGATTTGAGACTTGATGGTCGTGCAAATTAATACTCGATATCATACCCATTGATTCCTCAACAACCCATTTAGCCAATCGGCCGAGAGTTCGGGCTTGTGTAGAATATTATGAAGAGGATAAGTGGTCACCACACAAATTCAGTGGCACTGAAAATATGGCTTTAAATTCTTAGAGGCGCTTGTTAGAGCAAGCGCTAATTTTCTAAGTGTGGGTACCGGGTCTCGGCTTCACCTAAAGTTAGACTAACATAGTAAACAGGAAATTGCATACCTTTCTCTTCTCGAACTAGGACACCACTTACTGCGACTTCCGAAACTGCTAAATATAAGTAGATTTGCTCGTCTCCTTTCGGAGTATGAAGCAATGGCGGGCTCAAAAGATTCCGCTTTAACTCTTCTAGCGCATGTTGGCATTCCGGGGTCCAAGCAAAATTGTTCTTCTTTTTGAGCAGTGAGAAGAACCTGTGGCAGTGAGAAGAACATGTGACTTCGATATGAAGACCTCAAGATAAACCGGCCTAAGGTGGCTATCTACCCTGTTAATCTTTGTACAGCCTTAACGTTGTCCACGACTATGATATCTTTTATTGCCTTAATTTTATTGGGGTTGATCTCAATCTCTTGATTTGACACCATAAAATCGAGGAACTTGCCCGAAACGACCCCGAATGCATACTTCTTAAGATTGAGCTTCGTGTTGTATTTTCTCAATATGTCAAATGTTTCTTGAAAAATGTGTTAAATGGTCATCTGCGCGCAGGGACTTAACTAGCATATCGTCAATATATACCTCTATTGATTTACCTATTTGTTCTTCAAACTTTCGATTCACTAGGCATTGGTAAGTAGTAACATCATTTTTTAGCCCAAACAGTATTACATTATAACAATAAGTGCCATACTTAGTGATGAATGAAGTTTTTTCCTGATCCTCGGGGTTCATCTGAATTTGATTGTACCCGGAGTAAACATTGAGAAAACTAAGGATCTCGTAGCCAGTCGTGGCATCGATCATACGGTCGATATTCGGCAGAGGAAAAGAGTTTTTGGGGCATGCTTTGTTTAAATCTTTATAATCTACGCACGTTCTAAGTTTGTTCCCCTTTTTAGGGACTACAACTACGTTTGCTAACCATTCAGGATATTTTACTTCCCGAATGGATCCTATTTTGAGAAGTTTGGTTACCTCATCCTTGATGAATGCATGTTTTACCTCGGACTGGGGCCTTCTCTTTTGTTTTACCGGTCTGAACTTTGGGTCTAGCTCAATTAATGTGTTGTAATCTCTAGTGGGATTCCCATCATATCCAGGTGGGACCAAGCAAAACAATCATGTTATTTAAAAGGAATTGAACGAGTTTTTTCATGAGCTTAGGAGTTAACCCCGTGCTCAGGTATACCTTTTGATCGGGAAGATGCTCGATCAATATGAGTTATTCCAGCTCCTAGATCGTTGACTTCGTTGCATCAGAATCATCGGGGGTTATGAAGGTTCTAGGTATCATATAATCTTTATCCTCGAAGACCTCCTGCTCCTCCGATGGGGTCGAGGCTGGTGCATATGGCTGCTATTTGACTTCTTGTTTTCCCTTTGACTCTAATCCCTTTATTGATGAAAGTGCCAATATTGGTACTACTTCATCGATTGCAAATGTCTCTTTGGCGGCAGGTTTTTTGCCGTACACCATTTTGATTCCTTCCAATGTTGGGAATTTCAAGACTTGATGAAGCGTTGAAGGTACTGCCCTCATATTATAAATCCAAGGTCTTCCGAGCAACGTGTTGTATCTCATGTCATCTTCGATTACATGGAACTTTGTTTCTTGGATAGCCTCTGCCACATTTACTGGCAAAATAATTTCCCTTTTGGTGGTTTCACTTGCCATGTTGAAGTCGTTGAGTACTCGAGCTGTAGGCGCGATTTGATCCTGGAGTCGAGTTGCTCTATGACCCTCGATCGAATAATGTTTACCGAGCTACCTGGATCAATCAACACACGTTTAACTTAAATTTTATTCATAAGTATAGATACTACTAACGCGTCATTGTGAGGTTATTCGATCCCTTCTACATCCTCATCGTTGAAAGACAAGGTATCTTTTCGTAAGTAGTCTTGGGTACGTTTCTTTCTTGTGATTGTCACCTTGGTGCATTTAAATATCAGGCCTTGAGGAGTATTGACCCCACCAACGATCATATGAATCATGTGATATGGTTCCTCCTGTTCGTTTTTCCTGTTTGCATTCCTGTCTCTAAAGTGATTTTTAGCTCGGTCACTCAGGAAATCTCGAAGGTGACCTTCATTGAACAAACGGGCTACCTTCTCTCTTAACTGTATGCAGCCTTCAGCTCTGTGGCCATGGGTTCCCTGGTATTTTCACATTTGATTAGGGTTCCTTTAAGCTGGGTCAGTCTATAGGGTTCTGGGCCACCTAGTATCCTTGATTCGTCCAATGGGTGACAATTCCCGATGCATCGATGTTGAAGTTGTATTCTGATAACCATGGTGCTTCTTTAGGCTCGACATGTTTATCAAAGCCACTCTTACTCATGAGCCCTTGGGAGTTTTTTCCTCGATCATTCCTTCCATCATTTCGAACGGGATTATGTCCCGATCCATTATTTCTACGATCTACGTTGTACGGTTGGGACTGATCTTTGTTTAATCGGGGCTCTCTGTCGATGTCCCTTTAAACTTTGTCGTTAGATATATTTGGGTAGACGGAACTGGAAGGGGCTCCTAACTGATCATCCTCGACCTTGATCTTTGATTGATATTGATTATGTACATCGGCCTGGGTCACAGCTGGATATTCAATCAAATTCTCCTTTAGTTGTCGTGATGCTGTCGAAGTTTGTTCGTTCAAACCTTGAGTGAAGGCTTGGACAACCCAATCATCGGTGATCGGGGGTAGGTCCATGTGTTCCATATGGAACCGAGATACGAATTTCCTTAGCATTTCATTGTCCTTTTGTCTCACTTTGAAGAGGTCTGACTTCCTAGTCGCGACCTTTATTGCTCCGGCGTGTGCCTTTACGAACGAATCAGCAAGCATGGTGAAGGAATCGATGGAATTGGGCGGCAAATTGTGTTACCATATCATCGCCCACTTCGATAAAGTTTCTCCAAACCTCTTCAACAGAACAGATTCAATTTCATCATCTTCTAAGTTATTTCATTTTATTACGCATGTATAAGAAGTGACATGCTCATTAGGATCAGTGGTTCCATTGTATTTAGGAATTTCTGGCATGCGGGACATCTTTGGAATTGGCTTCGGAGCCGCATTTGGAGTTAAAGGATTCTGCACAAACTTCTTCGAATCCAAACCCTTTATAATCGGGGGTGCCCCCGGTATTTGATCAACCCGTGAATTGTACATTTCCACCTTCTAGTCATTATCCTCGATTTTCTTTTCTCCCAATTCGATCTGTTTAGTGAGGTCCTCGAGCATCTTCATGATGGCGGGATCAGTTCCCGATCCATTATCGTTCGATTTCTCCGGTACAGGTTCGACCCTATGAATAACTTCCTGTGATGTATCGAGCTCAATTCTGCTTGGTGCTCGATTCTGATTTTGGAGTTGTGCTATCGCAACTTGCTGAGTCTGCAACATTTAAAATATAATTCGAAGACGAATCCCACTTTCTTCATCGCTTTGTGCATTCTGATCGGCTGCCCGGGCATCTCTGCGGATGTTATTTTCAGGGTCGGCGCCTAAATTTTCATGAATGGCAACACGAGAACTGACATCAACTGGATCTATGGTCGGTGGTCCATCGGGATTGATTTGAGGTACTCTGTTTCCCGGGGCGACTATGTTCTCGTTCTCGCCATGAAGACCAAGGTCGGTGTCCGTGTGAGTGGCCGGTGCTTGAGAGTTTGACATGTTGATTCCCGAAATCAAAGACACTTACGAGAACAAATGTAAAGCAGTGTGTGTTATGAGGATTAATACTAGGCAATCACTATTATCCTTTGCCCTACGGTGGGCGCCAATCTGTTTATTCTAAAAATTGAATAACAATTAAACTTATAATGTAGTTTTAAGGACACGTAATTTTACCTAATACCAATTGATAAACGTAGAAATTAGCAGTAAAGATTAACAATGAGATAAAGCAAACCAATCTTGAAACGTGATTCAGCCCTCGAGCTTAGGTGCCCTCGAATCGATCGGTGCCCAAAATAATTAAGAAGCAAACTGATGAACAAGAATATAAGCTAGAAAGTATTGTATTGCTTTGATATACGTGAATGTAAGATCATGACAAGATGATTAGGACCCTCTTTATATATTAGAGGAATCCTATTTATGGTACAATTATAATTACGGAAATACATCTCATGATTAACTAAATAACTGTCTTTGATTTTATCTATTCCGAGATTTACGTTATGATCTTCGGCCAGTCACAGATATCTCTTCTTTATGTTATTGTGCTTTACTCGATGTCTGTCTCCTTTGATCTCGATCGCTACTGGCCTCGATCTTCGATAAGTGTCTCGGTTCTCGAACTCGGTGCCTTGTCCTCATACCTCGATCTGGTCTGTTGCGAGGCCGACCTTCGACGCAATTTCCTAGCCTCCATCAAATAATAAAATCGGGTAAGCCTATTTTTAACCATATATGTGCTAAACTGATTTAATTATCAGAAAACGTTACAGTTGCAATATAATTATTGGCAATAAGAATCCCGATATAAAATTTGGGACCAGACGACTATCTTGTATTTGATTGAGGGTGTTAGCTAAAACTAGGATAATTTTATATCACAGTAATCATGGTATTATCTATCATATGTAGAAAGTGAGTTAAATATGTTCTGGCCATAATCCTGATTATAGTTCCAGAATAATCTGATTTTGAACCAACCGACCTCGATCTGGGGTTTAGTTTAAACATATTGAGGGAAGGTTCCCACTTGCATAAATTAGTTTTCCTTATAGACAGATCAGCAGAAAATAATTATGAGTCAAGTTCTATTTAATTCCACTCCGAGAGAATTTGTTTCTTTTTATATCTTATAATTAGTGAATTTTCTCGTGCTTCGCGCAACTATTAATGGTATTAGTAATTTTTTTACATAATATTGTATACTTTGTTGAGATTGAAAATTAGGTATTTTCTGCCACGTACATAATATATACATACAAAAACTAATTCGATAATTGATGAAATCGGAAATATAAATATTTTTATTAGAATTAGATCTTGATTTTCTTTCTTCCATTAAATAGTAAAAATTTATTTTTCTAAAATTTGCTCTCAAATATAATTAAAAAATGAAATAAAAAGTAAATAAACCAAAATAGAAAGAGGAAAGGACAAAAGAAACAAATGACAATGCAAGTTGCAGTGTCTGTTAGTTGATTTACAATTTGGTCAGATACTTCTTTTCATATTCTTTTTCATTTTTCCACTTTTTTATTTTATTTTTTTCGTTTATATTCCCTAATCTCCTCCTCAATTCTCCATTCCCCAAAAGAGCTGCTATTCTAGGAAATTTTCTACTACTATAATTTCCTTACATGCGATTGTGTCTTAAGAACGCTTCCAAGAGAAGTTAGAAAGAAAAGCGATGCACCATATCTGAGTGCCACCAGATTCATAGGACCATATCTTCAAATTATCTTCATACATATTTTCTAAAAGTAAATTAAAAGCAATATTCTCGAAGGACAATAAAAAGAAGGCAAAAATACTAAAATATATTAAATTCATAATCGAAATTAATGATAAATTTTATGTAAGTAATTTTTACCTTAATAATATCTAAAGTAACGGATCTCAGCATGTAAATGCCTTTGTCGTTAATCTTCTTCCTGCAACACTGTTATTTCTGGAATTAAGTTTATTTTTTAATCAACTCATAGATTATGATCACTCAGACCAGCAATCTCATACACAAGAACAAAAACAAATATCAGCAATTTAAACAAATATTCTGTCCACACAACTTACTTAGACGGACATAAAGAAAGTACAAAAGGAGATCCCATCTCCAACAACCAAAATATACTAACATCAAGTATATATTTTCTTATAGGGATAAAAAGATACAGATACACCATATGCAATATTCAATTTGATAGAAGATTGAAGAGAAATTCTCCACTTGGAAAAGCTACAGAGAATCCAAGTTTTCCTCAAGTTTCACGTAATTATGAACCAGATGAATTGGGTGAATGATTGGTTTTGAGGAGGAAGAGAGGCATACTAATTGGCACCATTATATTCAACTAGTATTAGTACCCGCACGATGTGCGGATAATATTATGGTCCTGCTAAATTCTATAAATTAAAAAGAACAAATTATATGAATAACTATTGATATAAACTTAAATATTAGAACCCCATATATAATCGGTGATACAAACAAATAAAAATACAATATGATTCAAAAATAAATACTCCTTCCCTTTCAATTTACATGAAATATTTTTTGTATTAGTCTGTTCCAAAAGAATGACACATTTCTTTATTTGGAAATAATTTAACTTTAAATTTTTTATTTTACCCATTTTACATATAATGAGAAGTTCTTATACCCATACAAATATAATGGTCCCACAATACTATTAGGATCATAAGTTTCAAAAAAAAATCATTCTTAAATTTCGTGGCAAATCAAATTATCTCATCTATATTGAAACTGAGTAAAGTCATACTATATAGAGTAACAACAAATAAAAATACATATAGCAATATCTTAATTTCAATTATACAAATATATTATATTATTATCTCAACATAATAAATTCTCACATCAACATCAACTTCTACTAACCTAAAATTACACAGTGACAAATTAATATATACATACATGATAATTTATTAACAATCAATATATTCTAACTTTTGCGAGTTACCAACTTATAAAACAGTTGGATCGTAATTTGCTCAGTAATTTTGCTAGTTACCTCAATTTTAACCACACAATTAAAGTCACGTTGTTTTTAACAATTTAAATGATACCTTTGGGATAAAGTTAAGATTAATATATTATAATTAAATAAATATTAACCTACTTTAAAAAAAATCTACAATGCACATGTACTAAAAGAAGATGAATTATTACATGTAACTCTTAATTAAATGAATTTGACCTTATGATTTTGTAATTCGCCTTATTTTATGTAAATAGAAATCTCAAGTAGTACAATTATATTCATCTATGTGTTTACCCTATCCAAATCTATTTCATTTTAATTCTCTCTCTCTCTCTCACACACACACACATATATATATATACACACACACACACATCCATCGGTTGCTCGATCAATTGGCTCATACAATTTGAGAGAACATAAATATCAAGAACGCGCTAAAAAGTCGTTGTTCATACTCGAGTCATTAGAGAAGAATCTATCCTCCCTTCTTATGTATTTTAGCATAGCAACTGCTAGCACTAATAGAAAATAAAAAAAATAAAAAAAAATATGTATTGCTTCCAAACAATTGAGATATAAAATAAATTATAAAATATTGGATAATTAATTTTACCGTAAGGCAACACAATTGACATTTTAGCCAATGTCTGAGTCGATTTATAGTTAAACATTATCCCTAAGGTAGTTACAAAAGTTAAGTTTTGATCCAACAACTCGATAATTATGATTATGGGTTCGAACCTAAATTTTTTAGTCTTATTTCTAGTAACAAACATGTTTTTGTTTTTTCTGTTGTTTTTGTTGTGAACTCAAATTTTAAAAAAACTCTTTCTCATTATTTAGAACAATTCGCCTCACTCGTTGAGCCCCCTGTTTGAATTGAAATATTTATGTGTTGATTAGCTTTCCTATTTAATTAAGCAATCAATTCAAATTTAACTTTCTTTCTATTCAGATTCCAAAGAATCTTATTTACTATCTTTCTATTTAAATTTAAATAAATATCATGTCTTTCAATTTAAATTAAATACTATACAAATATTCTCATAATTTTCCAAGTGGTTTTATATTAGTTTGTCGTTTGGCTTAACCATAATGCACACTTGTTATATTGCCATGTGACTTTTTATTAGCTTATCGCATTACTTTATGCCCTTACTCATTGCTCTACTTTTAGTATAATACAATAAATATAATTTTGTATTACCCTAAAATTTAAATTAACTTTGTTCTTTTATTCCGTAGCTCTAGCTGTTTTGTTTAAATTTATCAATAATATTATTTTTCCTAAATCTACACTTTTAGCAATTATTATTTAGTATTATATACAATAAGCAAATAATTTTTTTCCTTTTATTTTCGTATAAAGTTTTGACTTTAATTTTTTTGTAACTTTAACTATATGACAATTTTAATTACATCTTTATATTGTTAATTTGTTGCTTGGCATTATTTCATTGTAAATGTTTTAAATTTTAGGTTTATAAATTATGTTTTCAATTGCGTGATATTATCCATATAATATGTTATTTCTAGTAATAATCTAAAAAAAATCTTATATCAAATTTAAACGTCTAACCCTTCTATATATCTACAATTATATTATTTGTTTACAAAAAAATAATTCTCTATTTTTTGTTCTTTGTCTATTGTTATTGTGTTACCCGTTACTTAATATGGTTACATTATTACTTAACTTTTTATTAGTTTGTCACCTACTTTATGTCCATATTTGCTACTTCCATTATAATATAATATAATGAATATGGTTTTTCTTTCTCTTACAATAATCTTTTATTTATTTTTAATCTTTCACTATATAATATTTGAATTTATCAATAATAGTTTTGAGTATTAATTATTTATTTTCTTTATTTTATCATTTAGATTAATTCAAAGTATAAATTCTCTCACACTAGCTTTATCTCCGTCTTTCTAAATTCTTTTTCCTAGTAAGTATGATATGTTATTTAATTTTTTTCATTTAGTATTTTATTCAATAATAGACAAAAATAAAACTGCGTACGATCAAACTATATAGTACTTCACCAAAATATTACGGTAGTTTTATTATTAAAATTCTAGTAATTATTATTTTTGTTGAAGCTTTTAGCCTTAAAATTTTTTTTATTGTATACTTATTATTCAAAAACTTAGTCTAAAATAGATACTTTGGATTATCTATTATGAAATAAATAAATCATTAAATATATCTACATTCTGAACTTTAGGTTAAAACCTTAAAATATATTTTTCAACTCATTAAAAAGTATTGAATTTTTAAAATAAGTTAAAATTGCACATTAAATTACGGTAGGATATATTCTTCTCACTCGATATTAGAAAAGGAATCCAAATACTATTGATATCAAAAAATTTTACTTTTCAAATAAAAAATTTCAATTAGAAAATATTAGTACAGTGATTGAATTTTATTTTTATAAAAAGAATTCTTATTTCAATTTAATTTCAATAAATGGAATTTCATATATAGTTCTTAAGTGTATTTTCTTATTTGACAATTTCTCACAAATTCTTAAAGATTGCCAAGTGGCTTTATAGTAGCTTGCCACTTGGGTTAATCACAATGCAAACTTTCTTGCTTTAATATATATTTTAAAAAAATTGTTTTTATTGTATATTTATTATTCAAAAAACTTAGTCTAAAATAGATACTTTGGATTATCCATTATGAAATAAATAAATCATTAAATATATCTACATTCTGAACTTTAGGTTAAAACCTTAAAATATATTTTTTAACTCATTTAAAAGTATTGAATTTTTAAAATAAGTTGCTCATTAGATTACAGTAGGATATATTCTTCTCACTCGATATTAGAAAAAGAATCCAAATACTATTGATATCAAAATTCTTTACTTTTCAAATAAAAAATTTCAGTTAGAAATATTAGTACAGTGATTGAATTTTATTTTTATAAAAAGAATTCTTATTTCAATTTAATTTCAATAAATGGAATTTCATATATAGTTCTTAAGTGATATTTTCTTATTTGACAATTTCCCACAAATTCTTAAAGATTGCCAAGTGGCTTTATAGTAGCTTGTCACTTGCTTAACCACAATACAAACTTTCTTGCTTTAATATATATATATATATATATATATTGTATATAGATGTTGTAAACTTTTCGTTATCTAGGAAGGCAACTGTTCAAATTGCTATAGTTATTTTTATTAACTTTTTGGAATCGTTTCAGTTTTTATTAAATGTTTGCAGCCGTTTCAATATTTTTGGAAGAACATTAATTTTTCTTTATCAAATCAATGAACATAAATAAAAAAAAATTAGGGATAAAAGCAGAAATACAGGAAAAAAGATAAATAACAATCCTAATTTCTGTAAGATGCCACATCTGTAATGACCCGGCCGGTCATTTTGAGCTCTAGCACGTCGTTCAGCAGTTTGAGGTCATGAACAGTTTCATTTCAGGTATTATGACTTGTACGCGTGGTCGGAATTAAATTTTGGGGAGTTCGGAGTTAATTTGGAAAGAGAATTCACATTTCGGAAGCTTTAAGTTGAAAGAATTAGCTAAGATTGGATTTTTGAGTAAACGACCTCGAAATCGGGATTTGAAGGTTCCAGCAGATTCGTATGATGATTTCGGACTTAGGCATATGTCCGGATCGGGTTTTGGAAGACCCGGGAACGTTTTGGGGCCATTGTGGAAGTTAGCAAGCAATTTCATAAGTTTGGGTTGAAGTGCATTTCAGGGTTATCAATGTCTGTTTGGGATTCCGAGTCTAGGAATAGCTCCATATGGTGATTCTGGAGTTGGGAGTGCTATCGGAAGTGAATTCGGAGGTCCGTAGGTCATTTTGAAATCATTTGGCTAAAGATAGAAATTTGAAGGTTTTTGAGAAGTTTGACCGGAAGTGGACTTTTTGATATCAGGGTCGGAATCCGATTCCGAAAGTTGGAATAGGTCTGTAATGTCGAATATGGCTGGTGTGTAAGATTTGAAGTCAATCGAATGTGATTTGATAGGTTTAAACATCGAAAGAAGAAGTTTGAAATTCTAAAGTTCATAAAGATTGGATTGGAGGTCAATTCATGGTTTTAGCGTTGTTTGATATGATTTGAGGCCTCGAGCAAGTCCGTAATGTGTTTTAAGACTAGTTGGTATGATTGGTTGGGGTCCCGGGGGCCTCGGGTGGATTCCGGGTGGTTAACGGATCAAAAAATAGAATTTTGGAGAAGGCTAAAGTTGCCGGTTGCTGGTGTAACCGCACCTGCGAAACTATGGTCGCAGGTGCAGAGCCACAGAAGCAACCTTCATGCCGCATAAGCGGAAATGGACGGCTACGCTGGGACCGCAAATGCGGTTATTTTGCTGCAGATGCGAAAGTTGAAGGTTTGGGGGAAGACCGCAGAAGTGGCAATTGGTCCGCACCTGCGGGACCGCAGAAGCAGTCAATAGACCGCAGGTGCGAAAGGACTAGAGGCAGTGAGTGTTTTAAAAATCGGGATTTGGCCATTTTCTCTCATTTTTCTCTTGGCTTGGGCGATTCTTGGAGGGTTTCAAGAGGGGGTTTTCATCATCAACGATAAGGTAATCTATCCCCACCTATCTTGAGTTAAATACATTGATTATGTACGGATTTGAGCATAAAATTTATAGAAACTTGGGGTTTGAGGGAAAACCTAGAAAATCGATATTCTTGGAATTTAACCACGGTTTTGGGTATGAAAATGAGAGTAAATTATATATTTGAGTTCGTGAGGTTATGAGTTCTTCAAAAAATTTTGGAATCCGGGCACGTGGACCCGAGGGCGTATTTCTCAACTTTTCGATCGGGATTAGGAATTATTATAAATTGGATTATTAGGGGTAATTGAGTATATATTAATGGATTTGTATTATTATTGGCTAGCTTTTGAGCTTTGTTCATCGATTCAAGTCTTCGGAAGAACGTGGAATGCCGATTATGGATCTTCGGAGCGAGGTGAGTCTCCTCTCTAACCTTGTAAGAGGGAATTGTCCCCATAGGTGAAATAATTGGTTATATGCTCCTATTTGTGGGGGCTACGTACGCACGAGGTGATGAGAGTCCGTGCATAGCTACTATAATGTGTAAGTCCGGGTAGTCTAGGACCCAAAAGCATGCTATACTTGGAATATTTGTAACCTTGTTGACAGTTTGAATTGCTTGAATCATATCAGATTAGTAAATGAATTTCTAAAAAGATCTAAACTTCATTTTCAAAAATCTTTAAAAGAGAATTGGGGTTTCTTTGGATAATTGTTCCCTGTTGACTTCTTGATTGACTATCTGTGTGTGTTTAATTTCGGAACGGGCCGAACGCCTCGGTAGATTAAATAGATGCATTTATGGTTCGTGCCATTCGACCCTATGGCAGTTGACAGTTTAAATATCGTTGGATCGGGTCGTACGTCCTCGGCATGATTTGCACATGCTTGCATGGCTTGCCTTGAGATTTATTGAAGTTGATATTTGCTCTCCCTAACTTGAGATAAATTGATAATTAATAGATTATGATCTCGGAGACTTTTTAATATAAGAAGGAACATTTACTTGTTTTGTGACTTATTTGAATTTATTGTCGTTTTCAATAAATCCATGATTAATCGTATTAATAAGATATTACTATTGGACCACTAGTAAGTGTCAAAGTCGACCTCTTGTCTTTACTTCTTCGAGATTAGACGGGATACTCATTGGGTACACGTTGTTTTCGTACTCATACTACACCTGTTGTGCATTTTGTTGCACAGGTTCATATGTAGCTAGTGGCTTAGTGGCATAGCAGCCTGGTTGATACGGAGACTTAGGTGAGTTGCATTTATTGAGACGACCCGCAGCCAGCAGAGTCTCTTTCAGAGTATTGTATTGTATTTTCATTTCTGTCTACTTGTATTCCGGACAGTCACTGTATTTTATTTCATTCACTGGTAGATGCTCATGCACTTGTGACACCGGTTTCTGGGAGGATCATAGGATTTTTCAACTGTTAAGTTTTGTAAAGACATCATCATTTATTTAGTGGAGTTTATTATTTATTATTCATTTGTTTAAAGGAAATGATTTCAAAATAAATGAAATGAGAAATTGCTAGTAAATTTTTGTTGGCTTGCCTAACAGTGGTGTCCGGCGCCATCACGACCCTTAGTGGATTTTGGGTCATGACAATATGATATCATAACACTAGGTTCCCTTAGGTCTCACGAGTCATGAGCAAGTATAGTAGAGTCTCGCGGATCGGTACAGAGATGTCTATACTTATCTTCGAGTGGCTACAGGACTGTTAGCAGCACCTCCCTTCTTGATTCCTCATCGTGCGGTTTGATTCCTTTGAGGCTTATGCCTTTGTTTCTTTCCTACTCAATCTTATGCGACGTGAAACGCTTATTATAAATTCGGAATTAAGAAAATGTAATGGTAATACAAATGTGGTGTGGGATGTTCCTCCCTGCGTATTTGATCGGGTTATTGTCGTCGCCTTACGGAAGGTTGTTCTATTGTTTCAGCTCAGTTTCAGTATTACTTAAGGTTTTGAGATTTGGCATTAATTGTTATGATGATTTGTGCGTTGTTATCGCACAATATTGGTGTAATGATAGAGTGTTTGTCTATGCATTGAAGCAGTGAATGACTTGGAAGGATGTTTACTCAATGCAAGATTCAGAATTTTATTTCCCAGTGGAAGAGAGGCAATCAGGCTATAAATGTTCAAGTTTTGTTTGATGGAGTAACGAGACTTGGTATTTTCGAACGTGGTGGAATTTTCATCTGCAATGTAGTATTGTCGTCCTCGATTGTATGTGTTAAGTTCACCAGTGTTAGGGTCGTCTGCAACTCGCCTTTGGGGTAAGATATTGTGAAATAATATTGGAGAAACGACTGTTAGATATTGTGGGGTGCAGCGGTTCAGGATTGAATCGGTGTTCCTAATGTTAGCGGCACGAGAAAGATGGTCTCTAGAAAGATTTAAAGTTAGTAGCGATTTGTGGATTCAAGTGCTACGAAGATAAATTTTATTAAGGCAATAACTGAGTAGCAAGGGATGAGGAAGGACATGTGGGGAGTGTCAGGCGGTGGTTAAAATTTAGAGAATGCCAGGTATAAGAAGCAAGGGTTGAATAGTCGATTAAAGGGGTGAGTTCCGCCAAAGTGGGAGAGTGGCGGAGTTGTATATGAGCTTTCGGGTAGGATGACTATGCACCTTAAAGAGAATTTGAAATGATTTGGGAATTTTAGTGATTGGTGATTGGGGTCTACGGATTTAATCTGAAGTATTGGCTATTATGCGGCAGGAGATTTGATATAACGGAAAGGAGCTGCTCGAAATGAAAAAGGATACAACATAACTTTGAATTGGAAAGATGTTGCCACACAATTTATTGATGTTCACGAGGGGTGAAGGGACTTGTTCAGCTAGAGAGTGAGCTCGGACTCAGGTGGGTTATCTTCTGTGAGCGGATCAGCGGTCGCATGGTTGGCGAAGCTTCTGTGAAGAGTCCTACTGGCTACCCAGTAAAAAAAATCGAACATGGGAATGTTGCGAGAGATTCAGGGTGTTCATGGAATGCTAACGGAAGGATTTCTAGGAATTTGGCGGTTGATTTCACAAGGCTATGTCAATAAAAAATAAAGAATCTTGGTGGGTTCCAGAGTTATGTAGTAGTAACTCCAAGTTAAGTGGGAGAGTCCTACCGCCTATGATTGGGTTGCATAGTTAACTACTTGCGAGGTTTCTGGTTATTAGCACATTGATGAGTTATTTCAGCTACAGGAAAAGAACATAAGTGGTAATTTGAGCAAAGGAATTGTTAGAGGTGCGCTATGGTTGGCCTTATTGGCTTACATTCAGACTTGAGGAAGGATTCAGGAGTCATGCCTTGTATGGATGCAGGTTTCAAGTGAAGTGATTCTGCCGGGTGCTTCGCCGAGAAGGTATTCATATACTAGAAGATTCATGGAGTTGATTATATTCGGGGCCAAGTCAGAGCGGGTGGCTCTCAACAACAGTCCTAGTGGATTCAATGGGGTAAAGTGTGGTGCCTAATTATTTCGAGCCTATAGGTACGGTTAAGAATCGAGCTTTTGTAGCAGCTTATGAGAAGAGGCCCAGGATGTTCTATGATGTTTTGACTTGCAGTGTAGCATTTAGGAGGAAAATGAGAAAAGACTTCGGATCCGTAGTGAGATTATCAGAATGGGCATACCAGTTGAGGATGCGAATGCGTGCACAAGGCAGTATGAAATGGTTCGTGGGATTTGAGACATCATGGTCTCGTGATTCAATGTCACTTAGGATGAGTGCGGATGGAGTGTGTTATGTGTCGAATGGAGTTATTATTATTTCTAAGGCAATCAATGATAAATTGGGAGGGGATAGTTTGGTTAGCCATAGTTGAATTGGCATATTGGTGTAGTGATCAGTTCCTGCAGCGTAATCAAGTTATGCAAGTGATTGGTGACGGTACACGTGAGGCTTGTCGGCTGCCATAATTGATGTCATTCAGAAATATTCTACTGTTATGTCCTGTTATGTGTAGGCGGATCCCGAAAGGGCTATGGTGGTTGTAAGCACATGATTTTTGCCCTATATGAGAATTACTCCCAAAAAATTCAAAATCAAATGATTTTTTTTGGTGTGCAATGTTGTGAGATTTTGTGATATTTTTGGATAATTATTTGTATTTGTCTGTGCATGTGTATTTGTTAAATTAATAAAAAATACAAAAATATGCCGCATTTGCATGTAGGATTTAATTCTATAATTGTTATAATTAAATTTTTTTACAAAAAATGAAAATTACAAAAATAGGCATCTTTTGCATTTTTAGCATTTAATGTCCAAATATACAATTTTATGCTTAATTATTACTTAATTGTGCGTTAATTGTTATTGGGAGTTAATTTGCGCTCTTATAACTTAATTTAGTTCTTAATAATAATTTAAGTACTTTTATAATTTAGTTTTAGAAAAATAAAAGAAGAAAAGAGAACAAAAATACAAAGAAAAATCGGATTGGGCCACTTCTTCAAATTTCAAACCCAGGCCCAAATAATTGCCCAATATTCCCCATGACCCGGTCCACTTCAAACCGGGTCGACCCGGTCCACTTCAATCCGGGTCGACCCGGTCCGCTCCATTAACCCAACACCCCTTCTTCATTTTTGTCCTAACACAAAACAAAAAAAAGAAAACAAGACAAAAACCCTAAAAAAAAACTAAAAATGATCTGCCCCCCCCCCCCTTTACTTCTTCTTCTCCTTCTCCTTCACCTCTGCAAGACCAGCTCCCATGGTTGCCTTTTGCTGCTTCGTCTTCTCCATGGCGAGCTCAAGCTCGCCCATGGACTGCCCGCTGCCTCCGTCTTCTTCGAACCAGCGACGAGCCCTCCGTCGAACACCTTCATTGTTTCTTCTTCTTCGTCCAGCATCCATGGACGCCTCCTTCACTGCCCCAGCTGCATCGTCGTACCCCACCAAAACTAACTGAAAATTAGTAGCGACAGCCTCCTAGCCCGCCAGAAGTCCATCCCTTCAACATCCATCGTTGCGCCTTCTTCTCCGGCAAGTCGACGCCACTGCGTCGCACTGCTGCCCGCGTCCAGCTACGACGAGCAGCCATGGCTGCTCCAAGCAGTGCTGCTGCTTCTGTTTCCTTCCAGGATCCAGCCGCTGACTTTGCTTGCCGCTGTCCATCGCTACTTCTGCTCTTTCACGTCCAAACAGTTGCTACGTCCATGGCGTTTGATGCCTCTTCCTCGACGATCTTTCTTCTTCCAGCTTCGTCAGCATTCGAGGGGAGCTCGTTGCCGCTACTACTCCGACAACCGCCACTGTTTCAGCAGCGATGATGAACCGCTACTATAACTGTTGCGTCACCTTCAGTCCGTTTGGTCGAGCAATGATGTGCAGCGATGATGAACCGCTTTGGTCGAGCTTTGGTCGAGGTTTATCGAAACAGTCCATACGTATTTCGTTTCAATCCGGTTGGTAGATTTTGAGTTTTATTTTGTCCGTATTTTGTTTTGATATTTCTCGAATCTAAAATCGGCAAATGTTTGTTTTGTTCATCGTTTGAATTAATTTTTTTTAGTTTGTCCATGTGCTTTGTTAAATTAATTTTTCAGATTTCAAATGAAAGTTTAATTAGTTGTTTTTCATGTTTGTATTATTGTTTAGATAAATATTTGTTAGTTTGTTAGATTCAAATTGAAATTTAATTAATTATTTCTTCAATTTGTTTCATGTGTTATGTATTTTCCAAAAATTATTAATGTTGTTTGAATCATTTAATCCGTCATGTTTGTTGTTTAAAAATATATTTAGTTCATGTTCATCTTTATTTGAAGTTCATGTTTAATCCAGTGATTTAATGTGAGTTTATGTTTGTTTTGATTTGTTGATTTAATTTGAATCATGTATTTTATTGTTTGTATTGTTGTATCCTTGCTCATACATTCATGGTCTAAATTAACCAGGATTGGTTCCCGATATGGTTAATTCATTCCATTAATTTTGAGTGGTGTTGTTCATCGTGTTCATACGATTTGTTGTTGAAGATTGTTGAGAAATTGGTCATCTTGGCTATATTTTGGTTAAGTTATGATTAATTGATTGTTTAGAGCTGATGGGGGTAGTTTGGTAAATTGCAGTACATTCAGGGGTAAAATGGTAATTGCAATAAGGTCGGAGGGGTAGTTTGGTAATTGAACATTATTATAATTGTGTATGTAGGCATGAGGAACAAAATATAATGGGGTGATGTTTGATATAATTGTTTAACATAATAGGACAAAACATAAAGTAGTGGAGGGGAATATTGCATTTGTTTATGTTAGGCATGGGGGACAAATTGTAATGGGTTGGGTTTGTTGTATTTATTTAATGTAGGCATGGGGGACAAGGTTTAAAATAAAGAAAACATTAAGTAGTGGGGACAAAGCATGTCATTGGGGGAATATTTGGGGTTGGGAATTCAAGACTTGTCTTGCTATATATATAGGGTCATTTGACACATTAAAGGGGACTTGAATTAGAAAAATTGGGAATGCTAGAGATTATTATTGAGAGAATAGTTTTGAGAGCAATACATTCTGGAAAATTTCAAGAGTGTTAGAGAGTAAAACAGAAAGACAACTTGAACTTCTACTTGAATAAATTTCGTTTGTCTTTTCTCGAAGTGTTATTCAAAATCAGTAAACTACTGCATCTTGTATCTGTCTCTCTTCTGCTTTGACTGCGATTGCACTTTGGTTTTGCTGAATTTTCAAATCCGTTGCTGGGTTATTCTACTGGTTGTTACTGGTTTGCGGTGTTGCTGAACCTGCTGTTGTTGTGTTATTATTGCTGTTGACTCCTACTTCTTTTCTTCTTGTACTGCCATTTCCAGGTACACATTTGTACACTCTCGGTTTGAAGCGAAATGAAATATTAATCAGGCTTTGTTCCTGTTGAATTTCTCCTGTTCGGATTTGTGTTTGAATACAATTTTCCTTTCTTTGTACAAAAATGTAGTTGATTGATTAATGAGTAATGAGGTTGCATATGTATAACTTCTTCATCTAATAATGTTAGTTTAAATTAATCAAAGAATAGTTAATCGGTTTTGATATTATGGTATGTCAATCTCATGTTCTCGTATTATTGAATAATAGAATATAGAATGAAAGAAGTTTTTCTTTGTACAAACTCGATCGCAATTTTCCAAACGCATTAGCCATAAATTAATAACTAATAAGTTACGTTTTTCAGCATGTAATTAATTAAGAATTTTTCTTTTATTTTAGAGACGAAATTAATAGAAAAATGTAGTTGCTGTAGGTTTATCCTTAAAAAATAAAAATGAGATGAGCCTCGCCGAAAAATACAAAAATCGCGGGGCCCTCAGTAAATATTTGTTTTAAAATTGCTTAGACTTTGGGATGGACCGTTTAGGAACCTTCACGGCCTCTTCCTAAAATAACAATACGTTAGTCTCTTTAGGACGCGCCTTAATAAACCTTACCTTCTTAAACTCGGGTGCACATTTATGTGACCCAAATCCAAATCTCAACGGAGTCGAAATGTGTCTCTAATCACGGGTACATTGATTGTGACGTGGTTCGAGATGCGTGTCCATGACGTTGCAAATTCCTTTCAAAAAAATAAGAATGAGATGAGCCTCGCCAAATAAAAATACAAAAATTACGGGGGCCTCAGTAAACATTTGCTTTAAAAATTGTTTAGACTTCGGGATGGACCGTTTTAGTAAAATTTCACGGCCATACCCAAAGTAAATGATATGCTAGTTGCTTTAGGCGCGTATTTAATAATTTAACCTTCTTAAACACGGGTGCACATTGATGTGACCCAAATCCAAATCTCAACGGAATCAAAGTGGGTCGACGACCACAAGTACATTGATTGTAACGCGGTTCGAGATATATTTTCACAACGTTGCAATTCCTTGTAAAAAATAATAATAATAATTATGAAAGCGGTAAAAAGTTAAAATTTGCACATAAGTTCATATTTGTATAAAATCAGATAATCAAGCCGAATATAACAGTTGAGCGACCGTGCTAGAACCACGGAACTCGGGAATGCCTAACACCTTCTCCTGGGTTAACAGAATTCCTTATCCGGATTTCTGGTACGCAGACTGTAATATGGAGTCATTCTTTTCCTCGATTCGGGATTAAAATTGGTGACTTGGGACACCCTAAATCTCCCAAGTGGAGACTCTGAAATAAACAAACCAATCTCGGTTCGATTGTCCTTTAATTGGAAAAAACTCCCTTGTACCCTCGCGGGTATGGAAAAAGGAGGTGTGACAGCTCTGGTGACTCTGCTGGGGATAGGACCCAGAACCACTGGTTCAGGGTTAGAAATTCGAGCTTAGATGAATTGTTATATTTGGTTTTATCTGATTTTGTTACATGATACATGCCTAATGTGCTAAATAATGCTTTTACCGCTTTGATATTATTTGAACTGTATATAAACTGTGCTGAAACCCTTCTCTTCTTACCTCCGGGGAGAAGCTCGCTGGTCGAGACTCCCTATTCTGTTAGTGTCATACCTTGAAATAAGAAAGAGGCCGGACAAGTTACAAAGCCGGGCGACCCCGCGGGTCCCCGGTACGTAGCCCCCTCCTCGACTCGAGTTGTCCGCTCGGGTACACAGTCTAGAACAAATACCCAGGTTATGAACCTAGAATAACTCAGCTTCATGCCGGATCCCTAGTAGGAACGTTTGTTTGCATCACGTGCATTTGACTTTGGAGGCTCAACACAAGGGTTGGGTCTGTCTAGGACAGGTGTACCAAAAAATAAAAATGACCATCCTGATGCATCTTACTTTCTACTACTTGCGCATTTATTTGATTCAGACTTGTGTGTTGACTGACTTGTGAATATCAGGAATAATATTTTGAAATTGAAAAAAAAAAGAAATAGCGGTTAGGGAATTGATTGTTTATTTTTGAAAAAAACCAATACCCAAATACTGTCAAAACTCTGCCGAAATTTTGAGAAAATGAAAAATAATGTCTTATTAGTCTGTTTTATTAAAAGCAAAGGAAAAATAGAAGAAAAAAAGTCGTTGTTCTGTTTGTTTTTCAAAAAAAAAATAGAAAAAAATAGTTTGTCATGAAAATGAAAATGAAAAAGAGTCTTATTTTTAAAATAGTTTTTTTTTTATGAAAATGCCAAAAAATAAAAATAAAACGAGTCGTGCGTTGAACGTGGTTTTATTATTTGTTCCAATATATATATAAGAGAAATATATATATATATATATATATATATAATCCAAAAAGTATTTTTCTTTACTTCCAAAATATATATATATATATATATCTTTATTTGTTGCAAAGAGTATTTGTCTTACCAAGAAAATTCAAAGTAAAATTCCAAAAAGATATGTCTTGCAAAAAATAGATATATATATCTTTATTTTCCATTATTGATTTCTTTAGAAAGTCTTTTTAATTATTTTTTAAAATATATATATATATATATATATATATATATATATATATATATATATATATATATAAATAAATAAAAATATTTTCGTTTAAAACAAAATCAGAAAATATTTTGATTCTTCTTTCAAAATTGAAAAGAAAATTCAAAATTCAAAAAAATATATATTTTTTTTAGAAGTATTTCTTTTATTAAAGGTAAAATTCCAAAAAAATATTTTCTTTCTTCTTTAGAATAAGAGAAAACAAATGAAAATTCAGACAAAAAATATCTTCTTTTTACTTTTGCAATTCTCAAAGTTCAAATCAAAAGAAAAGGAATTCTTACGAGTCTTTCTTTCAAAAAGAAAATCAATCAAAAAATACTTCCTTTCTTCTTTTGAAGCAGTTCTTTCACAAATTCCAATTAAAAAAAAATGTTAGTTCATTTACTTATTCATGATCTGCCCGAACTACGCGGGTTTGATTCTCACCGGATGTGAGATACGTAGGCAACCCTCATCGGGTCCAACCCCACCTTTTGCTAAAAAGCCAAAAACAAATAAATAATAATAAAAGAATAATAAACATGTCAAAATTTTAATTTTGCCATAAAGAAGTCGGGTGACGCTGTTTTATCAAGACATAGCCGAATGTTCCCGAAAGGGACGCCGGAAGGCTGACTTTGCATAAACAGCCATCTTTGGGTCATTTTTTAAGATTTGGTCCAGTTGACCCACACAACCTTAAAAATCTTCGTCCCCGAGACGTTGAAAGGCCGTGTTTGCAATATTGAGTTTCTAATTTGAAAAACGATAAAAAGAGTCATAAATAAGTCAGGTGATTATGTTTTGTCATAAATAGCCGAATGTTCCCGAAAGGGACGCCGGAAGGCTGACTTTGCATAAACAACCACCTTTTGGGTCATGTTTAGGATTTTTGGTCTAGTTGACCCACACAGCCCTATAAATCTTCACCCCCGAGACGCTGAAGGGTCGTGTTTGCAACACCAAGTTTTATTGTAATTTGAAAAGAAAAAAGAGTCAGCGGTCAGGTGAATACCATTTGGATTTTTTATCAAAAATAAGCCGAGCCAGCTTCGGCCGCGTCTTAATCTGTTCTTGCCAAATAGCCTTAGAGTATCTTTCAGTTGTCAAAAGGCCATTTTCGTAAAAGAATGGACAAGTTTGTAAAATGTCATAAATAATCCTCCCCGGCCTCAAAATTCATGTGAAATTTGGAAGGGGCCACATTTGCAAAAATAACCGTTTGGTTGCATTTGTCAAACAGAGAAAGGGAGCTGGCCTTTTATTTTTGAGTTTATAAATCTTTTAATTAAGATATGTGGGTTGTTTGATTTTCCAGTTTGTAGGTCATCTTCAAACCTTTGAAACCCAGTTTGTTTTAATATGAAAATTGAAAAAAAGGTTTAGTATTGTTTATCTTTTATTGGTCTGAACTACGCAAGGTCTGATTCATGCGGGGTCATGATACGTAGGCAATCTCCATAAGATTCGACCACAACAAAAAAGCAAAAAAAGAGAATGAAAAAGAAAAGAAAAATGAAAAAAAATGAAAAAAATCGAAAAAAAAGAAGAAGAAAAAAAAAGAAAAAAAAAAGAAGAAGAAAAAAGAAAGAAAATGTTGCTAATAATGAGGACCGACTGAGTCCATTCTAACCTGTTTGTTTCGCAAAGAAAGTTAAGGTGGTTGATTGGGGGTAAGCCGGACAATGACACCCAGAATCCTTTACTTGCATCTCATGATACACACTCTGCGGGGATCAGGCCTGATAACAGAAGCACTCGAATCCTATTGGGAACTTGTTGACGGAGGTTGATGATATTGAAGCTGGTAATGGTCTTGGCAGTATTGATGCTAAGATCAGTGGCTAAGATGCCAGTTTTGATAAAGTGGGAGGACGCTCCGTTCCTTGGTTAGCAAGAGAGAAGCTTGTGGTGGCTTATTTTGTTGTCATTTCTGTTGTTCGGATTATTAAGATTGTAATTCGGATATTGTTTTGTGTCAATATCTTTCCACTTATCTTTCCGTTTTGTCATAGCGGTTTGTTTAAGTTTTGTCCAGGTTATTTAGGATTTTACTCCGGTTTGTTTTTGTTTTTTTTCAAACCATTTCACCGGTAATCTAAGGCAAAATCCGGTCTTTTATTATTTCCATTCATCTTTTTGTTTAGTCCTTTTATCATTTTTTGTTCAGCGCCGATTCTAGTGACATGACATGCGCACACAGTTTGGGCCTAATCTTAAAAGTTAATTATAAAACCCCGAAAAGGTGATCAGACCATTTAAAGGAAATAAGGACGGTTGATATTATTCAGAGCTCGAGTCATATGGAACTGGGGCAAGTAAAATATGAAGAAAACCGTTAAAAGCAAGATTCGCCAAATTGGCATGAGGGTCGTTCATGATAATGAGAGTGTCGCCCAAAGGTGCTTTAGAAAGGCAAATGTTGAATATAATTGTCAAGTCCAGCACCATCGGAAGAGGCTACAAATCCTTGTTTAAATTGTGTTGTTTGCATTTGGCATGTTTTGAAGACTGGAATGACGAAGGCATTTTGTTCTGCTACCTAAACACTTTATCCTTCGTTAACCCCTTTTGAGCCTTATTTATTTTCCTTTCATACCCCTCATTCGGAATCGGTAACAACAGATTAGAAACACAAAATATGGAAGATAAAAAGAAAAAAAAACAGCAAAACGAAAAAAAAAAGAATAAAAGAAAAAAAGAGAGAAAGAAAAGAGAAAAAAAATGACGAAAAGAAAGGAGAGATTAAAAAAAAAAGAAAATGATAACGAAAACAAAAGAAAGTCAAATGAAACAGAGGAATTGGGAACTACGTTTGACCTGATTCCTCAAAGAGGATACGTAGGCGCTTCACGGCTCGGTCATAGTTTTGAAAAATGAAAAAAAATCAATTAAAATATCCCCAAGCAAGAAACTGGGGCAAAGGTTGCGTTTGTTGTAAATAAATCTAGTTCCGAAGGTTGTAATTAATAACCCAAAATCGATGCATTTTTGAGCCTTTAATACCCTTTCTTTCTAGCCCTATCCAAAACCCACATTACGGTCCAAAGAAAGACCTTCTGATCAGTCTTCAAAAGATGCCAATTCAGACAAATGAGAGTCTTACCGGTGAACATAACATTCTGTTCCACAGCAGAAAGGACTCTAATCTCCAGCAGAGAGAGTCATACCAGCAACACTCCAAATCCCCAGCTGGAAAGTGATACAAATGAGAGAGTCTTATCGGTGAAAATCTTTACGGACACCATAAGGCGATGAAAGCTGAGAGAAAAACCAAAATGAGAGAGACTTGATAGTGAAAACTCTTCGGGCACTACAAGTCGAATAAGATTGAGAATCAGATGGGGAATTGCCAAATGAAGATCTTGAAAGATGATTGACGGTAGAGGATAGGCCACATGTGCATGTCATGACCATTAGAGTCGGTATCTGCGTTTGATAGGTTTTTATTTATAGTTTCTTTTGTTAAAGAGTCATCGTTTTCCTTTGTCTTTTTATTCTGTTCCCTTTTATCTTTTTCCTTTCATAAAAAAATTCCCCAATAGAGTCTGTTTGGTCAGAACAAGTGAGAATTGACTTCAAAATATGCCATCAGCTTTCCAATTAACAAAATGAGATCTGACTAGTACATCCAAATGGTATAGTCAGCAAGGAACAAGCGCGAGGCCAGTGTCAAGAAAAATATCCCCGGCAAAAGGGAATTGACAAAAGGATTGACGAGTGTCAAGAGGGATATCCTTGCCAAAACCAAGGTTATAAACCTCAAGGCCAAGGCCCGTGAACAAAGCAAGGAAAGCAGTGAGCATGATTTGTGGGAAATTCATACAAGACTAAAAGTCGGGGAAATGCCAGTTTCCGAGCTATGCCACAAAAGAAGAGGGATATCCCCAGCAGAAAGGGATTATCCCCAGCAAATAATATCATCCCCAACAAGTAGTGGAGCGCAGAGCAAGGAAGGAGAAAGGGAAAACCATCCCAGTAGGAGTATCACAACCAACCACCATGTTTTAAACTAACAAATTCTGTTTGATTTGAAACAGGTAAAGGAAATGGCATTGATGCCAGAAATGCATGCACAAGGGATATTATCAAACTGGGGCAGAAAATTTTCCTTCCATTTAGAAAATTTTCTGGAAGTCAGGTACCCATTCGGGGAAGAATAAAGATAACGCCAGTCTCGAGGGAAGTGGTCTTAGAACCAGTGTTTCCCCCAACATAATAAGTTTCAATGGAGGAAGTTGTTCCCCAGCAAAGGGATGAAACTTGAGCTCAGAAAAAGCAAGAGGTCAGCATCATTCCCAACAGCCTTCCGAAAAGTGAAGCGCTAGTTCTGAAGGAATCAGAATCTCTCAGCAGTGTTATCCTCGACAGCGTTATCCCCAGCTGATAACGTTTTACCCCCCAACAGGTAAGTAAATAATTCCCCAACAGTGTTATCCCCAGCAGTTTCGAGGAGTCCAACACAAGTTTGGTGAAAATCGGTATCCTCAGCGGTTCCTTTCGGGGAAAGGCAAAACGAGTCTTAAGGGAGTTAGTCTTCAAAGGAAGAAGCTAACAATAATAATAAATAATAATAAAAAATATATATATAAAAAAAGGGAAGTAGTTTGCATAGGAATGAAATATCCTACTCAAAAGGAAGTCTGGAAAGAGTAAGATAACATATTTACTCAGCAGAGTAATCCTCAACAGTGTTATCCTCAGCGGATCATCGAGATGTAGAAGCATCCTCGATAGAGTTTTGGGCAACCCAGAGTGGGTAAGGAAAAAGTGAAAATTCATCCCCCGCAAAATAATCCCCAACGAGTTTTCGAGGTAAGACATTTTCAAGGGTTCATCCGCCCTCGAAAAGGATATGTCGGGTTCAGCCGCCCTCGAATAGGATATTTCGGGTTCATCCGCCCTCAAATAGGATATGTTGGGTTCATCCGCCCTCAAATAGGATATGTTGGTTCATCCGCCCTCAAATAGGATATGTCAGGTTCATCCACCCTCAAATAGGATATGTCGGGTTCATCCGCCCTCAAATAGGATATGTCGGGTTCATCTGCCCTCAAATAGGATATGTCGGGTTCATCCGCCCTCAAATAGGATATGTCGGGTTCATCCGCCCTCAAACAGGATATGTCGGGTTCATCCGCCCTCGAATAGGATATGTCGGGTTCATCCGCCCTCGAATAGGATATGTCGGGTTCATCCGCCCTCGAATAGGATATGTCGGGTTCATCCACCCTCGAATAGGATATGTCGGGTTCATCCGCCCTCGAATAGGATATGTCGGGTTCATCCGCCCTCGAATAGGATATGTCGGGTTCATCCGCCCTCGAATAGGATATGTCGGGTTCATCCGCCCTCAAATAGGATATGTCGGGTTCATCCGCCCTCAAATAGGATATGTTGGGTTCATCCGCCCTCAAATAGGATATGTTGGGTTCATCCGCCCTCAAATAGGATATGTTGGGTTCATCCGCCCTCAAATAGGATACGTTGGGTTCATCCGCCCTCAAATAGGATACGTTGGGTTCATCCGCCCTTAAATAGGATTTTATTTTTCAAAGTTGTAGTTGAAGACAGGCGCCCACCTGAATAACGAGAGGAATACTTTTTTGTCTGTCCATTTCATATTTTAGGCGCCTACCTGTATAACAATGGAATACATTCCACGCATTTACCAATAGGAGACGCACTTCCTAGGTCTAGTTTTGCCAATAGGAGATGCACTTCCTAAGTTTTACCCATAGGAGACGCATTTCCTAAGTTTATTTTACCCAGAGGAGACGCACTTCCTGAATTAAGATTTTACGCATAGGTGACGCACTTCCTAAGTTAAAGATTTCATTAATAGGAGATGGACTTCCTAAGTTTAGTTTTACCGATAGGAGAAGCACTTCCTAAGTTCATTTTTACCCATAGGAGATGCATTTCCTCCTAAGTTTACTTTTACCCACATGAAACGCATTTCCTCCTAAAGTTTAGTTTTACCCATAGGAGAGGCATTTCCTCCTAAGTTTAGTTTTGCCCATAGGAGACACATTTCCTCCTAAGTTTACTTTTACCCATAGGAGACGCATTTCCTCCTAAGTTTAGTTTTACCCATAGGAGAGGCATTTCCTCCTAAGTTGTTGTTGAAATCAGGAGCCCGCCTGAAGAGAGGAATGTCGTTTACATTTCAAGAGTTGAAGTTGGGAGCCCGCCCATATAACAGAGGCATACTTTTCAGTCTTTACATTTCTGTTCTAGGTCTCCCACCAGTATAATGTGGGAATACATTTTGTTCTAGGTCGCCCACCAGTATAATGCGGGAATACATTCATGTTCTAGGTCGCCCACCAGTATAATGCGGGAATACATTTCTGTTCTAGGTCGCCCACCAGTATAATGCGGGAATACATTTTTGTTCTAGGTCGCCCACCAGTATAATGCGGGAATACATTTTTGTTCTAGGTCGCCCACCAGTATAATGCGGGAATACATTTTTGTTCTAGGTCGCCCACCAGTATAATGCGGGAATACATTTCTGTTCTAGGTCGCCCACCAGTATAATGCGGGAATACATTTCATATTCTAGGTCGCCCACCAGTATAATGCGGGAATACATTTCTGTTCTAGGTCGCCCACCAGTATAATGCGGGAATACATTTCTGTTCTAGGTCGCCCACCAGTATAATGCGGGAATACATTCATGTTCTAGGTCGCCCACCAGTATAATGCATGAATACATTTCTGTTCTAGGTCGCCCACCAGTATAATGCGGGAATACATTTCTGTTCTAGGTCGCCCACCAGTATAATGCGGGAATACATTTCTGTTCTAGGTCGCCCACCAGTATAATGCGGGAATACATTTCTGTTCTAGGTCGCCCACCAGTATAATGCGGGAATACATTTCATGTTCTAGGTCGCCCACCAGTATAATGCGGGAATACATTTTTGTTCTAGGTCGCCCACCAGGTATAATGCGGGAATACATTTCATGTTCTAGGTCGCCCACCAGTATAATGCGGGAATACATTTCTGTTCTACGTCGCCCACCAGTATAATGCGGGAATACATTCATGTTCTAGGTCGCCCACTAGTATAATGCGGGAATACATTTCTGTTCTAGGTCGCCCACCAGTATAATGCGGGAATACATTCATGTTTTTACATTCAGGCGCCCACCTGTATAACAAGAGGAATACTTTTTAGTCCTATGCTGCAGATTTTGAAATCAGTAACCCCACCAGAAGGTAGAAGGTTACAACAGGAATCCCCAGCAGGAAATAATAAAAAATCCCCGGCACCGGAAAGCAAAAGGTTGCAACAAGAGGTCCCAGCACAAATTCAGGTGCATGAGTCAAAAGGAAGAAAAGACGCGTCTTGAAAGAAGCGGCGTGTGAACATTGAATCATGCCCAGCATAACAAATCTGATGAAGAGAGTCGTACCCCCAGAGGAACCGCCAAAAAGCTTAATGAAGAAAGCCATGTCCCCAGCGGACCAAGGAAAATGATGAAAACTGGTATTCAGAAAAGCAAAGGGCCAGTGTCATTCCCAAATCCATGGAAGAAAAGCACCGGAGGAAACACAAGCCGACAAGAAAGCAAGGTAACAAGAACAAATTTCAGTCTAGCCTAGCTTCTTGTTTTCTTTTAAACACGGTGTAACAAGGAGATCGGTAAGTAGTGATAACAGCATGCAACAGCAGTAACATTGCAGTCCCACGGTAGTCCCAGCTACCAAAACTTCCCGAACTACATTAACCTGATTCCCTTTTAGCCAGGGATATGTAGGAAACCTTTGAAGCAAAGGTTCGGCTAAACCTTTTTCAAAAAAAAAAAATGCTTCACACGGAGTACTCGGATGGACAAAAATCGCTCGCTTTATCTTTGCGCGAAAACCCTTCGTGTCTTCGGGCAAAGAGGGGCAACTGTAAGCACGTGATTTTTGCCCTATATGAGAATTACTCCCAAAAAATTCAAAATCAAATGATTTTTTTTGGTGTGCAATGTTGTGAGATTTTGTGATATTTTTGGATAATTATTTGTATTTGTCTGTGCATGTGTATTTGTTAAATTAATAAAAAAATACAAAAATATGTCGCATTTGCATGTAGGATTTAATTCTATAATTGTTACTAATTAAATTTGTTTACAAAAAATGAAAATTACAAAAATAGGCATCTTTTGCATTTTTAGCATTTAATGTCCAAATATACAATTTTATGCTTAATTATTACTTAATTATGCGTTAATTGTTATTGGGAGTTAATTTGCGCTTTTATAACTTAATTTAGTTCTTAATAATAATTTAAGTACTTTTATAATTTAGTTTTAGAAAAATAAAAGAAGAAAAGAGAACAAAAATACAAAGAAAAATCGGATTGGGCCACTTCTTCAAATTTCAAACCCAGGCCCAAATAATTGCCCAATCTTCCCCATGACCCGGTCCACTTCAAACCGGGTCGACCCAGTCCGCTCCATTAACCCAACACCCCTTCTTCATTTTTGTCCTAACACAAAACAAAAAAAAGAAAACAAGACAAAAACCCTAAAAAAAAACTAAAAATGATCTGCCCCCCCCCCCTTTACTTCTTCTTCTCCTTCTCCTTCACCTCTGCAAGACCAGCTCCCATGGCTGCCTTTTGCTGCTTCGTCTTCTCCATGGTGAGCTCAAGCTCGCCCATGGACTGCCCGCTGCCTCCGTCTTCTTCGAACCAGCGACGAGCCCTCCGTCGAACACATTCAATGTTTCTTCTTTTTCGTCCAGCATCCATGGACACCTCCTTCACTGCCCCAGCTGCATCGTCGCACCCCACCAAAACTAACTGAAAATTAGTAGCGACAGCCGCCTAGCCCGCCGGAAGTCCATCCCTTCAACATCCATCGTTGCGCCTTCTTCTCCGGCAAGTCGACGCCACTGCGTCGCACTGCTGCCCGCGTCCAGCTACGACGAGCAGCCATGGCTGCTCCAAGCAGTGCTACTGCTTCTGTTTCCTTCCAGGATCCAGCCGCTGACTTTGCTCGCCGTTGTCCATCGCTGCTTCTGCTCTTTCACGTCCAAACAGTTGCTACGTCCATGGCGTTTGATGCCTCTTCCTCGACGATCTTTCTTCTTCCATCTTCGTCAGCATTCGAGGGGAGCTTGTCGCCGCTACTGCTCCGTCAACCGCCACTGTTTCAGCAGCGATGATGAACCGCTACTATAACTGTTGCGTCACCTTCAGTCCGTTTGGTCGAGCGATGATGTGCAGCGATGATGAACCGCTTTGGTCGAGCTTTGGTCGAGGTTTATCGAAACAGTCCGTACGTATTTCGTTTCAATCCGGTTGGTAGATTTTGAGTTTTGTTTTGTCCGTATTTTGTTTTGATATTTCTCGAATCTAAAATCGGCAAATGTTTGTTTTGTTCATCATTTGAATTAATTTTTTTTAGTTTGTCCATGTGCTTTGTTAAATTAATTTTTCAGATTTCAAATGAAAGTTTAATTAGTTGTTTTTCATGTTTGTATTATTGTTTAGATAAATATTTGTTAGTTTGTTAGATTCAAATTGAAATTTAATTAATTATTTCTTCAATTTGTTTCATGTGTTATGTATTTTCCAAAAAATATTAATGTTGTTTGAATCATTTAATCCGTCATGTTTGTTGTCTAAAAATATATTTAGTTCATGTTCATCTTTGTTTGAAGTTCATGTTTAATCCAGTGATTTAATGTGAGTTTTTGTTTTGATTTGTTGATTTAATTTGAATCATGTATTTTGTTGTTTGTATTGTTGTATCCTTGCTCATACATTCATGGTCTAAATTAACCAGGATTGGTTCCCGATATGGTTAATTCATTCCATTAATTTTGAGTTGTGTTGTTCATCGTGTTCATACGATTTGTTGTTGAAGATTGTTGAGAAATTGGTCATCTTGGCTATATTTTGGTTAAGTTATGATTAATTGATTGTTTAGAGCTGATGGGGGTAGTTTGGTAAATTGCAGTACATTCAGGGGTAAAATGGTAATTACAATAAGGTCGGAGGGGTAGTTTGGTAATTGAACATTATTATAATTGTTTATGTAGGCATGAGGAACAAAATATAATGGGGTGGTGTTTGATATAATTGTTTAACTTAATAGGACAAAACATAAAGTAGTGGAGGGGAATATTGCATTTGTTTATGTTAGGCATGAGGGACAAATTGTAATGGGTTGGGTTTGTTGTATTTATTTAATGTAGGCATGGGGAACAAGGTTTAAAATAAAGAAAACATTAAGTAGTGGGGACAAAGCATGTCATTGGGGGAATATTTGGGGTTGGGAATTCAAGACTTGTCTTGCTATATATATAGGGTCATTTGACACATTAAAGGGGACTTGAATTAGAAAAATTGGGAATGCTAGAGATTATTATTGAGAGAATATTTTTGAGAGCAATACATTCTGGAAAATTTCAAAAGTGTTAGAGAGTAAAAGAGAAAGACAACTTGAACTTCTACTTGAATAAATTCCGTTTGTCTTTTCTCGAAGTGTTATTCAAAATCAGTAAACTACTGCATCTTGTATCTGTCTCTCTTCTGCTTTGACTGTGATTGCACTTTGGTTTTGCTGATTTTTCAAATCCGTTGCTGGGTTATTCTACTGGTTGTTACTGGTTTGCGGTGTTGCTGAACCTGCTGTTGCTGTGTTATTATTGCTGTTGACTCCTACTTCTTCTCTTCTTGTACTGCCATTTCCAGGTACACATTTGTACACTCTCGGTTTGAAGCGAAATGAAATATTAATCAGGCTTTGTTCCTATTGAATTTCTCCTGTTCGGATTTGTGTTTGAATACAATTTTCCTTTCTTTGTACAAAAATGTAGTTGATTGATTAATGAGTAATGAGGTTGCATATGTATAACTTCTTCATCTAATAATGTTAGTTTAAATTAATCAAAGAATAGTTAATCGGTTTTGATATTATGGTATGTCAATCTCATGTTCTCGTATTATTGAATAATAGAATATAGAATGAAAGAAGTTTTTCTTTGTACAAACTCGATCGCAATTTTCCATTCGCATTAGCCATAAATTAATAACTAATAAGTTACGTTTTTCAGCATGTAATTAATTAAGAATTTTTCTTTTATTTTAGAGACGAAATTAATAGAAAAATGTAGTTGCTGTAGGTTTATCCTTAAAAAATAAAAATGAGATGAGCCTCGCCGAAAAATACAAAAATCGTGGGGCCCTCAGTAAATATTTGTTTTAAAATTGCTTAGACTTCGGGATGGACCGTTTAGAAACCTTCACGGCCTCTTCCTAAAATAACAATACGTTAGTCTCTTTAGGACGCGCCTTAATAAACCTTACCTTCTTAAACTCGGGTGCACATTTATGTGACCCAAATCCAAATCTCAACGGAGTCGAAATGTGTCTCTAATCACGGGTACATTGATTGTGACGTGGTTCGAGATGCGTGTCCATGACGTTGCAAATTCCTTTCAAAAAATAAGAATGAGATGAGCCTCGCCAAATAAAAATACAAAATTGCGGGGCCCTCAGTAAATATTTGCTTTAAAAATTGTTTAGACTTCGGGATGGACCGTTTTAGTAAAATTCCACGGCCATACCCAAAGTAAATGATATGCTAGTTGCTTTAGGCGCGTATTTAATAATTTAACCTTCTTAAACACGGGTGCACATTGATGTGACCCAAATCCAAATCTCAACGGAATCAAAGTGTGTCGACGACCACAGGTACATTGATTGTAACGCGGTTCGAGATATATTTTCACAACGTTGCAATTCCTTGTAAAAAATAATAATAATAATTATGAAAGCGGTAAAAAGTTAAAATTTGCACATAAGTTCGTATTTGTATAAAATCAGATAATCAAGCCGAATATAACAGTTGAGCGACCGTGCTAAAACCACGGAACTCGGGAATGCCTAACACCTTCTCCCGGGTTAACAGAATTCCTTATCCGGATTTCTGGTACGCAGACTGTAATATGGAGTCATTCTTTTTCTCGATTCGGGATTAAAATTGGTGACTTGGGACACCCTAAATCTCCCAAGTGGCGACTCTGAAATAAACAAACCAATCCCGGTTCGATTGTCCTTTAATTGGAAAAAACTCCCTTGTACCCTCGCGGGTATGGAAAAAGGAGGTGTGACAGTGGTTTAGACCACTACTTCAAGATTTACATATTCTACGGTTATGAGAATTCACTTGTGTGTTGCTATGGTTCTCCTGAAGTGAGTTAAGTAAAAAGTTCTATATGATGAAGTGTTAATCTATTAGTGGTTCTGGAGTTATGTTGAAAATTGTGTTCTATCGTATATTGGCATATTGGGTGCAGTGAATGGTATGAAATTTGAAGTGAGGATCAAGGTTGCAGTTTGGTATTGATAAGGATGTCACGAGTTCAGATGAGTGGTAAAGGAGTTTCGATGTTTAAAGTAAGTGAGTGTCGTCTTAAGCGTCACCTGTGATCGGTGTTTTGTGAAAAAGGCCTTGCATCCTGGTTATGGATTCTTAAATGCTTTCTCAGCGTTAGTGCGGCTGGTGGTATGGATATGCATACTTGTTGTCTGTTACGGAGGGTCATGGGAGCGTGCCCCACAGGAAGATTGTATAAGTGTGGCATGCAGTCAGTGATTGATTGAAGATTTAAATCAAGTATGAAGACGGTGGTGATATCATTAATTTGAAAATTTGTTCTTGGAGGGCACTCGACTTATTGGGTTGTGGACTGTGGAGGATTTCCCCTGTATGATGGTAGTTCTCGTGTGTTATAAGACAAAAAGAGTTATTATGGACCTTCGAAACGTTATTAGCCTAGTTCAGTGTGATCAGAATCAGCTTGAGGTCCGTGGATAGATCTAAATGTGAATATGGGCTCTATATCAGGCCAGATGTGTTCATTTCAGCAATGTGCTCCTTTGGACAAGTAGTCGGGGTACTATTTCGTCGTTAGCTATTTCATGTAATGATATATTGTGTCGTATGAGTTGTGAGATGGCTTGGTGAATTTCTTATGTGATGAGGTTCCGCATAGAGATGATGTTATATGAGTAGGATGGCTCTTGAGATTCAGATCGTATATCGCACCTCAGTCGTGCTTGAGTTTTGTAGCTTATGGCGCTATATGTATCCCTAGGGATGGTATTATGCACTTAGCGTGCTTGTGACAGATATTCGGTATTTTTTTGTAATGAGCAATTTAGCTCGATGTATATCTCCTTATGTGAATTCTATGTATGGATCGGATGGCACGCTGCCATGGGTATGTTATTTGGATTAGGTTGCACGCCGCAACAGTGTGATGTTGAGTACAATTTTCTATATGCTATTTTTGTATGCCTTGTTTCCTATTTTCTAAGGAAAGTCCATATTAGTGCGTGAGCTGAGTATTTCCTTCCAGAGTTCATTTTTCTTTTGTCACGTTTGAGTTCATAGCCTATTGGAACATTGTGGCATCATATGAGACTTTTCATCATGTCCGGGGTGGCTTATTGCCCGAGCAGTTTGTACTGGATGAGATGAGATCATTGGATTTAGGATCAGTGCAATTTGATTATATGAAGTATATTAAGGAGCTAAGACCATTATTTGGTTCAAAATGAGGTGATGGTTCTTGTCAGGAGTATAGACCTAATGATTTGTTGATTTGGCAGTCGGTTATGAATTTTTACCCATCTCTTTCATCGTAGCGGTATTGTAAGATTAGAGCAAGACCTACGTATGTCATGAGGTGCAATGGGAGTATCAGATTCGTGGAATTTCGATTAATTTGATCAGAGAATATTATTGTGGTCCTGTGAGTAAATTGGTGCAAGTTGTAAATTTAGCTAAGGTATGCAGTCATGTTTTGGTGCTGCATGTAGTTATTGATACGGTGAGCGTATGTTGGAACAGGCCTGACAGAGAATTCCTAATGTTGGAATTGGGCTCTACGGCTTAATAGCCTAAGTAAAAAAGGGTATCTTCAAATTGATCTAGCTAGGATGCCCAATTGAGTTGTGGTAGCACGGGTAGGTGCTCGAGGTGTTAAACAGTGATTTCGGGCGACTCCAGTGTAGTTCTTAGCACGTTCGAGGACCAACGTATGTTTAAGTGGGAGAGAATGTAACGACCCCACCGGTTGTTTTGAGCTCTAGCGCGCCGTTTAGCAATTTGAGGCCATGAGCAACTTCATTTCAGGTATTAAGACTTGTACGCGTGGTCGGAATTGAATTTCGGGGAGTTCGAAGTTGATTTGGAAAGAGAATTCTCATTTCGGAAGCTTTAAGTTGAAAGAATTAGCTAAGATTAGATTTTTGAGTAAACGACCTCGAAATCAGAATTGAAGGTTCCAGCAGGTTCGTATGATGATTTCGGACTTGGGCGTATATCCGGATCGGGTTTTGGAAGACTCGGGAATGTTTTGGCGCCTATTGTGGAAGTTAGCATTTTTGAGTAATTTCATAAGTTTGGGTTGAAGTGCATTTCGGGGTTATCAATGTCCGTATGGGATTCCGAGTCTGGGAATAGCTCCATATGGTGATTCTGGAGTTTGGAGCGCGATTGGAAGTGAATTCGGAGATCCGTAGGTTATTTTGGAATCATTTGGCTAAAGATAGAAATTTTAAGGTTTTTGAGAAGTTTGACCAGAAGTAGACTTTTTGATATCGGGGTCGGAATCCGATTCCGAAAGTTGGAGTAGGTCCGTAATGTCGAATATGGATGGTATGTAAGATTTGGAGTCAATCGGACGTGATTTGATAGGTTTAAACATCAAAAGTAGAAGTTTGAAATTCTAAAGTTCATAAAGCTTGGATTGGAGGTCGATTCGTGGTATTAGCGTTGTTTGATATGATTTGAGGCCTCGAGCAAGTCCGTAATGTGTTTTGGGACTGGTTGGTATAATTGGTTGGGGTCCCAAGGGCCTCGGGTGGATTCTGGGTGGTTAACAGATCGAAAATAAAATTTTGGAGAAGGCTGAAGTTGTTGGTTGCTGGTGTAACCGCACCTGCGAAACTAGGGCCGCTGGTGCGGAGCCGCAGAAGCATCCTTCGTGCCGCAGAAGCGAAAATGGACGGCTACGTTGGGACCGCAAATGCGGTTATTTTTTCGCAGATGCGGGACCGTACCTGCGGAAGGAGAAGCGCAGATGCGAAAGTTGAAGGCTTGGGGGAAGACCGCAGAAGCGGCAATTGGTCCGCACCTGCGGGACCGCAGAAGCGGTCAATAGACCGCATGTGCGAAAGGACTGGAGGCAGTGAGTGTTTTAAAAATCGGGATTTGGCCATTTTCTCTCATTTTTCTCTTGGCTTGGGTGATTCTTGGAGGGTTTCAGGAGGGGGTTTTCATCATCAACGATAAGGTAAGCTATCCCTACCTATCTTGAGTTAAATACATTGATTATGTACAGATTTGAGCATGAAATTTGTAGAAACTTGGGGTTTGAGGGAAAACCTAGAAAATCGATATTCCTGGAATTTGACCACGATTTTGGGTATGAAATTGATAGTAATTTATATATTTGAGTTCGTGAGGTTATGAGTAAAGTTTATCTTCAAAATTTTTTGGAATCCAGGCACGTGGGCCCGAGGGCGTATTTCTCAACTTATCGATCGAGGTTAGGAATTGTTATAAATTGGATCATTAGGGGTAATTGAGTATATATTAATGGATTTGTATTATTATTGGCTAGCTTTGGAGCTTTGTTCATCGATTCGAGTCTTCGGAAGAATGTGAAATGCCGATTATGGATCTTCGGAGCGAGGTGTGTCTCCTTTCTAACCTTGTATAGGGAATTGTCCTCATAGGTAAAATAATTGGTTATATGCTCCTATTTGTGGGGGCTATGTACGCACGAGGTGACGAAGATCCGTGCGTAGCTACTATTATGTATAAGTCCGGGTAGTCTAGGACCCAAAATCATGTTATACTTGGAATATTTGTAACCTTGTTGACAGTTTGAATTACTTGAATCATATCAGATTAGTAAATGAATTTCTAAAAAGATCTAAACTTCATTTTCAAAAATCTTTAAAAGAGAATTGGCGTTTCTTTGGATAATTGTTCCCTGTTGACTTCTTGATTAACTGTTTGTGTGTGTTTAATTTCGGAACGGGCCGAACGCCTCGGTAGATTAAATAGGTGCATCTATGGTTCGCACCATTTGACCCTTTGGCAGTTGACAGTTTAAATATCGTTGGATCGGGTCGTACGTCCTCAGCATGATTTGCGCATGCTTGCATGGCTTGCCTTGAGATTTATTGAAGTTGATATTTGCTCTCCCTTACTTGAGATAAATTGATAATTAATAGATTATGATCTCAGAGACTTTTTAATATAAGAAGGAACGTTTACCTGTTTCGTGACTTATTTGAATTTATTGTCGTTTTCAATACATTCATGATTAATCGTATTAATAAGATATTACTATTGGACCACTAGTAAGTGTCGAAGTCGACCTTTCATCTCTACTTCTTCGAGATTAGACGGGATACTCATTGGGTACACGTTGTTTTCGTATTCATACTACACTTGCTGTGCATTTTGTTGCACAGGTTCATATGTGACTAGTGGCTTAGTGGCATAGCGGCCTGGTTGATACGGAGATGAGTTGCATTTATCGAGACGACCCGCAGCCAGCAGAGTCTCCTTGAGAGTATTGTATTGTATTTTCATTTCTGTCCACTTGTATTCCGGACAATCATTGTATTTTATTTCATTCACCGGTAGATGCTCATGCACTTGTGACACCGGGTTCTGGAAGGATCCCGGGATTTTTCAGCAGTTAAATTTTGTAAAGACATCCTCATTTATTTAGTGGAGTTTATTATTTATTATTCATTTGTTTAAAGGAAATGATTTCAAAATAAATGAAAAGGGAAATTGCTAGTAAATTGTTGTTGGTTTGCCTGACAGTGGTGTCTGGCGCCATCACGACCTTTAGTGGATTTTGGGTCGTGACAACATCAGATCTACTCCCAGCTTTATGATATATATAGATGTTTGGGTTAACTTTGTTGGAAAAATTGGTTATGGAGAATATGAATTAGCTTGTGGCGTGTCAAGGACATTGTCATTAAGGATATTTCGCCCACATAATAATAAATAAAATTAGGCGTATCCCTCAGGATTCAACAAACTCTTCCTGTTATTAAACTGAGAATAGAATACTAGCAGAAAACAGAAATCCAGCATATAGATGGAAGAAAATGATTCAGAAAGTTATATTAGAAAGTGTGTCTTTAGCTCTCCAAAGACCATGTTTATTTAGGTGTTGCTCTAACGGCTAGTAACAACTAGTTTGACTCTATTAATTGTAAAATAACTTACTAAATAATAAGTAGATGGAAATAATATTTTAAAGAGAAAAAATTTTCCAAACCAAGATGGACATTACATTTTGAGATATCACTAATTTTCCAACAAACTTGATTATTTTTTTTCAACGCCTCATCTTGCAAACTGAAAATACGGGAATTACTAAGCACAATCGTTATGAATATTTAAGAATTGTGCATTCAAGGATCAAATCGAAATAGAAATCTTAATAAAAATTGCTCAATTTCGAATAGTATGACATATATTTAACCCTAATGAGTAATGAACACAATTACTTCTTTTTTGCTTTCTCCATTTTCTTATCAAATAAATACGAAAGTAAGAATTAACGGTAATGTCGCTGTTGCCTGCAACACCAACCACCACACTAATCAAATCCAAATATCAAATAGAATATCTCCTGGCCCATCAATTATTCTCGACCACATTATTCTTCTCTTTTTTTTAGAACTTGTCACTTGTCCACATCATTATTCTAATTTCCAAATAAAAAAACGATTCTTAGTAGTAGGATTAGTGGTGGCAAAATAGATAAAAGAAAATAATTATTCATCCATATTATTCATTAAAAATGAGTTGGATAATAAATTTTTTAAAAACGGGTCAAATATGGATAAAAATTATATTATTCACTTAGAAAATAAATAACCATTGAGTTTAACTTTCACATTTCTAAACCTCAAATTTGAGGTTTCTCAAGTTTGGGAATTGGAAATTCTTCAAAAAGTAATCATATTCAAGAAGTCATGGATAATGTGGATTCATATTGTCCGCCGATTAATTTATTTTTTATCCGTATTAAATATGAATTGGATCGGATAATTTATTCATTTTTGCATTACTCGTTTTCGACACGTCTCATATCCGACCCAACCCTTTCCGTTTGACACCCTAAGTAGGATATACGAGTAGATTTAAAGTGGTGTCCTTTAACACGTGACTAATATGATTGACCTCCCTGCCTAATGCTATGTTGCAGGTTTTGTACTTTTGACCAGCGATCGGATTTTGTCTGTGAACTCTTGCTCGTGTATGTACACTTAAGTTTGTGTTTCCTTCAATATATTTAAAAACTGACATTAATTTTGCTTTCAAAAGGAGAGACACCAGTAATGCGACTACTTATTAGTTATTACCCCACTATTTTAAGTGAACTTTTTTTGGAGTACGAAACTGACTAAATTTTTTTTTTAATGTGAATTCCGACATAAAATTTGAATATTTTAAAACTAAAAAAAGAGTACTACTGAGTTACAATAGTTTTCCCCAAATAGTTATAGGTTCACAAAAATTTGAACAAACCAAAATTAATTAAATCATCCTTGCAGATGAACTTGAACCATGAATAGTATCCAACTTTCTTTAGGTTGGAAATTCTCACTTTGTCTGAATTCTTCCTTTGTGCCCGTGGCAATTCGTAAGCAGCTTAATCTGATTTTCCATGGAACCACTTTGAAACGTATTTGTTTACGCCGTATGACCTTTTTTATGCCATTCTTTAAATTGTGTCTCGGTTAAGTCAGTGGACTAATTTCACCTTTAAAATTAGGGAAAGTTTCGTTCATGTACCATATAGGAAATTATATTATCAAATATGTTTATATTTTGCATATTACCCTTTATGTTAATAGTATTTCTACATAATATATACAATGCATCAAATAAAGAATCATTGTAATTGTAGGATTCCTTATTTAGGCACGCTAAAAAAGGGGAATTAAATATTCTTCCAGATCTTCCACAACGCAAATCACGCACAGTAATAATTATCGTCGGCTTCGTTACAAAATTTTCGTACTCTGTTTTTGCGATACACTCTGTTTCAACATTTTTTCTGATTTCACAAATCAAAAACGACAAAATCTACTATAATTCTTCTGCAACAAATGCAATTATGGCGAAAATATCAATTATGCTACAACTGAATGGGAATTGGGATAGCTATGGGAGATTTAGAGAATTTCAGGTCGATGACATTGTAGTCGATGAGGATGCGAGTTATAGTCTATTAATTTCTACAATAGCACAGCAATTAATGATTGATACATTCGAAAAAATTATAGAAATCAAATACATTGTCAACGAGCATTGTCCTCCAATGGAAATTAGGAACGATATGGGTGTTCGTGTATACATAGAGACGAAAAAGGAAAATAAAAACTTAGGATCATATCCGCTATGTATAACTGTTCGCGATTTCAATATGGAATTAAGTATCACCAATGAGAACACAGCTGCAGGTGTGTGATGTTATTTTTTCTATGAAATCCTGGTACAATGTCAATGAACTACACTTTATCTACATTTTATCTACAAATAAACTACATATATATCAGTATGAATTTCTATAATCTCTACAAATTTTCTACATTTATTCTACAATAAAACTACATATAATTTGAAAAATTAATATGAAATACTGAATTTTAACCTTTCTACAAATTATCTACAAAATTTCTACAAACTGATCATAACAGTATTTATATTTATTTTCATGCAGGTTCGTCTGGAATACTAAAGTACTTGATATGCCAACATCTCCCGTTATAGAGGAATATGAAAGTATAATAATAACAGATAGTACACCAAGTTCTATTGAAATATGACAAGTATACCAAGACAAGAAAACAATTGCAACTGCAATAAAGCACTATTCTGCCATGCACACGTTCCAATTCAGGGTTAAAAGATCTAGTGCTAGAAGGTATGAACATATGAATAGTCAAAGATTATTATTTTTTTAATTTTGTAGTTTATTTGTAATTTTTTACTTCTTCAGTTTTTCCTTGTGATAATGTTTAACAGAATTGAAGTTGAATTGTAGTTATGTTGTATATAGATTGTATAATGTGATTGTTTAAGCTAAGCCCGTTTTTTTTAATGTGATAGATTGTAGCTACTGGCTGATATGTGTTGGTGACAACTGTACATGGCACTTCAAGGCAACTAGCATAAATGATTCTGCAATGTTCAATGTCAGAAATTTCGACAGCCAGCACACATGCTCTTTAATGGACAATGCATTCATACAACGCAAACCTACTGCCATGGTAATTGGTAGCATGGTTATTCCAAAATATTCTGATCCTAAGACAATTTACACCCTAAAAGACATTCAATTTGACATGTTGTTTGAACACGACGTGAATCTAACCTACATGCAAGCCTGGAGAGCAAAGGAAAAGGCTTTACAGTTTTTGAGAGGTCATCATGTTGACGCCTACAACAAATTGCCTAGTTATTTGTATATTCTAGAGAAGACTTATCTGGGGTCTGTAGTTAAATTGAAGAAGATAGACGATGACTGCTCCTTGTATGTATTTGTTGCGATTTGTACGTCAATCAATGGTTGGGAATATTGTAGGCCAGTTGTAGTAGTTGATGGGACCTTTTTAAAGTCAGCATACATGGGAATAATGCTAACAACCAATACAATGGATGCAGCAGGTACTGAAGTTTTATTGTAGAAATATTGTACATTGTATATTTTTTGTAGCACTTGCAGATTAATTGTAGATATATTGTAGAAAAGTTATAGTTTGTGTGTGTGTGTGTGTGTCTATATATATATATATATATATATATATATATATTTCTTCTGCATTTTTCCTGCAGCCAATTAATTGCTTCTTGCCATATAATGTAGGTACCATATTACTATTGGCATATGTTGTTGTTGATTCAGAGAATGATGCATCATGGAAGTGATTTTTTGAGCAATTCAAACTCGCGTATGGTGAAAGACCAAATATGTGTATTGTTTCGGATCAGAATGAGAGTATCTTGAAGGCAACATCTATTGTTTATCCCGGCATGCCACATTATTCTTGCATGTGCCATATTTGGACAAATATACATGCAAAGATCAAGACAGGACATCTTGAGTTAACTGAATTATACTTTGCCACGGCACGGTCATACACACTTGATGAATTTAATGAAAGGATGTCAAAGATTGAGGAGATTGACCCCCATGTTAAAGCATACTTATACGATATTGGCTATCATAGATGGTCTTGAGTACATGCTACAGTGAACAGAACTTGGACTATGACATCAAACATTGCAGAGTCGTTGAATGCAGTAACAAAATATGCAAGAGAGCTGCCAATAGTAGAACTATTAGAGTATATGAGGACTCTTCTTGAACGTTGGACGAAAGAAAAGTTATTGAAAGCAAAGAGTACATTCACATACCTTAGGTACAAATTCAACAAAGAGTTGGATGACAACAGAACATTGTCACACAAGCTTAGAGTAAGATCTGATTATTTATTGAATCAAATTCATAAACAGGATAATGTATATATTTTGTAGATGTTTTGTATATATTTTGTAGATATTTTGATTTTAATCGTATATGAATTATTTTTTTGTTTGTAATGTACTCGTAGGTGAGGGCTTCAACAGACTACATCCATACAATAATAGATGGTGTGAGACACTATATTGTTTGTCTTGAAAACAAGAGATGTAGTTATGGGCAATTCCAGCTTGATGAACTACCTTGTCCACATACCTTGGCTGCTTTAAGACACATGGATGAGTCTTTTGAACAATATTGTTCTCCTTATTACACAAGGGCAAACCTCTTGCGTACTTATGAAATACCAGTAAATCCCCTGCCTGATTAAAGCAAATTGAATGTGCCACAACATATAACTGAAGAAGTAGTAAATCCACCTAAAGGAGAGAAAAGGCAGCCAGGAAGACCTCAAAAAGAAAGATACAAAACATATGATGAAATAAATTCAAATAAGTACAAGGTTTCATGCGGCAACTGCGGAGGAGAAGGGAATAACAAAAGATCTTGCAAGAATGCACCCAAAAAGAAATAAAATTTTATGTAGTTAATAGAATATTTCATAAAATTTGTTGGTTAGTTCTGGATAACAGATTTTGATGTGTAATCGTTGGTGTTTTTTAAGATCATAATGTAGTTAGTTTGGATTTTTCTGTATTGAGATAATACTTTCATAGATTGATTTGTTTATGAATGATTTTTATAAATATAATCTAGAAATTTTTTACTATATATAGAATCCTTTACATAGTTGTTAATGTGTTTTTGTAGTTTATCTATAATAAAACTACAAAACAAAATATTATCTGGAATTTACAAAGTATATACATTATAAATCAGTAGGAAAGTAGTTTAAAAATCAAAATATTGTAGATGAAGTATTGTTTACATTCAAAAAATGAATATAAAAGAAACAAAACACACTGTTAAATATAATCTACAAATTATCTACAAATACAACTAAAGAAATTTACAATATCTGTAGCTGACATAATAGCTAGATTAAAATTCAGGTAGAAAGAAGCTATATGGTGAAAATAATATAGATCAGGTATTTTATACATTCAACAAATTGAATTTAAAAGCAACAAAATATTTAGTTACTGACTTTTACACATTATCTACAAAAAACCAACAAAATTACTGACATATTTTTTTCGTTGACAGAATAACTGTACAAAATTTCAGTTGGAAAGGATTTAAATGATAAAAATAATGAAGATCAAGTACTGTAAAGATTCAACAAGTGAATATAAACTCAACAGAATGTTTCCATTTGAACTACAATACTGGATAAGAAAAAAGAAACAAAGGCTACTATAATTGTAGCGTAAGTGTGCTACAATTAAAACATAACAGATTCTTCAAAAACTTGTCTACCATCTTTCTTATAAACTAGCATCAACTAAACAATTGTACTACATGTTCTATTCAAAACATTACAACTACTTCTTCTTCCTCTGGACTCGTGTTTTATCATTCAAAGCTGGTGCACCTTTCCTCCTTGCCAATTTGTCTGTCACCTCACTATCACTAATTGCCCTATGCTCCTGTTTCTTTCTAGCATAGTCCCAAAGTAGCTCTCCATAGCGTCTACGATGTTGGTCAATATCAGAAAGATCTTCTGGCGGAATTGATAATTCTCTAATACTAACATACTCTGCAAAGGCAGCAACAAATACACCACAATCGCTGCAAAAGATAAAAAAATGTCAATATTTACCAAACCATCAGAAAAAGGGTTAAATGAATAGAAAGAAAGAAGATTTTTGTTACAGTGATCCTTCTTTTTGCTGTGGTATCTCTTCGGCGATCCACTGAATGTTAAGAGGGTCGGTAATAGCTTTCTCAATGTATGCTTTAGTATTCTTGAAGTTGATGTCTTTACGCTTCCCATAAAACCCGGTGCATGACAAATACAAAAGGATAATAATAGAAAACTTGTCGACACAAGATTCAACAATAGAGTGATTGTGCGAAGAGTCCATGGAATCATACGCATAAAGACACCTTTCTGCAATGTCAAAAACAACCAATACCCAATGGAATTTTTCTACAATGTTAACGGGCATGATGACATAATCAACTTCATCCCATGCAATATTTGCGAGTAGTATATACCCCAATATATATTCTACTACAACGTCCTGGGGTTTGACAACACAAAACTTCTTTTCTTGAGGAGCATTTTGGAACTTTTCATAAATCTGATCAATCCTAGTCTTGAACACACAATCTGTTATAGTAAATCTTGTATTGTTGTGGGGGCCATACTTGCCTCTTTTTCTCAAATAATACATTATAACATTAATGTGCTGCAACAAAAACAGATTGTATTTATTCTACAAGTTATCTCCAATTATTCTACACAAAACTACAAATAACTACAATATATATTCAATCAGAATACAAAGCATCTATCATTCAGAAAACAAACTATCTACAAATCAAATCAAATACATTGAATCTTACTGAATCATTGAGGACTTGTTCTGGGTGTGCCAGGGAAAAGAACCACTCCTTCTTATCAGCCTTTTCAACTCCAAGATCCAACCATGGCTTAATTTGGTTGTCCTTTATAGAATACAGAGCCTTCCTCCTATATAAACAAATAGAAATTAAAATAAAATTGTTGAATGAAGTGGATGTGTAAAAGATGAATACTGGAATAAAAGTGTCAAATTGTGCAACCTAGCCTCTTTGGACCTGTGTCGGTACTGTGGTATAACCACTTGTGGAAATGATACAACAACTCAGGGTCTACATTTTGACCAATAACACTAGTAAACGGGTGCTTGAGGTGAAAAATTTGAGGTCCAACCGAGGTGCTGCCACCAGAACTGTATAAAGGGAGAAATAGTGATCGGGCATGCTTTCCCGGCTGCCTTGTTCTACCTTGGTTCACGGGTGTTGTTTCATCTTGAATAGGCTCGCCGTACTTAACCAACTGGGAGAAGTTATTAGGCAGATCAAAATCATCAAGCGTAACCTCCGGATTCTTCTGAATCACTTACATTCACATACTCTACCTCTTTACCTACATTGTCATCTCCCGGATTCTGTTGTTCTCTTTGAGTTGCTAATGTCACTCCGTGAATTGGAGATTGTGCATGCATATCTTCCCTCTCTATAACACCATGTATATATAACTTAATAGAATGGTAAAAATATTGAAACAAAAAGAAAATATCTCTGAAAACAATTGCATACCTGCATTCTCTTCATCAACTGCCCCTTCAAAATATGTATATAAATCAACACGTGTTGGATGATTTTCTTCACCAAGTGCACATTCAACATGTTCTTTTTTTTCATTAAAAATGTTAAAATCATACTAGATAGTATTGGTTTGAAAATTTATGAAGATATGAAGGTGTGTCATAATATCTAAATAAATCTGTATAGTTGTGCCAATAAGCTGAATTTAATTATATATATTGTGTATATATAATGTAGACAAATTGTAGTTATGTTGTAGATAATTTGTAGTTATTTTATAGCTAATTGTAGATATACTGGAGATATATTGTAGATACCTATTTTGCTAGGGCTGACCTGCACTGGTTCACCACTATTGAACTGAAATTGCTGATTGTTCTTGTCTTTTGGTTGGTCAGTATTTTTTGTTGAACTCCCAGCAAAGTGTAAGTTTTATATCAGTTAGGATATATATTTTAGAGGTGACATAAATAGTTTTGTTAATATGATTAAAATTCAAATGTTACCTTTGCATCAACTTGATCATTTGGACTGTTTATCACCTGCAAAATAGTCTTGACTGAATCCTTTATTAGGTCTCGAAGGCTACCTAGTTCTTCAAATACATCTTTCCTAAAATCTTCAAGCTTTTCATCGACCTACATAATTTAAAAAAATACATAGTTAACTTCAGAAGTATGTCTTAAAATACATTAAAAACAGATACACTATTATATTTACATCACAATGCTTTTTAGGACTACATATTACCTTCTCAACACCACTTTTTAACTTTCTTATTTTATGAAGAATAGACTCATTTTCCTCTTTTCCAATTGATTCTTGGGTTCCAATGGAGGAACATCAACTTTTGGATTCTCAGAAATATGTTCAACCTCCTCAATTGTGTACTCAGCTTTATCAGGCAAAGACATCACTGAAAGCTCTTCAGGTGATTCATTTATGTTAGTAAACTGAATGATGAAAAAAAAAATTAGCTTGTTTAAGGCAGAATATGTATACAAATTGTAGATATTTTATAGATAATTTGTATTATGATAAATAAAGACCAATTACCTTCATCCATTCAGGCTTGATCATTTTGTCTTCAATTATAGCTAACCAAATTTGACCCTTAGTAGCTGACCAGTTTAATATGCGAGGGATTGAATTAGAAATCTTTGTAGCTATATCAATGTTGACGGAGGAGCAACACTCATACAACCATACTTGCATGGCTAATGGGAATCCTCGAATGAGATAAGAATGAACGAAAGGATTTAGCATATGCCTAACTGATTCAATCAACTATCTGTAAGACTGAATTCCCCATGGAAATGACTCGTACTGACCGGATTCCACCAAATAAAACCTAAAATGATCTACCAACCCAATATGATCTCTCTCTGAAGGATAAATAAAGAATTCTATGAGATATAAAATATATAACTTTATTGCATCCTCATCATTGACCCAACTTTTGTTGGTTACTATCTGTTTTAGGTATGTCTTCTCCACTTTTACCTTGTTTGAAAAGTAACTGCTCATTATCTTACTGACATAATTAGGAGTGTAACCAAAGTCCGTCACCTCAGTATGACATCTAAGACCAGTTATTACTGCAAACTCTCTCAATCCAAAATTTAACCTCTCACCTTTTAACTCAGCTGAAAAATATGAAGCATGAGATGATTTTCATACTTCATAAGAAGATGAATAGCTTGATTTTGCATGCATAAATTGGGAAATGACAGTAAATAACTAAAGCATGTCTTCTTGAATAGATTCGAACCACTTGGAGACAAAAGCGCTTTAATTTCGCTAGGAATGCTAGAGTCACATAATGTCTGGAATCTAAGCACCCCATAATCAACGTTATGGGATGTAAAAAATTGTCCATTCTGCAAAATTCAACAAATGTAATCTAACATTAATACAGTAATTAAAAAGCACATATATATTTGTATTTTATCTACAAAATAACTTCAAAAATATACAATATAACAACAATGTTAAACAGATCAACAAATTTACAATTAATCTTCAAAATTAAGACAAATAATCTCACATTATTTCAGTTCTTAAAAAAGATAGATACATTTGCAATTTATATACAACATTTCTACAAAAATCTACAAAGCAAAAAAATACAGATTATGTAGATTTTTTACAACTAAAACAGGCGAAATAAGTAGTGAAGAAATTACTAAATTCTTACTTTCACCAATGAGTGTTTTCGAACATTTTTAGAAGATTTAACACTAGGGGCTTTTTCTGAATTTTTCTTCTTTTTGGGAGTTTTTGAACTGGGAGCCACCTTAGCTTTCTTTCCAGGCTTACTGATAAGCACATCTTCTACAAAATCATCATCAAACACTATCTCTTTTCGTTTCCTATCCGCTTGTTTGATTGGCCTCGAAGATTCTCCAGCATCGAAATCATGTTTTTGTTTACTTCTAGCTTCAACCCTGATTTGATGCGGAGAAACACTATGCTTCATATCTACAATTGCATGTGCATATTTCCCTTGCCTTTTGGGTGAATGTGGTAATAATACACCCAAATTGAAAGAAGGTATATCAGCTTTTAGAGCTTTTTTAGGGCTATGCTTTGAAGCTTTGTTCTTCTTCATTGAGAAAATTTGAAGCTGAAGGTAAATGTGTGTATGAACTTTGAAGATTTGACTTCAATTTTGACTGGTTGTAGAAGAAAAACCTTGATTTTTGACGTTAATAGTAGAGGGTTACCTTTGTTTTTCTGGTTTTAGTAGAGAGAATAATGGTTTGAAACGTAGGTGTGTGGTGATACGTGGGTGAGGGTGTGGGTTTGGGAGAGAGAAACGTGGGGGGTGGGGGTGGGGATTTGGTTATACGGTACCATTAATTTAGGAGTGATATAAGGTACAATTAATGTACAGTTAAAACACCTTATGTTATAGAATTGGTAATTAGGTATACTAAATGTAATTATATCAAACCTTAAACATTGAGGGTAATATAGTTTCCTATATGGCATAGGAATGTAAAAATTCCTTAAAATTATTTGGATAATTTTTTTCTTTTACAGACAAATTTAACCTACTAAACTAACGAGGGATTCAATTTAAATAGTGGCTAAAAAGGCCATTTGTGCAAATATACCATTCGTAACAATTCAATAAAAGAATATGTGATTGAGTCCACCTCTAACTCATGTTCTTCCAATTTGGCAAATAGATTCTTCTCTCGAGGCAATCAAATAACATAAAAATTTATCCGTACCCTTCGTTTATGTCAAATAAAGTATGCAACACAAGTGTCGTTTATTCACATATTTATCACTTAAATATAAGTATTTTACTATAATTCTTAACTAATAAAGCTAAAGTAATTGATTTAATGTAGAGTAAGTTTTTACCGTAAAGTAGCTTAGATCGTGATAAGCCTAGTCTTTATGGGTGTGTTTGGATAACGGAAAATGTTTTCCAAGAAAATATTTTCTTGGAAAACAAGTAGTAATCTTATTCATTTTCCGGTGTTTGGTATGCAAATTAAGGAAAATGACTTCTCAAGTGTATTCATAAATAATTTAGATATAATAAACATGAAGCTATAAACTTTCAAACCAACAACCTTCCGAACAACAAGTTTCATAAACTTTCGAACCGCTAAACTTTCGAAACCGCGAAATTTCGAACCCATAAGCTTTATAATTTCTAAACTCGTAAACTTCCAAACACATAAACCTCCGAACTCATAACTTTGGTCAAAATCTGACCGCTGCAGTCAAGCTGACCAACATCCCGTCCAAGCGGCAAGGCAGCGAAAGACGACATGGTCTATTCCATATCCCGTACTCACGACACCCGTCGAGTCAGAAAAAACAATGTTCGGGGGACGACCAAGGCAGACATAGTGTGAAAGGGAGTCGGACCAAGTATATAGTAAAGGTCCCATGACTATATATAATAGGGAAAAACCTTCGGTAAATGAGGCGGGTTTTTCACTTCTCTTTCTCTCCCTAGTTCTCTCTTTTGTAATCTTCATAACAAAAAAAAGAACGAAGCATTCTCCAAGAAAATATATAAAATGGTCTCCTCCATTGATTAATAGGAGCCATAACGAAAAGTTTCAATAAGATTGGTTACATCTATCTCATTTTATGTATTATTTTTCCGATTAGTTTATTGATCTGGAGTTTATTATGGTTGACTAAGATTTACCTCTTCATTTTTTTTAATTGATTTATTCAAAAAGCTTCCAATATCTTTTGAGTCAAACAATTTGGCGCCGTCTGTGGGGATTTCTTAGTGAAATTTCCTAGTCTCTTCCAGATCAAAGACACGAAATACGATTACCCACCAAAAAGAGCGCTAAGGCAAAACCCAACCCACGTAGGGCAAAGGCGCATCATAGAAGGGGAAAGAGAACTGAATACAGTCACCGCATTTAGAAATCATCGCCCCCATCGATCGTCAAAATTCCAGACAAAACGAGCAACATTACAAACCTACTCTCATTCACCGATACATCGGATGAGGGTAAGGAAAGTATCATTTTGACTCACCTTCTGCTCTTTGCTCAAGCAGGAACACTAGTGTCGCGCGGGCAAGCGAGCAAAGAAAGATCTCAATCAAAGAATGGGAAACTACTATAAGACAACCAAAATATCGCCCACCGATGACATCTGTAGACCGAAAATCAGGAATCAGACAAGGAAACTCCAATGTGTGCGCAAAATGAACATAAGTGAAACAACAACGTTTCATACTCTCCAACATTACACTCTCTGATACAAGCAATATCAAGCAAACTGGGACTCCCCCAGAGGATACCTGATTATCCAAAAACTGGGACTGACGACAGGTCAGCATTTCGCAAGTTCGAAAAAATGCCCTTTAAGGCCAATGGCCTTCGCCAAAAAGAAGAGTTCGACCTCGATCGAACGACGACGGGTTAGTATTTCGACAAGTTCAAAATAACACTCTTTAAGGCCCGCCAAAAAGAAGAGTTCGACCTTGATTGAACGACGATGGGTCAGTATTTCGACGAGTTCGAAATAACGCCCGTTAAGGCCAAGGGCATTGGCCAAAAAGAAGAGTTCAATCTCGATCGAACGACGACAGGTCAGTATTTCGACAAGTTTGAAATAACGCCTTTTAAGACCAAAGGCCTTCTCCGAAAAGAAGAGTTCGATCTCGATTGAACGACGACGGGTCAGTATTTTGACAAGTTCGAAATAACGCCCTTTAAAGCCAAGGGCTTTCGCCAAAAAGAAGAGTTTGACCTCGATCGAACGACGACGGGTCAGTATTTCGACAAGTTCGAAATAACACCCTTTAAGGCTAAGGGCCTTCACAAAAAAGAAGAGTTCGATCTCGATCGGACGACGACGGGTCAATATTTTGACAAGTTCAAAATAACGCCCTTTAATGCCAAGGGCCTTCGCCAAAAATAAGATTTCAATCTCGAACGAACGGCGACCGTCAGTATTTCGACAAGTTCGAAATAACGGCCTTTAAGGCCAAGGGCCTTCACAAAAAAGAAGAGTTCAATCTCGATCGAACGACGACGGGTCAGTATTTCGACAAGTTCAAAATAACGCCCTTTAAGGCCAAGGGCCTTCGCCATAAAGAATATTTCAATCTCGATCGGCTGACGACAGGTCAGTATTTTGCAAGTTCAAAAAAATGCCCTTTAAGGCCAAGGGCATTCGCCAAAAAGAAGAGTTCGACCTCGATCGAACGACGACGGGTTAGTATTTTGACAAGTTCGAAATAACACCCTTTAAGGCCCGCCAAAAAGAAGAGTTTGACCTCGATCGAACGACGATGGGTCAGTATTTCGACGAGTTCGAAATAATGCCCGTTAAGGCCAAGGGCCTTCGCCAAAAAGAAGAGTTCAATCTTGATCGAACGACGACGGGTTAGTATTTCAACAAGTTCGAAATAACGCCTTTTAAGACCAAGGGCCTTCGCCAAAAAGAAGAGTTCGACCTTGATCGAACGACGACTGGTTAGTATTTCAACAAGTTCGAAATAACACCCTTTAAGGCCAAGGGCCTTCGCCAAAAAGAAGAGTTCGACCTCGATCGAACGACGACGGGTCAGTATTTCGACAAGTTCGAAATAATACCCTTTAAGGCAAAGGGCCTTTGCCAAAAAGAAGAGTTCGACCTCGATCTAACGATGATGGGTCAGTATTTCGGCGAGTTCGAAATACTGCCCTTTAAGTCCAAGGGCTTTCGCCAAAAAGAAAAGTTTGATCTCGATCGAACAACGACGGGTCAGTATTTCGACAAGTTTAAAATAACGCCCTTTAAGGCCAAGGGGCTTTGCTAAAAAGAATAGTTCGACGTCGATCGAACGACGATGGGTCAGTATTTCGATAAGTTCGAAATAACACCCTTTAAGGCAAATGGCCTTCACCAAAAAAGAAGATCTCGATCTCGCTCGAACGACGACGGATCAGTATTTCGACAAGTTCGAAATAACGCCCTTTAAGGCCAAGGGCCTTCGCCAAAAAGAAGAGTTTGATCTCGATCGAACAACGATGGGTCAGTATTTCGACAAGTTTGAAATAATGCACTTTAAGGGAAAGGGCATTCGCCAAAAAGAAGAGTTCGATCACGATCGAATGATGACGGATCAGCTTTTTGACAAGCTCCAAATAACACCCTATAAGGCCAAGAGCCTTCGCCAAAAAAGAAGAGTTCGATCTCGATCGAATGACAACGGGTCAGCATTTCGACAAGTTCGAAATAACACCCTTTAAGGCCAAGGGCCCTCGCCAAAAAGAAGAGTTCAATCTCGATCGAACGACGATAGGTTAGTATTTCAATAAGTTCGAAATAACACCCTTTAAAGACAAGGGCCTTCGCCAAAGAGAAGATTTCAACCTTGATCGAGCGACGATGGGTCAGTATTTCGACAAGTTCGAAATAACACCCTTTAAGGCTAAGGGCCCTTGCCAAAAAGAAGAGTTCGATCTCGATCAAATAACGACGGGTCAGTATTTCAACAAGTTCGAAATAACACCCTTAAGGCCAAGGGCCTTCGCCAAAAAGAAGAGTTCGACCTCAATCGAATGATGACGGGTCAATATTTCGACGAGTTCGAAATAACGCCCTTTAAGGCCAAGGGTCTTCGCCAAAAAGAAGAGTTCGATCTCGATCGAACGATGATGTGTCAGTATTTCAACAAGTTCGATATAACACCCTTTAAGGCCAAGGGCCTTCGCTAAAAAGAAGAGTTCGAACTCGATCGGATAGCGATGGGTTGATATTTCGACAAAAGTTCGAAATCACACCCTTGGGGACACAAGCCATCGAAAAAGAGAAAATTTAAAATATCCTAAGGGCAAGGGCCGTTAGAAAATATAAAGGGAAAGAAAAACCGGGACTCGCCATACGGGAATCTACCTCGTACCAAAGTCATGAAAAGCAAAAACAAAGAAAAAGTACCAGGCGAATAACAACAAAAAATTCTTCTTTATACAAAGTCACTGCGCAAATAGTCGCAGATTACATACGACTTGAATCAATAGTCTAAAAAAAGAAGAAGAGATAAACAACAAAGAAAAAGAAGAGAGAAACAAAAAAAAAAAGAAAACAGACAAAGACAACTATCTTTTCACGCGGTGTCACCATCGCCACCCTGTTCACCACCATCTCCAAGAAATTCTTCCTTGGCATCTGCACCCTTACCAGCTTCCGGCGTCGCTGAGTAATATCCACAATTGACAAGAGCCTCTCGCGCCTTCGCCCGCGCTACTTCATATGTGGCCTCGGTAACATTGCCCGCCTCCCACAAACTCTTGTATATATCCCGTTGGGTTTCAGCATGAACCCAAAGCTCGTGCAAGAAGCGGGGGACGGCGGCGGAGGAAGACTCGATTTGAGACAACAGTTTCACTTTTTAGTCCTTCAGAGCGGCAACTCAATCCCACAAGATCGACGCTTCTCGATCGATCTCACCAATGCGTTCATCAAGCCTCGCCTCCCTTAGCGTGGCCGTCGCCCTTTCCAATTCCTGCTCGAATTGGAGGACGTGCATAGTTTTCTCCAGGGCTGCCGCCCTTGCCGTAGTCGAGGACCAGGCACTCTCGATGCTCTCCAACCCGGAAACCTTTCTCTCCAACTCGGCCAATTTTCCCATCCACTCCGCACTTATCGCATCGACCTTGATAAGATTCTAATCCATTTTGGACTGCATTGACCTCAGTCTCCCCTGCAGATAGTCACACTCTGCGGCTACCCCCTTGCCTAACTCAAGCTCATCATCCTTCGCGCGAAGTTTCTCCTCGAGCACACTATTTTTGCGAACGGCCTCTATCAACTGCTGGTCTCTCTTCTCCAATTCCTCGCCAAAGGGATCAAGCATCGGGATTCTCCCTCAGCCTCTCGTGCATCTCACAACACTTATTGCAATAGCGCCGATATTTCTCCAACACCTTCAGGAAAATCTAAGTCCAAATGTCAGCCCTACGAGCACTCTCGATTTCCAACATGTACGTCTGAAAAGTGAAAAGACGGGTTAAGATCGTATCATCCAGAAAAGTAAAAGAAACATGAAAGAAAGGCGAAATGTACCCTCAGGGCCATAGTGGCCACTTCATGCATCAAGTCGATATCAGGAATGTTACAGAGATCCTCGTTCTCGGCAGCGAAGCACAAAATGTTGAACTACGGCACCAGATCCTCCGTGTCCCCTAGGAGATTAACATCGAAAGAGATCTCAAGAATACGGGTCGAGCCTCCCGCATGAACTACCGAGTGGGTGATACCCTTCTCAAACATCCTAACATCATTAGGATCGAGGTCCGACTCGGATTCATAGTCATCGACCATGATGCCCTTTCCTCTTTCAGTAGCTGAGGAGGAAGCACGACCATGTATAGAGGACGGGGGTACATCCGAAACCACAACGGCAGCCTAAAAAATTTGTCCCCCCATCACGGCAGGTTGCTGATCAAAGACAATGGCAGGAATCTCCGTCGACAGGGTAGATACGATGGCTGGCTCTATCTCTACGGGCGGAGTGACATCAACCCCCACCCTAGATCTTGTCAAGGGAGAGTCATCCAGATGTATTACAGTTGGAGGGGTTGTCTCGAATTCCACTCGCCACCTCTTGGACGTCCCTTCTTCTTCCTCAGCACGGGGAGATTCGCCCGTCAGATGAGCGGCACGAGTCAGAACCTTAGTCTGAGAAGTGGCCTCCGTAGGAGTAACTACAGCCGCAGACTCAACTGAATCAACCCTCGATGAGGACCGAGCGGTAGATGCTATGGCAGGGCGAGCAGACGATACAGGCTTACGAAAAGCTAATGGAGGAGCCCTTGTTCTCCACACTCTCCCTGACATCGACAAACAACACATAAGAAACTAAGTAAAAAGAGAGGAAAAATAGCAAACAGAAACGACATCTCACATGTAAGGGGCCTGCGTCCAAATTTTTCATAAAAGGCCGACCATGTTCGAACCCCCGTATAGGGAAGGATGGAACTCACCCACTCGCGGATACCTTCGACAGGTGGAGGGGGAAATTTCACAGCTGTAGAGACATAACAGGGTTTAAAATTGTAACAGAAAGCGGTCGGGCACCTCTCTGACTAAAAACATAAGAAACTTCTTCTCAAGGAACCCCGTTGAGTCCGCCACAAGGTGCTCGATCTGCACATAGAAATAATTCTCGTAGAAACGACGGTTAGCTCTATCGTCCATCTTCCCTAACGGACTCTTCGACCCCCGAGGGCGCATGTGAATCATCGTGCTGCGAATGAGCTGAGGGGAGAATATATTGAGCATGTGATCCAAAGTGATCTCATGACCGGCGAGCTCCGCGAACTTGAGTAACATAAGGAACAATTTATACAGGTACGGCAAAAGTTGAGCGGGGAATACCTCGTAAAAACGGCAGAAATCTACCACCATGAGAGGGAGAGGAAGTGTGTACCTAATAAAAAGAGGTAGGCATAGAACACGCAGTACCAGGGCGGTCAAAATGGACTATATCGTACCCTACCGCCGGCCGCATGTCAACATAAACGGGAATTCCCCACCTAGATTTCAACTCTGCGATTTTCTCCTCTTTTATGACAGAGGGGACAGGTTTCAGCTCCTTCCCGGCGCGACTGTAGAAGTCGGTCCATTCTTTCCCAAGACGAGGCAAGATCTCGGCTATCGATGGGACCTCCTCATCTTCCACCACTTCTACTCCTCCGGTGGCCAGAGCAACATTTTCTGGCACCGGAATTGTGACAGGGAGGTCAGCACAAGAAGAATCACCAGCTATTGTATCAATTTGGTACAGTAAAAAGACAATGGAAAGGAAGGATGAAAGTTTTTGGTTAACTGGGGGCGAGTGAAATTTTTAAGTATAAAGAAGAAAGTAGCTTCGCAAAATTCTTTCAAGCAAAGGGCAAGGAAGTGTGTCAATCGAATGATGTGTTCCTTCTATTTATAAGAGACATAAATCCCCCAAGCACTAAACCCAAGAGTCACCAATCGAATCTGATAGGGCACGAAACATTTTGATTCCCTAGGAACGTGTGTCATAATGGCACCAACCACGAAACAACATTTCAATCCAAACGACGTTTCGATTCCGAAACAGTCGCAACGGTCCAGGGATATCGAAAGAGCTTCGTCACCTCACGTAAAACCTAAGGAGCATAACCAAGGGATAAATAGTTAGATTTCTCTCGGATTTGTAGCAATCATGATCCGTCTGCCTGGCCCGACAGGGGACGGCCCCGACAGATGGAAGGACTAACTGTATTGGTCAAAATCTGACCGCTGCGGTCAAGCTGACCAACATCCCGTCCAAGCGGCAAGGCAGCGAAATACGACATGGTCTATTCCATATCTCACACCCACGACACCCGTCAAGTCAGAAGAAACAACGTTCGGGGGACGACCAAGGCAGACATAGTGTGAAAAGGAGTCGGACCAAGTACATAGTAAAGGTCCCATGACTATATATAGTAGGGAAAAACCTTCGGTAAAGGGGATGAGTTTTTCACTTCTCTTTCTCTCCCTAGTTCTCTCTTCTGTAATCTTCATAATGAAAAGAAGAACGAAGCATTCTCCAAGAAAATATATAAAATGGTCTCCTCCATTGATTAATGGGAGCCATAACGGAAAGTTTCAATAAGATTGGTTACCTTTATCTTATCTATGTATTATTTTTCCGATTAGTTTATTGATCTAGAGTGTATTATGGTTGATTGAGATTTACTCCTTCATTTTCCTTAATTGATTTATTCAAAAAAGTTTCAATATCTTTTGAGTCAAACAATGCTATGGCATATTTAACATTACTTTTTTTTCTTTGTTTCTCACTCAATATTTGATATCTGCTTTGAGATGCCGACTAATCTAGATACGTGTTGCATAAGGCTCATTAAAAAGAAAGTGCTCGTGCAGAAAATTTTCATTCTCAGAGCTCGAAGCCGGGTCCTTTAGTCAAGGGTGGAATATTACAGCCTCGTTTGTCCTATAACAGCCTCGTTTGTTCCGAATATTATTGAATGTTATAGCGAAGTGATGTTATAGAGAACATATATTATAACATAACATGAAAATTGGTTCCACAAGACCTTGACTTTTATAGTGAAGTGTTGTTATATGGGGATGCTGTTATAGAGAGGTCTGACTGTATATGGAAGAATTTAAATAGAGTAAAAAAAAGAGTCACATAAAACGGATGAGAAAATACAACAAAGTGACGATCATACGCCCAAATCTTTGCTTGACATTAATATCATGGCACTTTGAAACATTTCAGAGACACCTTATTTCGAAGTGGGTAATTTAGTTTCAACCCTTAAAAGTAGTACATGGGATTCGGCATTTTGAAAGTGCGCAACAAGAAGTCTACAATAATATCATCCCATCCTCCTAAGTTGCCAACAAGTCTGTATCCAGCTTTCACCAATTCTGCCCTTTTCTGAGTTTTCCAGTTACCTTTATGTTCTGAATATAATTCTGAATCATTTTTTCCCCTACATGCAGCCACATCATTAATTAATTAATAACATGCATATCATAAATGTATCATATCCATATGCCTAAAATCAAGATATATAATTCTTACTTGCAAATGAACTTGAACCAAGAATGGTAGCCAGCTTTCTTTAGGTTTGCAATTCTCAGTTGTCTGAATTCTTCCTTCGTGTCCGTAATAAAGATTGGTTTAATACCCAAATCCAACAATGTTTTATACAGTAAGAGAGCACCTGGCACTGCTGGTGATTTTCCTTCTTTAATCCACGACTCATACTTCTTCCCGCTTGATTTTGTTGCCCTGACCACAATTAATATATATATATATATATATATATATATATACACTTTATTAGTCAAGCGCTACAGTTTTATATGTATACAACATATGTGTACACTATCTTAGAGGACAATATAATTTTTCAGCTAAGGGGATTCAATTGAACTGCTTACCCAAAGCCGACTTCAGGACGAGAATAATACGGAACATTAGAGAGCGTGGTTTCATCTATATTGAAGACCCAAAGGTCCTTGCCTTCTTTGGAAACGTTAAGGGTCTTGGCGTACTGAATAGCAGCGATGACCACGGCGTTACAATCGTCGCGGTATTGCTGGCTAGTCATGTACTCGCTCACGTAGCTTTTGCATTGAACGGGTACTGTTTTCCAGTCACGGATGTTGTTGGTTTCAACCGCCATACGCCAGCTCAAACAATTGATTTGAGGAACAGGCGCTGGAGCTGCTGCTCCATTAGCTATAAAGAGGAGGAAGAGAATGACCTTCATGTTGTTGATATGTTTATGTTACTCTATTTTTTTTGGTACGTAACTTTGATGTGTTTTTTGGTCCTTTATATAGAGTTTGAAATGACCCTTATCATCTTATCATCTCATGATAAATCAGTGAAATTACATGCAGTTTTTTTCTCGTGCCATCTCTCTGTATTTTTTTTATTTTTTTTAATATTCCTAATAAGTAGTAATCCCTCCGGTTTCAATTTATGTGAACATGTTTGACTGTGCACGGAGTTTAAGAAAAAATAAAATAAACACTTTTGGAATTTGTGGTCCTAAACAAGTCAAAAAGAAGTGCAGAGTATTTGTGTGGTTATAAAAGTTTCTCGTTAAGGATGAAATTGTAAGTTGAAGTTAAATTGTTATCAAATTTAAAAAGGAATTATTCTTTTTAGAACGGACCAAAAAACAATAGGTTCACATATTGAAAGGTGTCCGGCGTGCTTTCTTCCTTAAAATTATTTATATTTATCTTGGTCGTACGGAGAAATAAATTATTGGTGTTGGTCCTGAGTCCTGACATAAGATACCCAAAGGCAAAACATATCCTCATCTTACGATTTGTGTTTGATATCACTCTAAAAATGCAGCAAGCGGGTGTGGGGAGAGCTTAGACCATTGGGCCAGCACCTATAATTCCAATTTAATTCACTTTTGTTTCTTAAAAATAGCACGGGCTAATCAGTTTTCGGATTTATCAAAAATAGTCAGCGTTTGCGAAGTCATTGAAAAATAGCCACTATTTTGCTGCAACACGGAAAGTTCCAACATAATATACTGGAGATCGGTGCACATGTGTATGAACTTCCAGCATATTATGCTGGAACTCCAACACGCGGAAAGTTTCAGTACAATATACTGGAGATTGGACAGTATTTTATGCTGGACCGGTATATTATACTGGAATTCCAGTATATTATACTGGAGTATTTTTTCGGATTTTGAACGGTGTTTTCGTTCAGATTTATCTTTACATGAAAAGTGACTAAATTTCAATTACTTTTAAAATTGTGGATATTTTTTAATGATCACTTATAAGTATGGCTATTTTTGAATTACTCCCGTTTTTTTCTTCTTCTTTTTTTTTTTTTTAATATGGACAGCCCATGCATGGCCCTCGACAACGTCCTATTTTGGCTTGGACTCCTTTATACGAGTAGCTACTCCCTCTTTTCTTAGTTTCTTCCTTTTTATCTCATTTTCAATCATTGCATATTCAAAATATAATACTATAAGTACTAATCAATTGACCACGATTTTTATGGTTTTTGCGTTTCCATTTTTGATGACTGAACTCTGGCGACACCAATCACAGTAATCAAATCCCATAGAGCTAGCCTTTGCCAACATGCTCTATTATGAGTTCCAAGCAGGGATGAATTTAGAGGGTTGCTTACGCTTAGACTCTGTATATATATATTTATATATATTATTATAAACTTTACAAAATATTTATAAATATCTAACCGTAAACTTAATTATTATTGTAGTATTAATTTATGGTTACTATAAAAATCCATAAACTTTAAATTCTAAAAGTCCCTCTTATTCCAATGCGAAAGGGGATAGAACAATCCCGGGAGAAGTTTGCTTTCCCGGTCATGAAACGCAACTTAGACCCTTTTTTCTCTTTCCTTTTTTGCGGACAATATAACTAAGATCATTCTCTAAAGTCTAGAACATCAAGAAGACAAGAACAGATAATAAGTAAAGTGACTTTTTCAGGGTCTTACTCTAACTAAGATGCCAAACTTGTAACCTTTTTATTTTCCTAGAAATAGTAAGCTAGAATAAAATATAAAACAAGATCCTATATCTTTTTTTAAATTTTGAGGTCATTCTTTAAATTATGTCCCGATTAATCAAGTGGGCTAAAATAATTCTTTTACAAACAAATTTAGCCCACTAGACGAACAAGAGAAAAGATTTAAATGGTTGCTGAAAAAGGTCATTTATGCAATTTTTTCCTTTTTAACAATTCAAGAAGGGAATGTGTGATTAAGTCAGCTCCAAATGGCATATAAACTGAAAATAGATTCTTTTCTCAAGGCAGTCATGTAAGATAAAAAACTTGTTCGCTCTTTCATTCACATTTACCACTTAATCATGTGTATTTTTACTCTAATTTTTAATTACCAAACATCTATTGTAAATACTAGGTGCTGGTATGTTTTAACCTCTAAGGGTTCGTTTGGTTGGAATACAATTCATACCGGTATAAGTTATGTTGGTATAAGTTATGCTGAGATTAGTTATGTTGGGATTGTTGTTTATTCATTGTTTTGTATGTTGTATTAAGAGTGACAATTGCATAATTTCTAAGAAGGTATAAGTTATACAGGTACTAGTTACCCCACCTTCTATAAGGTATAAGTTATCCCAGTGTTAAAATTAACACCAGAATAACTTATACCTGATTTGCTAACCAAACAGAGTATTAAGATGATATTAAATTTTTATTTCACTCTTATACATTCTTATATCTCGTACCAAACGACCCATAATAATATTAGATTCACCAAGCTGTTAAAAAATTTTGACTATCAGTTTTATCTGAGACGACAGAAATGGACCAGTGGACCACCCCCTTTACTTCACGTTTTCATTTTGGGCAAGAGTCGGGACTATCTCAGAGATACCTACTTTTCATTATTTTATCCTCATGATTATTGCATTTTATTAAAAAATGATGACCATAATTTGCGTGATTTTCGCTTTTCCATTTACTCATCAAATAGATTAGAATAAAGAAAGAGACTAACCAATGACATCCTTCATCTTTGTGCTTTTGATTAGATTCCTTAATTGCCCTATTATCAAGTCCAGAGGCGCCAAAAGTTAGAAAATGAGTTAAGAGGTTGCCAAGATCATATAAAAATGATGAAACGGAGCACCAATATTGAACTAAATGAAGATTTTGGATGTGGCTCTAATATCATATCAAAAGATGAATCTTGAGTCTAATTCAGTTCGAAAAACTAACTCATGAAGTGGAGATTCCTTGAGACAATATAAGGAAACAAACAACCAATTCCGACTTTAATAGCCACTCCAGCTGATACAGAAAACTTGTAATGTTTTCTTTTATTTCCTGAAAGTAAACTCGTATCGTAAAACAAGATTTGTAGCATTGGAGCTTAAACTCCGCTCGAATGATTTTGACAAGATAGAAAGGTGTTCAGCATTATTGCCAGTTAGAAAGATAAAAGATTAAAAAAAACAATTATAATCTATTTCACAATCTAGGAGATTTTCAGTGAGAAAGAGATGGGCAAGATAAATAACAGCAAGGCAGTCCCATCAGCTTTGCCTAAAGCCAAAGTTAAAAGAAACATCAATCAATCACAGAGACAAAATTTCCACTATAAGTGCACAGTCTGAAGAGAAAACTCTCACTTATTTCACAACTCACAAGCCTTCTGACGAGGGAGCGACGAGCTAAAAAAACAGGAGTCGGGAACTTTTTTGTTGTCTTTTTTGGACAAGTGTTACGTTAACGAGTGTAAAAAAAATTTACTTTTCTATATATAACCAGGGGCGGATCTACCATGTAAAATATGGTTCACGTGAACCCGTGGTCCTCGGGTTAAAGTATAGATATGATGTATATATAATTTAGCGAAAATAGATATGTATACTTGATGGAACCCATGGTCAAAAGAGATCAAGTGGTGCATTGGTTTTGGTCTCTTATTTACAATAGCCTAAGGTCAGGGGATAAAATCCCCTACCAATCTTTTTGTTTAATTTTTTTAAAAAAAAGTAATAGTGCACTCATCCTCCGGAAATCCTAGATCCGCTTCTGTATAACGCTGAAATTTTCCGTTAAGGTATAACGCATGAATTTACTGCGCTATACTCTGACGACTTGACCGCCAGGTATAGCACATGGAATTAAAACGCTATACATATATAGTGCAGTATATTCTTGCGCTATACTTGTCTATGGGCCCACCAATAAGTTAACTGACATAACAATAATTCAAATGTATATAGCGCACATTAAAAGAGCGTTATACATCAAAAAATTCAGCCTCCTCGGGCTAGCCATTTCCTATATAAAGGGGTTAGGATTTTAGGAAAATCCATTCAAAAAAAATTCTAACCCCCGTTCAAACTTATCTTCTTCTTAAATTCTCAAGCATTTTTTCATAATGTCTGAAGAGCGTAGAATAAGAGTTTCATTATATTTGGGAGGGGGGATAGGGTTGTGATGGAGAATAACTCTGTGAGGTACAGTTTATCTCCACAGGGTCATGTTAAATTACCACTTACAATGGAGTACGATAAATTGATATCGTTGTTATGCAAAAAAAATGAGTGTGAGGAAACGTTCAGTGATACTTAAAGTAACCGGAAGATATTCGTATTCTGTCACTCCGCAAGGGGTTGCTTTTTACTTGGAGTTAAACATCGACGATGATGAAACTTTGAGGAATTTTCTGAGGACTCCAGATGAATACCGGGAATTTCGTGTAATCAAAATGTTGGATATGTACGTCAAGGTCGAAGACATTCCTAACAATGTGGTTGCGCGTAGTAGGGACAACTCCCAGTCATCGGATGGTTATTCTGGAGCAGTTTTTGCCGGACAGATTCCGGATGAAAGAGTTTTCCTTGATTTAAACTTATCACCGCCTGCTTTACATAATTCACAAGACGAGTGGTAAACTTCAATTTTCCTTTGTGTTACGATGTACATTTTTGTTGTATTGAATTTGTATTAACGCTCATATATTTAACAGGGGGTACCGGCCGGATATGAATTTTACAAATTATGAACCCAAGCATAATTTTGGTGTGTTGGATCATGGTGGTCCATCCGGGAGTCATTACCTAAATGAAAATGTCCATCATGGAATTTCATCACATTACGACTTGTAAGTGAAGTGATACATCTATATGGAAAGTATTTATTAATTTTCAGTAACTTATTATTTTGTTGATTGTGTAGTGAAAACGAGCAAGTTGAACCACATGTACTCACTCAATTGCCCGAAGACGACGTATTAAATCGAGATCTGGCAGATGCACAAAGTGAGAAAGAGAACAGTGATTACGACAATAATGCTGATGAATCCGGAGACTATACACCCTTTCCTCGTGAGGATGGTGATGAGGAGGATGAGAAGGAAGGACCTGATTTGACGAGAGAGTATGCTTCACTCCTTCTCCCTAGACGAAGAGTGTATGAGTCCCAAATGTCGTTTCATTCAAGGGAGATTCCTTACCTTGATAACTTGCCAAGCATGCCGGATGTGGAAGCTCTTACACGGGATTTTGATGAAATTCAGACAGCAATGTGGGATGAGTCTAGACCAACGGTGCTGGCAAAGGGATTGTTTTTCATGATAATGCGTGTGTAAGCAGGGCTTGTAAAATGTACAACGCAAAAGAGTGTCGTGAGATGACGGTATAGGAGTCAAGTCCGGTTGTATACAAGATTGTTTGTCGCAGGTGGTTTTGGCCATGTCATTGGATGTTGCGTGCGAGCAAGAAGAAGACAGGTCTGTGGAAAGTGGGTAAATATATTCCCACTCACACATGCGAAATGGACACATTCAACGGGAATCACTTCAACTTGTATATTAACTTGACTTCTTTTGTCCTTATTCCACACATCGAAGCATCCATAAGGTATAAAATCAAAGAGTGCATTACATCAGTCCACCAGGAATATGGCCATACCATTACCAAAAGAAAGGCATATCTCGGGCGCAAACGAGCGTTTGAAATAGTCTATGGTAACTGGGATAAGTCATTTGCAGCTCTGCCCAGGTACATGGCCGCACTGCAACACTTTAACCCCGGGACGATTGTTGAATGGAAGCCTGAGCGGAGTCCAGGTAAACCAGAATATATATTCAATTACGTGTTCTGGCCGTTTAAACCAGTAATTGATGGTTTTTCGCATTGCCAGCCCATAATATCCATAAACGGCACTCATGTCTATGGAAATTACAATATCAAGTTGTTGATAGTCGTGGCAGTAGATGCTAATGGACATATATTTCCTCTAGCTTTTGTTGTTTGTGCCAATGAAAGCCAAGAGACGTGGACGTTGTTTTGAACCACTTGAAAGAGCACATTGTCAAACAGCGTTCTGATATTTGTCTAATATCTGATCGGCACGGTGGTATCTTAAGTTCTGTGGAAAACTTGCTTGCATGGCAAGAACCTTATGCCTACCACCGTTACTGTGTGAGACACTTTAAAGCCAATTTCCAGAAGACATATCCCAATAAGGATCTGCATGATTTGATGTGGATGGCAGCAACAGACCACCAACAGCATAAATTCCGGAGGCATATGGAATCTATCAGGCAAGAAGACGAGGCAGTTTATCGTTGGTTAATGCGACATGACCCTGAAAAATGGATTTTGCATGCGGATGGTGGCAGAAGCAACAACAACCTCGTATATCGGGTAATATGTAGCTCCTCTGTATCGTTGGTGATCTCGGGGTGGAGTACCTCTAGGTACTGTCTAATAGGGGTCAAAGTCAACCGACTGGCCCCCGACGATGCAGTCTCGTCCTGAGGCCTGAAACCCGTGAGCAGCTGCAGCATGTCCAAATAATCTGCACGCGATATAGATCTCATAGCAATAGGCAGTGACATGGCCATGCCATCAACGGGCAGGCCAATAAAACCTCCACATCCTGCAGTGTGATGGTAGCCTCACCAATGGGCAGGTGGAAAGTGTGTGTCTCCGGTCGCCACCGCTCAATCAACGCCGTGATCAAAGCCAGTCGAGCTGCATCCGTCCGATCTGAATAATCCTATAGAATCCCGTATCCTCCAGGTGCTGGACTACACGGGGATGGAGATCTCTTTCCCTTAAAAAATCCCACAGGTCGTCCACTCTCCTAGCGCGGAGAGTCTGGGATAGTAACTCTTCGTCCCATATATGAGCGGACCTATGATCGTCCTGTAGCACTAATAGCTCAAGAGAGTAAGGGCCAGGATGTATAGGCGGCACGTCCATGTCGTCAACTGTAAATTAAACAACATTAATTGTATGTTTAATCTGTAAATTAAATAATTAATTTTTTGAGTTATATACTTTTTAGAGTTATACAATATTTAAATGGACATGGTATATATATCTATTAGGTTCCAGGCTCGATATTTGAGATCCAGTAGCACCAAACTATCATGAATAATTATGTGTGTCAATTTCAATTGTCTTACCATTTAATGTGTTTGTTTTATAATTAAATTATTAATTTTTAATTATTTAATTGTACAAAATATATATACCTATGGGTTCCAGACTCGATATCTAAGACTCAGTAGCACCAAACTATCATTAATCATTATGTGTGTCAAATTCAATATTTTCATAATTTTGTGTGTTTGTTTTATAATTTATATTCTTAATTTTTAATTATTTAATTGTACAAAGTATATATATACATATGGGTCCATGCTCGATATTTTAGCACCAAACTATCATGAATAATTATGTGTGTCAAATTCAATATTTTTATAATTTTGTGTGTTTGTTTTATAATTTAAATTTTTAATTTTTAATTATTTAATTGTACAAAGTTTGTATTTTCATCTACCAGTATAAGAGATACTTAAACTACAGGGATTCTACGCTAAAATACTCTACACTTTACTACACTAAAAGGCTCTACAGTTTACTACGCTAAAAGGTTCTACATTTTACTACGCTAATAAATAATCTAAACTAAATATAAACAAATACATTTTAATCACATAACATTCACAAAAATACAGATAACATACTAGTTTCGCAAATAAAATACAAAACGACATGGAAACACTAATAACTGAATCCGGATATTAACAGAAAAAATTATTTCTCAATTTTACTTTTTTTAGAATACTAATATCTAAGTCCGGATAAATATAACATACTAGTTTCGCAAATAAAACACAAAACGACATGGAAACACATTCAATCAACTAATATGTATTATTATACAAGTTTCGACATAAAATAAATCGAAATACCTCGATGTAGTGTTTTCGAAAAGTAAATTGATTGAAAATTTGAGTCCGAAAGAGTGAAACCACAATAATACGATGCTCTACTACGATGTGGGACCTACGTTCTTAGTGTTTTGTGTGATAGGAGGGGCCCACAACTCTTTTTTTCCAGAGACGACAATGGGGGTGGGGGTGGGGTGGGGGGGGGGGGACCAGAAACGAAAGGAAGTAAAAAAAATGGGGGAGGAGGGAGTTCTGGTCTTGGGGAAGACATAGGGGATTAAAATAAGGGGTATAGCGCGCTAATTTTATGCGCTATACCTATAGCGTTTTATTTTATTTCTGTACGCTATACCTGGCAATCAAATTGTCAAAAGGTATAACGCGTTTATTCTCCGCGTTATAATCAAACAGCAAAAGTTACCGTTAAGATATAGCGCGAAGTATTTCAGCGTTATATATAAAAAAGTAACCTTTTTTTTTTTACACTCATTAAGGTAACTTTTGTCCAAAAATACAACAAAAAAGTTCCGGACTCTAAAAAACAGTACCTAAAGACAAAGTTAAAAGAACGTCAATCAATCACAATGACAAAATTTCCATACAGCTCGCTGTTTATTCTCCAAGAAGGCAAGCATATTCTGTAATCATAGTGATAAACGGGTTCTATAACTAAATCTAAAGTTTGAATTTTTTTGGCAAGAAGCATTATTCTAAAAATTGCAATGACAAGTTATGGAAAGTCATAGATGCATAAGCATGGTAATTGCACTTATTTTCAAGAGAATTATTGCTGATAAAACGACCATTTTCATCAACCTTTAAGAGGAAACTATCAGGGTTGAGTTTAGACATTTGAGGGAAGGTTCACAATTGAAGAAACTAGTGTTTCTTATAGACAGATTGGCAGCAAAAGGTTAGAGTCAGGTTCACTTGAATTCCATTCTGGGAACTTCAAATTATGAAAACAATTTGAAGGAAGTTATTCCCTTTCCAATAAAACTCCACTATTAGTTTCCGTCGCTACAATATTACAAATAAATGCAGTAAAAGCAGCACTACAAGCTAATACTAGTATCACTTATCTGGAATCTGGACAAGGATACAATTCAGAATCTGTTGTCAATCACCAGGCATCCAAAGTCCATGCAGTATATTGATGTGGAAGAAATTTCCTAGCACCCAAAGTATGAATACAGACATCAACAACATCGAAGACAGTTAAAATAGATGATTTCCAGAAAATGTGTTAGTTGCTAGAAATAAGCAGCTTCTATTCACTTTCACCCAAACATGGTAGGACGGGTGATCAGCTCAGTTAAATAGTTGATTTCCAGAAAGGGTCCTAGTTGTACTAGAAATAAGCAGCTTCGCTCTTGGCCCAACTTCTTACTGTCTTCTATTCACTTTTCACCCAAACTGTCAACACAGATGGTTAGTACAATATCATGCTTCCACACTCAAATCTCTAAAGCAAGGCATCTATATGTTTCATCTAGAATGGTTTCCACAGCCAAAGAGAATTTTGAACATTAAAATAACTGTAGAAGTAACCATTTCACCAAGGTGCATTTTGTAAATATGCACCAATATACAGACCAAAAGATCAGATTTGGAACTACTTCCACATACAAAAGATTCATGTCTTCTACAGCTGATCGGTCTTCAAGGCAGCAGCTTAATTCATAATCATCAGAGTTATAAATGCCAACTTGTCCTCGATATAAATTCAATTTAATGTCGCTTTAGCACCATGCTTTGGTCTAGGAGATAGCACAACTGAGCGGTAAATCATTAAAGCGTACAACCATGAGTAGCTTAATCCCGTCCCTGTTTCCTATCACCTTAATGGGCTAACCACCCAACCGGTGATTGGATGTTGTCTGCGAACTCTAGTTGTTCTATGTGAACCGCTTTGTAAACGTTCAAGGATGGTATATGTGATTGAATCAGCTGTCAAACCCTGTTCTTTCAATTTTGCATATAAACTAACAGCTTCTGAAGTTCTCCCACTTCTCTCCAGACAGTCAAGTAGGATATTGTATGTCACTATGTTAGGATAACAACCAGCTGCAAGCATTTCATCAAAGAGGCGATATGCCATCTCAACTTTTTCTGTCTTCCCAAAGCATTCAATGAGAGTACTATATGTTACAACATCAGGATTCAAGCCCTTTTCCTGCATCTCAATGAATTTCACGTGCGCTTCATCAATGTCACCATTCTTCCCCAGACAATTTATTAAGGAGTTATAGGAGACAATATCAGGTTTACAATTGCTATTCTCAAGTTCTTCAAAAATCTTGAGAGCTTCCTCAACCTGTCCTGCTCTACCAAAGCTAGAGATCAAAATGTTATAAGTAAATATGTCTGGTGAAGGGCCATCCAGTTTCATCTTCTCATAGAGATCATGAAGATGAGAAATCTGCTTTAATTTCCCAATAGCAGCGCACACAGTATTATACATGAAGGTATCTGTTTTTACTCCCTTTTCATTCATCTTATTCAGCAAGTCAATAGCCTCAGTTACTTTCTTACTGTTGCATAAGCTCTCTAACATGGATAAGAAAGCATCACGATCTCCTCCATCATGGAAGCTCCACATATTGCAAAAGAGCCTGTGAGCTTCGTTTGCATGGCCTAGTTTACTCAATGTTCTAACAAGATATGCATATATTGGTTTATTCATGTATCTCTTAGATATTTCCACAACTTCATCAAGTCTTCCAAGTTGCCCTTCTGCAGCCAATACATTTAAAATAATACTGTAGGTAAATTCATTTGGACGGCAACTATTCCCCACCATCTTAGAGAAGACAAAGATAGTCTTATCAACCATTCGGCCTTTGGCAAGAGCTTCGATCATAGTATTATAAGCCATTAAATTCGGTGATATGCCCTTCGACAGCATTTCCTGAAAGAAAGACAGTGATTCGCCAGGCTTCCCTAATTTCCCAGTCATTCTGATCAGAATGGTATATGTATATTCATCTGGTTCGCAGTGCCACTTCTTCATGTCCTCAAAAACCTTGTAGGCCTGATCAACCTGGCAAAGCGCTGCACATTAGAATCATTAGACAAGCAGAACCATATTCATCAGTCAAAACAGCTCTGTAGGATAATGTATGTATACTGTTTATTAAGTATTTTAATCTTAGAGACAATAAATACTTCAATATCAAGACATCTGACCATACTTGTATTATTCTCATACCAAGAAATAATGATAGCACCTAGGGCTGTGCATAATTTGGTAAATACCGAATTACCGTACCGAAACCGAAAATTTTGGCATTAGGTATTCGATATTTTGGTATTTGGTTTAAGTTTTAAAATATTGGTATTAGGTATGGCATTTGGTATTTTAAAATGAAATACCGAAATACCGATACCATACCGAAATATATATTATATTACACAATAAACATTTTATTAGTTATAACATAAATATAAAAATTTAAAATTTAACTTCCCTTTATTCTCTAAGTTCGTCAATTAACTCTAAGCAAGTAACAAGACATTTTTAATGATCAAATTTATTCTTTTATGTACAGTTTTCTCTCTCTATGTTGGTATTTGCTAGTTTTGGACAAAACTTTTGTCAACAAATGTTTTTAGTTTTGTACTTTTGAGTACGTTAATTTAAAATATTACCGTCTATGACTCTATGCACTAGTTAGTATTCGAACCGAATAAATCGAAGTTACCAAACCGAATATACCGAAATCGAAAGGAGAAAAACCGAACCATACCGAATTTAATTAGGTACGGCATTGGTATTGCATTTTAAGAAACCGAATACCGAAAATACCGTACCGAAATGTCTAAATATTGTACTGTACTGACCGACGAACACCCCTAATAGCACCTGTGACTAGAACTCTTCCTATCCGCTTCAACAATAATCTTAATTGAATGAGTGCACCTTGCAAAACTCAAAAGTCAAATAAGTGTAAAACACCTTCATTTTTAATATCGGTCATGTTGAGCCAACGTGTGTGCACCTCAACTAATTCACCAGGTACTTGCTTATCTCCCACTACTACGGAAACTGACAAACACTATACACCAAGGTTTAAAATACTGAGATTCACCTAGTGTCACCTTTGTCGGAGATCGATCTTCCGTACGCAAAGTTGTTACTCCAGTTTCTCGACTACTAAGCCGAGAAACACTATACACCAAGGTTTCGAATACTGAAAAGATTCACCTAGTGTCACCTTCGTCGGAGATCAAACTTCAGTACGCAAAGTTGTTACTCCAGTTTCTCGACTACTAAGCCACCCCTTTAGAGGTAAAGGGGATGCACTTCATTTGCATAACTGTTTCCTATTTTTAATAACTAAGACAGCTCATTTCCATTGAATTTGGTGTACCTAGCTGCACCATTAATTTGAAACCTAGGTATAGGAATTAAACTCGGTTCAATCTCATAAGAAAACTACAGTAATAGAAATTAGATACAAAAAACAAATGAAGTGGTCCAATTTGGAGTGAAGGCAATCTGGTTTCGTTGATATCTACACTTCAAAATATTTCATAAAAGGTGCCATCTGTGTTCCACAAAGACAATAAGGTTTACCATGTCCCCCAAACTTAGTGTTTTTGTACCATAGGTACTTCATTAATCCCAATTTCACATTTTAAAGACAGACTACAAATATCTTTTACACTATAATTTTTCTTCCCAAAAAGAATACTTTAGTTAATAATGCCAAAGATCAAACCTTTTGGTCCCTAGCAAGAGCATCAAGAAGCATGTTGTACGCAAATATATCCAATCTATAGCCACGCCTCCTCATTTCTTGGTAAACTTCTAAAGCCTTATCTGAATTGCTCAATCTAATATAAGCTTGTAACATACACTTATAACTGTAACAATTCAACCTCAAATCCCATTTTTTAACCAACTCCAAACACCTGGTCAGCTCATTAAGTCCATTCCCTTGTTGGCCGTCTCCGAATATTCCAATGAGAAGATTAACGGTGGAGATGTTTCCACTTATACCAGACCGTTCCATTTCATCGATAATTTCGCGTACGCAATCGAGCCGGTTCGGTAGAGAAGACTTGGAGAGGATGAGAAGTATACGGTTGTAAGTGAAACAGTCATGGCGAAATTTAGGGATTTCAGAGGGGCAAAATCGGAAGAAACGAAGAGCTAAGGTTGGGGATTTGAGGTTTTTGAGGATTTCGGAAGCTTCCGAGGGAGTTAGAGTTAAGGTTAATGTGTCCAGGTAGTCGGATAGGTCAAGGAATGGATCGGATGAAGGGGACGGAGGTGATTTTAGAATTTGGGAGATTTTACAGATTAGGTCACGGCGGGGGAGAGCATAGCCTCTGGAGTCTGCTTGGAGAGTTGGAGCATCGACTTCGACGGCGAAGGAACGGCCATCTTCGGCTTCGACTACCACTCTGCCGCTGTATTTGGTGCCGAAGCATCGGAACTGCTGCCGGAATGTCCGCCGGAGCCGGTAGCAGGGATGCCGGAGCCGGTAGCAGGGATGCCGGAGTTTCATGGACTTTGTTATGTTCAATTTGGACACAGAGGAAGATTAGAGTGACCCAGCATAGGAGCTCATTCAACTACCCTCTTACCTAACGGCCCATTAGGCCGATGCCTTTCAATTGACATATGTTGAAGTTACACATTTGGCCACTCGCCAAAATAATTATCCGCTACCCAAATCTATATATATATATATATATATATATATTATATGCATATTATACACTAACATACAAAAAATTTACATTTTGCTAGTTTGTCTAATTTTTCCTAGATTGTATAATAAACCTTTCTCTAGACTATAGTTCCAATTTCTAAGCATTATGTACTTACTAGTATCTATTGTTTAATTTAATTTTAATAATTAAAAGAAAATTATATGCTATTTAACCATAATTAAAAAATGTGCTTACTAAAAATTATATGCTATGTTGTTTACGTAATAAAAGGTGATGGCACTAGCCACTAAGAAAAGATCTTGTGTCATTCATAGTTTCATACATAAGCAACTTTCATAAAATCATAAGGTATACGGAGTATTAATTTTTGACAATAATGGCTTTGTATCGACGTTTCTCGTTTTACATGGGTTACTTCACTCCCCTGCCACCCCCAATTTGGCTCTGTTTCTGTCGACGCATTCAAAAAACTGAGTGAAACACTTGCTAATGACAATCAAGATGTGAATGATTGCCAAGGGGCTTGAAATAATTACCTGGTAAATTAAAGGTAAAGACAATCTGTCTATGTTAATATACCGGTGCTGAGCACAAAATGACAGAACTCAGCTAAAAACACAAAGCGTAAAGTCCAACCTAGATAATATACAGCACTGACATCTGCGTAGAGTGCATCACCATTTACAAAAAAAAATCACTACAACCCATCTCAGCGTTTTCTGAACACAATGTTTATCATCTCTTTTAAATTCCTGCACGCCACTATCTCAGTATCTCCGAGATCTAACGCTGTCAATGATGTTTCAGCTGATTTGGGAATAATACATTTCTTATATCCCAGCTTCGCCACTGTATTTATTCTTTTATCCATTCTTGGTACCTAATGATTTTGCAAGGAGAACAAACAGAAGTGTATCAGAATGACAGGAAGAGGAAAAGAACATGTCTTGTACATGGTGTGCAAGTATGGTTAAGCGTAAAATCTCCAACTGAAAACCATAATGCCTTTCCAAAACCCATAAGCCTACTGCTGGATGGAGGTTAGCTATAATATTCTTTTTCTCAACCAACAGGCAACATAAATGACTAACTCCAAGCAACAGCACTTATAAGAAGAAGCTACATGGCTTTTGCCAGCCTGGACATTAAAATAATAGGAAAAGTGAGATAGGATGCATGAATTATGGTATTTATTTTTTGATAACCGAGGAAATGGAAGATCATAAAAGTAGGCACTCATAAAATTTGAAAAAAAAAAAACATCATAAAAGACAAAACTGCAATTTTTTACACCTCAGGACTATAAAACAACAAAAGGAAGAAAAAGAAAGGAAAGGGAGCAAATCACAAGAAGAGGTATGGTAGTTACATGTAAATTTCAACTGGCTTTTCAAGGTTGAGCCAAGCAACGTTTATAGTTAGAATCATGTTTCTGCCATTGATAATCCAACTGGCTTATTCGAATTTGAGGATGCTATTATTTAATCTCAATTGCATTATAGGAGTATGAGGCCAGATAGCATCCTCAGATTCGAATAAGCCATGTTATCAGGGTGCAAATCCCAGAAATTTCACAAGAAAATAATTAATTTGGGAAGTTTACAGAAAGTTAGAGAAGGGGGATCCGGTAAGTATACATACCGTACGAATTTCACCACCAAGGCCAATTTCCCCAATGAATGCTATGCCCACAGGAAGAGGGAACTCCAAAAAACTGAAAAGGACACAAGGCACATGCTTACAAACATCTACATACTTGAAAAGAAATATAAAAAATAATTAAAAGTAGTATAAATAAATGCAGAAATCCACTAGTCTATTTCTCTTTCTCAAGATTGGAGAGCAAAGCCAGGCACACATAGGTTTGCTTTACTTAAATAGGGGCATTGGTTATCTTCCAAGTCACAAGAAGCAATTCCATGTCATCGAGAAAACTGCATGCTTTTTTTTAAAAAACTTTTTCTTTTCCTTTCCTCTGTCCATTCACTCCCTCCTTTGTCTTTTACGTAGTTTGGTATTAATGTACAGAGAACATCCATGATAATCAGGTGTTCATTCCATCGCACTTTATGTGACATTATTTAGCTCAGCAAGGAGTTTAAGGTGTCTATTTGACTTCTATGTTATACAAGAAGTAAAACAAATAAATACTTTGAAAGTTAGTTACAGGAAAATACACCACATCAAATATTAAGTTTGATTATTTAAATGAATTTGAATTTTTAAAGTATGTGAAAGTTGTGTAAAATAACAATATGATTTGGGAGAGAAAACTATATAGGTGCTGACCTGCAAAGACAGATGGCTAATACATATGAACAATATACCTGCTGCAAATTGCCGCTGCTACTGCAAGATCACCAGCAGTCTCTGACAGCCTAACGCCACTGACAACATTGAGAAAAATACCCTATAATCAAATAGGATAGGAACCACATCAAAGATCTAGAGTATATGTCAAATTGTAAAAGAAAACACAAAGTATGCACTGACAAACCAAATATAAAAAAAGGAAGATCAAATTAAAAAAATAAGGTAAGACATCCCGAGGAGAAGCCATAAATGGAAGAAAGTATTCGTGGAATGTTCATTAGAATCATTACATTCTCTTGTAGCTTGAGACCAGCTTGCTTTATAAGAACCTGTATACAATAGCAAAGAAACCAGTTAATTTGCAATCTTCAGCATATCTGATCCCAAAAAACAAAAAAATAGCACATGCATCTGAGTTATTCAGTTTCAGGAAAAGGACATATAAATGATTATCAAGAATTTACACTGGTTTCTGTACAGTAGTAAGGAAACCAGTTAATTCGCAATCTTCAGTTCAGGGAAAAAAATATAGAAATACCAACGATCTTCAAGAATTGGCATGTGAGCCACAAGTTTCAGCAGTAGATCGAAAGCAACAACTTGCTCCCTATTAAAAGAACCTACAAGATTTCCTTACGAGCTCATGTAAATGTTGAAGGAGTAATACTCACTGAAATTATCATCTCAGCTCTGCCAGCTTGAACGCCATTTACTTGTCTTGAGACTGATGAACCAGCGACACATAATGCCTACATGGATATAGAAATTTATTCAAATGATAAAATATTTGAGAAAATGTTACATTAGAAGAGCAGATTCACGAGGAAGTAGCTAGGGAGATATTTAGGTCGAAAAAAAACAATAAAACTGCTTAAATTACAAAGCTCTCTTCCTTCCCCTCATCGGTACACCTGTGCAGTTGTAATAGCTTTTGGCAAGAGAAATTGAAAAATGTAGAAAAGACGTTGCACAAGGGGTTATCACTGCACCATCTTTGTTTCCGGGACCTGATTCTAGCTCCATTTGCCCACTTGACTCTGATGTTTGTCATAGAAATCATCCCATATCTTCGTTATACCCCATTACCCCTCCATAGACCCTATACCATTAGACATGGTAATTTCACCAGCCCTTCACTCCCCTTCTTGGTTTCCATATTTCTCTATAATGAAACTTCTACACAATGCTTGGTTCCACTTGAGCATAAACTAATAAAGACTAGAGAATTCCCAAAACAAAGTATTGCATAACACATACCTGAATTTCGATAAGAAAGGCTCGAGATCCATCCATAATTACAGTAACAGCTAATCCAGCCAGAAAATCAGAATCCGACTGCTGCTCACTTAGAAATATTTCACTTGGGTTTGAAACAGCCTGCAAGCCCGATTGCGACATTTCAAACACTCCAAGCTGCAAGCAAAAGACAATAGGTTAGCCGATTGCACCAGTTCGCAACACTAACAAACATGCCAGAGCACACAATAGGAAAAAAATACATAAATCAGAAAAAGACTTGGGAAATCATTAGGTGGTCCAAAATTTTCAGTATGATGTTCCCTGAGATGAGAATCCTACAAAGAAAGTAGCATAACCCAGACTAAAAGAATTTGAGAAATCCTTTGGCGATTTTACCTAGATTAAGTCACGTCTACATTTTGCCCTTCATATTGACTTTTGGTAAATCTTTAACCAACATTAGAAAGGGATAACCTTTATCAATCAGAATATGCTGACCGGATAAGAAGGATAACCTTCTTGGATCACCAGTAACCCAACATCATGAAATGAAGCCGGAAAAATCAGACTCCAAATGAAAATACGAGCTTCTTTTGTGCAAGAGCAGAACATACCTGTCACAGCTATTCGCCTACATCACTAAACATGAATCACATTGTGACTTCCAGCGTCAGGATAACTTAATAAAACAAACTCTGCTTGGTGCATACAACTTGAGATTGAAAAGCCGCAATCATAATTTACTTGTTTTTAAAGTTCTACATACAATTACCTCAAGGAAGAAGATAACAGAGTAAATAGTTGTTTTTTTTCTTTTCGATAACTGCGGAATTCCGGAAGGCCAGTGGTGGACGGTTCAAAACTTGGTGGATAAAGGGTTTGTCCCTCTACCATTCTCCACTTAAATACCGAGCCTTTGTCTGTGGCAGGTTCAAAACATGACGCGTGTCTAATCCACACTCACGGCTGCACTTTTACCACCAGACCAAAGCCCTGAGGCAATAGTTTTGTTTGGTTTAAGAACCAGACAACTTGATATTGGGAAAAAACAATTGTCATTAGTTTCCAATAATATTTGGAAGCCAATGTTTCCTGGGAAAAGGCAATGAGCTGATTTTCAAACAGAGAAGAGTGGAACCCATCATAGTCAAGGCAGGGTGCCACTGTCTGTTCAGTCACATTTCTGCTACAACAAATTACCTTATGACCCCGGAATTATTTTTTTCCTGCCATAATAACTTTTTCTTTTGTTTTCCTTCAACAAAGTTTTTACTCAAAGGTATCGTAGCAGCAAAATAAAGATATTTAGTCATATTTAATCTTATTACTTCTACCAATATGAAGGCCTCCAAAATTGCTTTAGAATTATAGACAGCAGCGAATAAAAATCCAGAAACTCACTTTTGTTTACTGAAAAACATAACCAATACCACTTCTCCCAAAATCAAAACATATCCTGATCCGAACGCAATCAAAGAAAGTGAACGTTTAAGTCAAGACTCTTTCCAAGTTCAAACCTACGGGTCGCATATGTTGGAATAAGTTTGGCACCTTTCCATGCTGGAATAAGTAAGGTACCAAGAGATGACATTAAAAGTTTTCCATCTAATAAATGTGGTGGACCAACCATCTTCTGCCAGTTTTTGTAGATATATTTTCAAATCAAGTGCAGTTCTTTTACCCCCCACCCCCCCCCCCCCAAAAAAAAAAAACTCCAAGCTTGACAATAAGAATGAAGCCCTATAACTAGACAATATTCACTCCTCCTAGCAGAGAAGCCTGAACATACATTCCAAGTAATCCACATTCTAATAAACTCAAAACTAACTGATTCATGTAATGCGTAGATCTTCCGTTAAGTTGCCCCTTATCTTCTCCCTCTTCAAACAATGAAGGGCAAGCTTTGTCCCACCACACTAACACTAAAATCATATAGAGCATTTCAACGAAAAAAGAAAGAAAAAGAGAAAGGAGAACGGGGGGAGTGAGAGAAATAAAGCATCCGAATACCTCATCTGTGGATCCAAATCGATTCTTTACCGAACGAAGTAAACGATGAGATGAATACTTCTCTCCCTGCAATTTCAGTGTGTGAACCAGGCATTGATGAGAAACAGCTATGGTATAATCAAAACCAAGAACAAGAACCTCCTAAAGCAATATGGATAGAGAAAATTGTTCTTCCAAGAAAGATGATAGTTCTCGGTCTGCAAGAACTGACTCCAAATGGAACCAAAAGAAAATGTGCACAAACACGATAATTTTTTTTTATTGATAAGGTAAATATTTTACTAACAATTGTGGAGAATCCCTTATACAAGCCATATACCAAAAAAGAGAACCTACACCAAACTATGGTTCTCAACAAAAGAGACCAGATCCTCCCATACAAATAGGGACCTCAGAAGTACACCAAAAAGAAACTGAAGACAAAAGGCTACCTTGCAACTTCACGAACATGATAAATTAATATCGCAAATGAGTAAAACGGGCATGCAGAGGAGCCAAAGAAGCCATACAAATTATAAAGGATATGCCCAAATGTTCAGAGACTCTGAATAAATTGACCAAGCACAGACAAAAAGCATTATACACATGATCACAAAAAAAAAAAAGCTCCTAACGATACAGCATCTCTAGTATGAGCACAATATGTTCTCACCTTCAGTATCAAAAGCCATAAAAAAACTCTTTTTTTCCTCTATGAGATGAACAAAGGCCATATAAAAACATGTGTACTGCAAATAACAGGAGGAGATACTACTCAAAACAGAAATTCAGAAGGTACTTACTTCCATATAAAGAACAACATCAACTATGTGTTCCAAGACGCGAGGCCCAGCTATTTCTCCAGATTTAGTCACATGCCCAATCTGAAAATTACCCAAGTTTAGTATCAGATCAACAGATAAATAACCGGCAAAGATATTCTGGCTGCTGAAAGCATATGAATTCTAGTTAAGCATAGGTTCGTAACAGAAAAGGAAAATTTCTTTTTTTTTTTTTTTTTTTTTTGATGGGTAAATAATATATTATATAAATATTTGCACTAAGCCAGTGCAACGTTGTGCAAATCAGCAATTGCGTCTAAAATATCATCTACATCTGGTGCAAAAGCCAGTTTGCACCAAAAAGCAATCAACAAAATACAATTAAGTTTAAGGCAATGTAAATTTCTTCTTTTGCCTTCAAAAGTTCGACTGCTTCTTTCAAGCCAGACGGACCACCAGATAACTTGAGGAACAGTGTTCTAGGTCTTTTGAGCTTTCTTGCATAGACCCTCCCTGGTCCAGCACTTCAGCATTTCTGAAATGGAGTTAGGCATGGTCCAAGACATACCAAATATTGAAAAGAACATGTTCCATAACTGGTTTGTAACCTTGCAATGCAAAAAAAGAAAAGGAAAATTTCTCAATCAAGAAAAGAAACAAGATATCCTCTGATAAGGTATCGAAATGATAAATAAAGGTAAAACTCCTCTTATAAAGTTTATCTCCGTATTTATTTTAATAAAAAATCAATTGAAAGAATTCAATTTACTTTTTGCAAAGGAGGAGAGGACGAGAGGATAATTAAAGAAAGCCATCTAAAGTGACAAAAAAGACAACAAATTGACTTAAGTTACTGCAATAAATATCATCAACCAGATGTCTTTAAGTTAAAGCACAATGTTCAATAGTCCATCCTCACCAGAAACACAGGGATATTGGTCTTCTTGGCAAACCGCAGCAATGCTTCTGTGCATTCTTTTACCTGTCAAGAATGAATCAGTATTAAGAATGATGACTCAACACTGCTCTGAGAAACAACTTAACGGTCGTCTATTTCATTATTTAAAAAAGAAGGTAACTCAGAGCTTTAAAAAGTCATCCTTAAGAGACAGATTCTTCCGGAAAACTCTGGTAGCACAGCTATCGTGAGACGAATGATTTATTTATAGGAAACTCCCTCAAATGAAAGTTTTTAATAACAAATGAATTGAGAGAAACTCTTCCCATTCAAATGGATAAAAAACTTGAATGACCTCTCAATAAAAATAAACTATTACAAAAATAGCACAAAACAGTAAACCTGCGATAGACCTCCTGCACTTCCAGTTACTCCTCTCAGATAAACTGTCTGGATGGAATCAATTATCAAAGCTCGCAGCAAGAGAGTTTGGGCCTTCTCCAGAATATCCTGAAGAAGACAGCAACATGGAATAAAAAACCATAAACACATCAGATGTATTCACTAGCATATATCTCAGTCTGCAACCTTCAAGTAGTCCAGTTTATTTTTTGAACAAATGTGCAAAGGACCTAGCTTTTCACAAGAGAAGATGAAGCACACGAACTAATATAAAGATATTTTTGATCATTGACATAGTTTAACCGACCTATATTACATTAAGTGATCCTTTTTTATCCGCAACATTTGCACATTATTATTACAAGTTGCAATTTACAACGACAACAACCCCAGTGAAATCCCACAAGCGGGGTCTAGGAAGGATAGTGTGTACGCATACCTACCCCTACCTTATGAAGATAGAGAGGCTGTTTTCGAAAGACCCTCGGCTCAAGAACAAACAAATTGCAATTTAAAGGTTAAAAAGATGGAAATATTGATCCATTCGCTTCTTTCAGTTGGATGTAGAAATTTCAGCCAAACAATGGTCACAACTAAGAATATCAGAAGTTTGTTCAAAAACTATAATAAGAGTACAACTAGCAAAATATTTTGGTAAATACATCTAGGTCAATATACTCTCAACTTGATGTTCTAGGGTAGGCAAAATCAGTTTGTCCCCAAATGAACAAAGACTGCAACAACAACAACAACAACAGCCCAGTATAATCCCAAAGACTGCAATAACATGACTGGACATTGTACACCTTGTTAATTTATGTAATGAAGTTCTGAGGATGATTCCAAAATTCAAGCTTTTTAATTACTATAAGCCTATAAGATGAAGTGATTGCATGGGATAACAAAGAGATATGTGGAAAATCACTAGCATGTAAAACTTGGTTTCTGTTCTCATAAAGACCTGCAATTGTTATTCAAAGACTCTGCAACAATAAAATGGTAACTATGGACATGGCTGACCAATGCACATTAAACAGTTCCCATCTAAGTGTTCAACTTTGAATCTTCTTCTTCTCACATCTTCTCCTGTCTAACCTTGCATTATTATGCTAATTAACCTAGCACCCAAGTCCGCATCGTCGAGGTCAGGCTAGTTGTCTAAGACTCAACTTGCTACGGAAAAAGGGGCGGAAAGGACCTCATACTTCATATAGTAAACCACCATGTGAACATAAGCCAACCGGAAAGATTATGCAACATCTTAAGAGCAAAACCTATTTTTAAGAAACATTGTTTCTCAAAGAAGCAGAAATGAGGATGTTGAGGTGGATGTGCGGGCAAACTAGGATGGATACGATTAGGAATCAAGTTATTCGGGAGAAGGTGGGTGTGGCTCCTATGGATGACAAGATGCGGGAAGCGAGGCTCAGATGGTTCGAGCACGTGCGGAGGAGAAGCCCAGATGCCCCGGTAAGGAGGTGTGAGCGATTGGCTTTGGTGGGTACGAGAAGAGGTAGAGGGCAGCCTAAGGAGTATTGGGGAGAGGTAATCAAGCAGGACATGGTGTGGCTTCAGATTTCCAAGGACATGGCCCTTGATAGGAAGGTGTGGAGGTCGAGCATTAGGGTTGTAGGTATGGAGGTAGTTGAGCAAGTTCTACTTCGTTATTCATTGCATAGGGCCTTATTTACTGGTTATTGTTATTGCTTTTCATCTATTTTCTGGTTCTTATGTCGCTGTTACTATTTCTATGTTTTCTGGTGATGGTACTGATGTATTTGTCTCTTTTCGTCTTTTTGAGCCGAGGGTCTTTCGGAAACAGCCTCTCTACCCCCTTAGGATAGGGGTAAGGTCTGTGTACTCACTACCCTTCCCAGACCCCACTTGTGAAATTTCACTGGGTTATTGTTGTTGTTGTACAGTTTTCTCAGATCATGTCTATTCATATTTCACTGGATTAATAACCTTCCATAAATTTTTAAAAATAGAGGTCCTTCAATTGGCAGCCACTACCGGTTGTACTGACTAACTCAAGGCATAGTTGTCCCACAAAAGCCAGTTTAAGAACATTAGTCAACAATCAATACGAATAGCGTACTAAAACAGATTAATCATGCCAAGGGAAATTAACATTCATAAATTGAAGGATATCAAAGGGATACCTCAATATCTGTACTTGCATAAAGAAATAGTTCATCTGTCCCGATTCTCATCCGATCAGCTCTATTTCCAATTTGTTCAACACTCTGCCATGAAGAAGACTCAAGATGGGGCATTACTGACATTTTTCATGAACGTAAAATTGTAGGAAAGGAAAAAAAAGATTATTTAAATAAGAAAGCTAGGATTAAGATTTGGAAAAATTTACAAGCCATTGACATTTTCCCCTATTTTGTTTCCGTGCATTACAAAGCCAAAACACAAGCATATGCACTCACAGAGACTGTGCTCCTTCAAATTTGAAAATATTGAAACCATGTAGTTCCTCATATACTGCCTCCATCCCAATTTATGTGGCAGTTTTGATTGGACACAAAGCCATAGACATTTGTGTGGCTACCAATCATCTCATTAAGGGTAAAATGGAAAGTGTAAAGTTAAGTTGTTACAAAATATTGAAAGGTGTTTTTTATTTTTGAGAAGATGTATAGAAAGGTGTTATTCTTTTACGGAGAAATTAAAAAGAAAAGTGTGTCCCATAAAATGAGACAGAGGAAGTAATTGCTATTCCCTTCCCCTTTTGCAGATAAACCTATCACTTTTCCTTTGTAGACATATGTTTCTCAGTCAAGTAACCATATGCTCAACCTGCATGAGAATCAGCTACCCTCACAGAAAAGGTGAATATGGAAAAGGTACAGAAGTGATTTATGTATCAACGGAAGACATTACTAACAACAGTTACTCAAAACCGGCCCAATCAAAGCTCAATTGACAATTGTAACTACTACGGCAGTTCAGATAGCACCCCAAGCCTTCATATACCATCATGTTTATCTATACATTAAGACATACTATTAATATGCCATTTCTCAAAAAGCGAATCTGTTATGACACGGTAAGCTTTTACATTGGTTTACGTTTAGCCAACGTCAGGTATAGGAATAGTTCTATGTTGGTGTACTTCTACATTATGCCCTTGGTGGAATTTCAGTTTTAGCAAATACAGCATAACAAAAGATTGAAAAAGTAAAAAGGCACTGCCCAATTAGGAATGATAAACACCCACCTCTTCACCAGACACATAGAGAACTGGTGCTGATCCTCCCATATCACACCCCTCTGCAACTATGGCTGCAATCTTGCAATAAAGAATAAGATAGTCAAAGTGATTGGAGAATATTAGATGACTCCAAATGATATGACTAACCAAAAACTTATGTCTGCACATAGCATCATACCTGTAACAATAGCGTGCTCTTGCCAACACCCGGATCACCGCCAACTAAAACTAAGCAGCCTGCAACATAGAAAAGGATAAAAGAATCAGTCCATATTGAGAAGATAGAGATAGCTCCTAACAAATTAAAGTCAAAATGCTCCATGAAATCAATGGGGATATTTTTAAACAGTGAAAAACAGAGACCAACGACGCAATGTTGCCAAAGGCGAAAAGCATTAAAAAGCACTCCAGATCTATCAGGGCTTTTCGCGCAAAGCGCAATTAAAGTGTGCGCTTTATACAAAGAAAAAAATAAAAACATATATGTAATGCAAGAGAAAATTAAGAATTTCATTCATAACAATTTCCTTAACAATTAATGTATCTTTTTGCCAATTATATTTATTGTTTTGCACTGCTTCAACTTATTGGCAATGAGGCGCACGCCTTGGTGCCTTGCCTACACCGAAGCGCAGCCTAAGTGAGGCGAAGCGCATACCCTGAGCTTTTTTGAGCTTCAGGGCTTAAGCGCTCTTCAAATGAGCCTTTGACAACACTGCAAAGACGACCTAGACAGTGACTGTCATTTAGCAGCAATTATTTATCAGCATGCACAGATTATTTTGGTTGATGCTCCTAATCCATCTGTGGCAAGTTCAAGGCATAGCCTTAAGCAAATTATAGAATGCAACAACTTCTGGAAGCTATCATTTTTCTTTTTTATTTGTAGGTGGATAACTCTGAATTTTATACAGAATACACTTAGGCTTCTCGAGAAATTTCAAGGTTAAAGTGAACAAGTTGCAAGTTAGTAACATGATCTCAATAATGACAGAGTAACAGGCAGGCTACATTACTTAAGTTAATTGTGGAATTCTTCGCGGAATAGTATAGATATTTAGGTATACCTGTCTAATGCAGTACTGATGTGAAACTAGAGATGGAGCTTGGGTAATGAAGGTTGTTACCGTCAGTAGTTGAGCTTCTCCTTGAATTCTATGATACAGATATAACCATACGGTGTTGTGCCCACTAGATAACGGAGTCGTCAACTAATTTTATACCTCTCTTTTTGATAAGGCTAATTTTAATTTTATATTTTTCTTTCCCTCCTTATTCCGTATTTGCACGTCCAGCCCTAAAGTTCACCCATTTCTAAGCACTTAACATAAATCCTTAAAATTCAATAACTTCCTCAGCTATCGTGCCTCAACCCTAAATATGTGGTAAGTTATGCTCCTTTGTTATAATTTAGCCTTGGCCAGTTTCTACCATGCTGCATACTGAAAAATGTTTGATTAAACTGAATAAGTATACTTCAGTATCCACGCAGTGCCAAAACAACAACAAACATTAGGCAAACCTGCAGCCAAACTACTTGCAGTAGACATATAGCCAAAATTTAGTGACACTAGAAGGACCCCTTTAACATGATAGCCTAAATAAACACTTGCTCTGAGAAGATTTTAACTCATGCTACGAAACCTGAAATTGTTTTTGTTAATTTTTATAAACATGTAGTATCTTTATAAAAAAATTTGACTGAATAAATTTTGATTTTTTCAGTTGAGACAGCAAGGCACAATGAACTTCATGTGTAAAAGTAGGGACAAAACAAGGCAGTACCCGGCACAAGACCACCACCGAGTACTCTTCCAACTTCAGCTCCAAAGAGACCAGACCTATACAAGTACAATATTTCAAAGTGTTCATTAACAATTTCCCATAAGATTTTCAAATATTAATATCAAAGTCAAGATGGCAAAACACTGAAGCAAAGATATGTAAAGGACAAAAACAGGCAACATTCTTTTTTAGGAGATAATTATGAAATTCAATGTTCCTCTTATTTACATCTATAATTAACTTACAGAGGGATTCGCCAATTTAGTTGATTGGTCCCTTTATTTACATCCGTCAATTTCGTAGGCATGGCTTTAACAGACTGATGAGGCAGCCACGACCTTGTCACATTCTCAGTAACCTCAAACCCACTCGTAGGACGCTCTATTCCTTCCGAAAATCGCTTCATTGTATTAACACCATTACACTGCTTACAAATCCCCCACCATTGCCCATCATCATACCCACAATCACTACACACCCACACTGTTTTACTACTCTTCCCACCCTTCCCCTTTTTCTTGGTACCATTCCCTATAACTTCATAAACCCTAGTCTTTATACCGTTGGAATAATTCCCATTTACTGCAGTCGACTTAGACTCTGTTTGTGGGGTGTGTTCGTCACTAGGGTTTTTTTGAGTTGTTGAAGGGGCAGCCCAGCCTTGTACGGCGGCGTCGGTGAGAGAGGTGGACTCTTTAGGAATTTGTTGACGGAGAGCGGAACGGAACTGGCGGGATTGTTTGGGGTATTGAGAGGAATTGCATAAAATGGTAAAACGGAGAGATGAGAGGGGGATTTTTGGAGGGAGATTGAAAAGGTGTTTTTGGAAGTGGAGGGCTCTCAGTGTTTGCATGTTTGGTACTTGCATAGAGAGAAAGGAGGGCAAAATTTGAACACAATTGCAATTGAATAAACGGTCGGAAATGGAAACTTCTCTTTTTCCCCGGGTCGGAAACGGAAACTCACCTCTCTTATATCAACACAATTGCAATTACTTCCTAATCGCCGATTATATATTTTGGAATAGCTGTACCAGTTTGAAGAATTTCTTTTACACATTTAAAATAATTTAATAGTATGATGTGATTGGTTGTTTGTCTTATTTTTTAAATAATAACAAATGAAATCTATTACAGTAAATTACTTACAATTATAATTTATTTGACTTTTCATATTATTAATGCATAGAAATCAAACTATTACAAACTTTAAATGGATTAATTAACGTATACCTTTCCTAAAAAAACCATTGCATGTATTGTACAAATCCATTATTATGCACTTCCCAAGAGGTAAGCAAATTAATACAGTCAAAATTCTTTATGACAACCTCGTTTGTTCTGATATTTTTTTGTTATTATAGTAAGGTGTCGTTATAAATGACATATATTATAACATTGCATAAAAATTGATTCCGAAAAAATTTGACTTTTATAGTAAATGGTTGTTAAATTATATTGTTATAAAGATGTCTAACTATACTGGTATATTTTGTTAATTTCTATAGTGAATATTCATTGGGGATAATTAATTTGGTGTCTTTACTCATTAACTATAACAGTTAAGCATTTCAGTCCCTTCATTATGAAAAAGATTTTAATACTCATGAAGAAAAAAATAATAAAAGAAATCGATAAACAAGAAATTAAAACCTGAAGACATATAGCAAATAAATACATAAAATTTGACTATTTATTTGTATATTATTCAAATGTATCTCACCCTCACAATTGTTTGACTAAAAAGTATTAGGCCTTTTTGTTGAACTAATTAAATAAAAAAGACTTGGGGCAAATCTTGATCAGAAATAATTTATTCTAGATCTGAGACAGACAATAGGAATGAACAAGCATAATTGAATATAATATTTGATTATTGAATCTCACAATGTAAGATATAGATAATTGCCCCAATAATATCTGATGATAATGAAGAATGCATAAAGGAAAAGAATCATCATGCTTAAACAAGACCGCTCTCCGTCCATCTGATAAGATTGAATTATAGATGCACATCGAGATTCTAAGTTCTTATCTCCTTTCTCGGTGAGGAGCCTCAGGTTCGGGAGTATCTTTATCTTTTTAGGGGTGTATATGATGTTGTATGTATGTGTGTTTCCCCCCTTATGTCACATTTTCTCATGATATTTATACCAAACATTTTCTTTACCCAGCGGTCCTTAACCGGAGTACCTATGTTCTTGGAATATCCCATAGAATATTTTCCTAAAATATCTAAGTGTTGAACTGGCCGTTCGGACTGAATTGAGTGCTCGACCTAGACCGTAGCTGAATCACTCGCCGGCATATCGCTTCCTATACGCGGCTTTGGCTTGGTTGTTTCTTGGTTACTCTTCCTTAAGTAGAATTTCTTTGATCAGATTTTGACCCATATAGTTAGTCCCTCCTCCCATTGGGGTTGCATTTGGGCGAGCTCGGTGGGCGGACTTCGCCAGTTGCACATTTTGAGAAATCTGAGCACATTGGCCGAAGAGTGACCTTTCATAGCGAGATGACGATGTGATGCTTCGAGAGCCGTACCTGACCGTTCTGTCAGTTTGAAATGACATCAATCTGTCATGCGTCATTATGGCGCACGTTCCTTATATGTCACATCGTTTCTCGTGCCTCCTCTGCTTTGGAATTAACGTGGCGGCGTTTGATTTTCTCGCTCAAGATGTTTGTATTCTTATAAATAGAGGAGAGAACTTTTCATTTGGGGTTGCTGTGTTTTCTACATATTATTCAAAAGACTCCAGGCTTCTCTTTCCTCCTTCCTCGGATTCTTACGTTTCCCCATCTTTCTTCTTTCGAAGTTCCTTGTCATTGTTACTCCCTCTATCCTAGCTTCTATCACCTACATAACCGAAGAAAACATGGCCAGTGCACCTTCTACTTCCGATAGAGTCATCGGTACCGTTGCATTAGAAACGGATGTGCCCTCCCATGAAGAAGGGACGACCATTGTGGAAGATGAGAATTTTCCCACCGTGGATGAGATAATTCCACGCTCAGGGAAATCCAAGATTGATTTCAAGCATTTACTTGACACCGATCATGAGCCCGTCGTTTCAGTGATAGACGTTGCGGCACTTGCTGCGCTTAAGGCTAAGTGGAGAATTCCTGATCATGTTGAACTCATTCCCGTGGATAATGACGTCGTGTAGATACGTCGCCCGGGGTACTGCGCGTTTATGCGTACTCGTTTGTCATCGGTTATGCACTTCCCCTTCCTTATCTGACGAAAGACTTTTGTCGTTATTATGGGGTGCTCCCGGCTCGGCTCTTCCCATATGTATACAAACTTTTCCTCATGTTTACCAAGTACGCAGAACTGGCCGGTCGGGGGATTTCTCTTAATCACTTGCTTCACCTCTTCGTACCCAGTTTTTACATGGGTACTATCACGACCCAAACTGATGGGCCGCAACGGGCACCCGGTACCTTACTCAACCAAGTACCTACGTAACGTATCTTCGTATCATACTATCATAGCTAAATGAGCCAAAGAGGCTATCGTGAGATAAGTAGAATAAAACATGGGGGAATACTCGACATTGGACGACCCAACATGTAATCCAAACTTATACATATGACGTATGGGCCTATAAGGCCAAAATAATCACTCGTACACTGAACATAGGCCGACAAAGCCATACAATCTTTCATATACATGACATGTGTCTGCAAGCCTTTAAGAGTACATAAACATCGGAAGGCCAAGACAAGGCTCCGACATACCAATCAATACATGTCTAAATCATACTAACCAAATAAGCAACTCCGGAGCAAATAGAGTGCACCAACATCTTCTGTTGAGCTGATAGCCTGCTTGGAGGACTCTCAACCTATTTATTGAAACATGTAGGCATGAAACACATCATCCCCAAGCAAAAGGAACGTCAGTACAAATAATGTGTCGAGTATGTAAGGAATGAAAATCAGTAAACAATAGACATGAGAGAAACATGGAGTAAAAGACTCAACATGTATATCTTAATAGCTCTTTGAATCATTTAATATTATAATATCATGCATATGCGTATAAATGTCATCTCATGCATGGGTATATGCGTTCATAACATCATCAAGCCTATGTGGGCATCCCATCATATCATCTTGGCCATTGTGGGCAAATTATCAACGTATATCAGCTGATCAGGTGGTGGTGCGTATATAACGCCATAACCTTTTCTCATATCCCATATACATATACATATATATATATATATATATATATATATATATATATATACACGTATATAACGTCATCTGGTCATGGGTCAATGTAAATGAGATGTTATATAAGAGTCACCTTATATAGTCTCTTAACCACATATATAAGAGTCACCTTACTTTAACCACATATAGTCTCTTAAAATGCCACCTTTCACAGACATATAAGAGTCATTAAATTGACTTTAATTTGCTGCCAAGTCTTCATAAACCCATGTGAAGGTTTTCCCCTTAGTAATTATCCAAAAAGATCCAGTTTACAAGTTAATATCCCACTTAAAAATTCATAATTACCCAATTATTCACATAATTAAGAATTATTTCAAATTACTTAAAATACTACTCACTTTTAACACACTTTATACACCTTAGTATCATGGTCATGTGGTACCTTGTATGACACTAGTCCATAAATACGGGGTATTATAGCGTAGACCATATTTTGTACCAAAATATCAAATTTTGACAAAATTCATTTTCTTCGGTTTGCTTACCATCTCACCTTCATGAATTTACTCATCACTTTTTTGAAATAGCATAATGCTTATAATCTCAAAATAATCTCATTCCCGAACTCACGTCAATTATCTTATGACGAAATTTTAACATACGAAAATGTGGGATGTAACATCTCATTTCCGAGCTTATATCAATTTACTTATGGCGTACTTCCACGTACGAAAACATGGGGTGTAACATCATTCCCCCCTTTGAAACATTTGTCCTCGAATGTTGACTGATGCACTTATCATTTTCATAACCTATGTCCTTCGAATACTTTAGTACTCTTCTTGCCATTTCGACAACTATTTTGTGAATAAATACAAAGGCCAGGGCATTCCCCCCTTTAGGCCTCTTTCTCACATCATGACTTGTGGTCGGAATCCTTCCAATCTCGTAACTGTTTCTACCTTCTATCATGTAGCTTGTACGACTCTAACCTTGTAAGTGCGTCTATGCGACTCTTCTCTCCTTTTTCCTTCAACTTTTAGCCCATCTCTAGGCCTCACTTTGTAAACATATACAGATCTTGACAAGATGTCCCTTTGGGCATCTATAGGTATATTGAAGTTCTTCGCTCGGTACTTTGTCGGACTTACGAATATTGTTATATCTTATTTCATAGACTCAGTTATCTATTCGCATGACTTTACTGCATCTAAGTAGGTCATAATGTACCATAACTCTTACCTCGATTTATCGTTACTGAGGTTTGCTAACAAACTCTATGTTACATTCGTTGCTTATCCCATATGTATAAATTTATGTCATTCAATGTTTCCTCATTACTGTTCATCTTATGAATGATAGTGCAATCTCATCTCATACTTTGTGAATTTTATCCATCAATTGTTGTTTCACCTCAGTATTGATCTACACTCTACCACTGATAACTTGAAACATCTTACATAATACATTGTCACTAGGGCTTACGTCTCATCGGGGAATATCTGAAGTGATTAGATTGATCCACCCGGGGGCGATACTATACTTCCATAACCATATTTTATAGCATCCTAATGTGATTTACCTTACGTGGGTATTTTAGTCCTGTACAATTCATAAAATCATTACTCAATCGAAGGCCCAAACATTATCCTTTAGGGAAAAAGGCCATTATTCCCCCTGTACTATTAGCATTTAAGCACGTTTGTCCCCCGTTACACTATATGTTCAATCCCCACCCTACAGTTAATAAAGTTTTGCAATTATCCCTAACCCTAATGCCTCGTCGATGTGGCAACTGACCCTCTCTTTTTTTTCCAAGTTAGCTGCCAACTCAGACTTCCACTAACTTTTAATCCCCAAATCCGATGACCAAATTAGATTGACCAAATCAGATAATCCTTAAATTTATCTTGTGTTATTTTTTATTTTTAAGATAAAGGAAATTTTGTGGGTCCCACTAAATTTTAAACTTTTTAACTCTTTCTTTTTCTTCTCCCTTTCTCCTCTGTTTCCGGCGTTATCATCTTCTCCATCGAATTCAAAATTGAACCAATCAACTTTGATTTCTATAGCAAATTCAAATCCTTTTGTTTTTATCATGTCTATAAAGAATGGGGCTTCGCATCAAGATTTTGATTGATGTTGTTCCCGGTGAAAAGTACAAGATCGTAATAGTAGGATTAGAAAACGCCAGAAACCTCCATTACCACCCATGACAGATCCATGAAGATTTTGAGATCAGTAGGAGGAATTTCTACCACAAACAAAGGTTAAGATAAAGAAAATTCACCAATAATCTTTTGGCCAAATCTAAGAGTGCTTCTTCACCGGCGGGCATTTTTCCGGCAAGACCACCAAAGATGGAAAAGATTACTAGCCTATCAATATATACGCACTGCTTTGAAAAGTCAACAGGCAATATTGTTCAATGTTGATAGTTTCAACCATTAACAATTTAGCTTATTGTCTCCTCTCATCGCATCTTTTCAACAAGCCCACCGGAGAAGAAGAAGAAGAAGAAGAAGATTAATGACTTGTCACCTTTGGGATTAATCGTAATTAGTAGTCCTGGCATTTTCTACCCATTCAGAAAAAACTCACTCTTTTTTTAATTTCATTATCATGAACTTAAACAATCTTTGTTGGGTTTTGAAAGCTTTCAGCTTGGTAGGCTATAACGTTAGAGAAGCAGAATAAGTGATGTTGGAAAAAAAAGAAAGACAAAAGTAAAAGAAAAAAGGAAAAAGGATTTAAAATAATTTATTGGGTAGTGAATTTACAAAAATGCTGACATCTATTATCACGTGGCAATTTATTTGAGAGTCTCGAGTGCCACAATGTCAAAAAGTTAGGGTTAGGGGTATTTTTGCTTACTTTGTTAATGGAAAGGATGGATTTGAACGAAAAGTATAACAGGGGAGAAATGTAAACTATATACAATAGTACAAGTACAAATTCGGACCTTTTCCCTATCATTTATCTTCGAAATGCTACTAGTCTTAGACTCTTTTGAGTTCATTCAGGCTATACTAAACTTTCTGTAATTTAGAGAAACCATTAGCTCTCTTATTTTCATGGGCTTAATCTCGAGGACTTATCCATTCTCGTCACCTTCTCACTCGCCCTTTCTTATCCTCATCTTGCCTTCCTAAAACCTTGTCGTTTTACCATACTTTAGCTTGCGACCTACACATATCTATTTATACTACTCGCAACCTTCCTTCAACTTGCTTGCACCATAGATTTCCTTGTATTATTCTGAAACATCAAACGAGATATTACATAGTCTCTAACTCTCTTTACTCTCTTGGCTGGATCTTTCGGTACCTATAAACCATAGGCTGGAAGATATGCTACTGACGATGCCGCTACTATTCCTGGATACTTAATCCCCACGCTTCTAGCCTTTTATCCGAAGTATGGACTATTCACAACCTTCTGCATTTGAGTATCTCGTACGTTGTTCACCTTTACATTACTTAACTTAAAATCTTGCATCGTATATTCTATCTCTTTCATGACCTCCCTTCCACATAGGTATAATTCACGTCCATAACTTGAAGCCATATTATAATACTTGCACCTCTGGTGCATACACAATCCGGTGGGAGCTTCATACTGACTTCTTATAAGGCTGGTACTTCTTCTAACTGGCTTTATCGTAGAGCCATTATAGAATATAGTTGTTGTACTTTCTCTCTTGTACCTCTGATATTCAGAGTGATCCTTCAATGTTTTCAATCACGATTTCCATAATTTTTAGGTCCAATAATCAGACTCTTGATTTACTTGGTTAGTTTCCTCTTCCTTCTGATCAACCTTTATGTATGCTTAAGCTATCTTTCGATCTGCGGCTCCTGGTATCAGTTATTACTTTAGCCTTTCATGGGCGTTATGGAATATTCATGATACAATCTTCTAACAACACAATCCTTTGTCTATGCCCTGGGCTCATTTCTTTCTTTTAACTTATACCAGAGTCTTCTATGTCTGTATAATTGTCAACATATATGTTGCATGTATAAAACTCCGAACTCTTAAGTGCGTTCATAACATACTCTGGGTCATTAATCGAATAATTCTTTTTGCTCCTTCTCAGTTTTTTTAAACACAAGCTATTACTTTTACAGGTCTTTTTGCCCCTTGTTGCGTGCATACTTAGCTTATCTTAGTTCCCACACATGTTGGAATTCCATACCACTCATATGATCTTGAATATCACTTTTGATTTCTACTTCCCGTTTTTTAGCCACGGTAGGTGCCACTTTCTTAGGCAGTACATACAATGCTATTGTGAGACTGTTATTATAAGACCATTTTCTCCTTAGGTTACTGAACTTAGGTTGAAGCCTCCTTCCTTACTTCCTCGGCTAGCCTTTCATTGTAGTATTTAAGGAGGATCCTCTGACTCTTGTAAAGTTGTGAGCTTATTACATTATATATTCGATGGACCTTTTTGATGTCCTTCCTTGCCTAAAATTATCTGTAGTTACTTACTTCCATGCCTTTGTGCTTGTAGGGTTGCTTATGAACTGATATTTTGACTGTATTCCTAGTGGCACTCTCTTTAATTTTCATAACACTTATACAACACCTTTAACTCCCCCAACTCCTATCTAAATATTTCTTAAGGATCACGATGTCATAAGTGCGGGGCTGAATTCACTATACTGGGTTTTACTATATTTATCTTGCACGACCTGCTGATTTGTCTGTATACTCTTGGCTAGCCATAACTAGGCTTTTCCTGAATCAACTACTAACTACTCATTGGCCCATTCTCATATCAATACTGCGCGTAATCTTTCTTGGGTTATTTCCTTTGTCTTAACTTACATCTTGCGCTGGCTCTTTATTTATCAATAACATCTCGGGCAGGAACCCTTACTTCCTTTCCTTGACATCGTATTTGCATAACGTTTTGGAATCGTAGCATATCTATAGGCTTTGAATAAGTGCAATCTCATCCCTTTTTCATTTTTTTATCGCATTCTTCCTTTTTCCGCTCCATAATTACTAAAACCACTTAATTCTGGCTTAATGACACATCACTCCATATTCCCCCCTATAGGGGAGTACTAAGAGTTGGAGCTACGATGTCCTACCTATAGATGTTTTATCTCTTCATCTTTGGAACGTCAGCTGATCTACCTTGGGTCTCCTGTGGACTGAAGGCAACAAACTAAACTCTGATTAGTGCGGTCCAGTATCGGGATCTGCACAGAAAGTGCAAAGTGCAGTATTAGTACAACCAACCCCATGTACTGGTAAGTCCGAGCCTAACCTCGGCGAAGTAGTGACGAGGCTAGGGCACGATGAATAACATAAACTTGTGCAGTTAAATCATATACGAGAAAATAACAATAACAGAAATTTAACAGATAATAACGGGAAGGGGAAGAACATGCTGAGGGGACTATGAATATTTTGAAAATAGTACAGTACAGGAACACAATAAATATCATGCTTTGAACCAACGAAAGTAATAACACAACAATCACGTGCATGACATCACCCTTCGTGCTTTTATTCTATTCCTTACCATAAGAAAACAACAGAAACAACATGGCATTACCCTTCGTGCATTAACTCTCTCATAACATGGTACGACATCACCCTTCGTGCATTATCAATATCGGAATACGGCACGGCATCACCTGTCGTGCATTAACACTCATAGAATATGGCACGGTATCACCCTTCGTGTTTTATCACTCACTTACAAAACATTGCACGGCATCACCCTTCGTGCTTCGCACTCTTTCTCACCCAAACAACAGAAACAATAACAACCCACCAAGGGAATCATCAATAAACAACCTTATTTCAACATTTAACTTCACAATATAAATCTCAACTTGAGTCAATACTCAACAAATATCCAAAACCAGGAGATCATAATAAGACTTGTTTAACATGAAGAATAATCAGTTTAAGCATGAACAATACGTGTAAAGAAACACAATAGTCACAAGTATAAAATGTACTCGCATGCTATGACCCGACATCAACGTATAGATACTCGTCACCTCACCTATACGTCGTACTCGACAACTAAACATGTAGCAAATAAGGCAACAATACATAATCCCTCAAACTAAGGTTAGCCATAACACTTACCTCGATTCCACGGCCAAAATCAAGCCTCAATTACCGCTTTACCTCTCGATTCCACCTCCAATCCACTCGTATCTAGTCATAATTAACTTAATAATATCAAATCGCTAAAGAAATTAATTCCAATGCATAATTACAAGTTTCCCAACTTTTTCCCCAAAAAGTCAAAAATCGACCTCGGGCATGGTTGGTCAAAACTCGAAGTTCGAACCAAAACCCGATTATCCATTCACCCCCGAGATCGAATATACAATTGGTTTTGGAATCCGACCTCAATTTGAGGTCTAAATCCCTAAATTTCGAAATTCCTAAGTTCTACCCAAAAACACCCAATTCCACCATGAAAAACCCTAGATTCTAAGATGAAATCTTGTAAAGAGATGAAATAGATTGAAATAAATGAGTTAAGAGTTATTTACCTATGATTTGGGGAAGAAAGGGTCTTTGAAAAATCGCCTCTTGAAGTTTAGGGTTTGAAAATTTGAGAAATGAATCAAAAATCCCGTCCAAAATCGTTTTTGAACAGTTGCAGATATCGCATTTGCGATCATTTGCAAACCCCGCAAATGCGAACATTTCATTGCAAATGCGAAGAATGTCCAGGACCTGCTACCATCGCAAATGCGAACACTTGTTCGCAAATGCGACCTGTTCTTATCGCAAATGCGATGCTGAGTTTCGTTGTGAAGGACCCCTCCCAGCCATATCCAAAACTCACCCGAGCCCTCAGGGCTCCAAATCAAACATGCACTCAAGTCTTAAAACATCATACGAACTTGCTCATGCGATCAAATCACTAAAGTAACACTTAAAACTACGGATTTAGCATCAAAATCAATAAAACTCTTAAGAACACTTAAAGTTTCTATTTTCACAACTGAGGGTCCGAATCACGTCATATAAACTCCGTTTCTCACCAAATTTCACATATATGACTTAAATACCATATTAAACCTGTATCGAGATCTGGAACCAAAATATGGGCCTGATACCAACAAGATCAAACATTATTCAATTTCTAAAAACCATTATATTTTCAGTTTAACAATTTTCTTCAAAAATTTATTTCTCGGGATGAAGACCCCGGAATTCAATTCCGGGCATACGCCCAAGCCCCATATTTTACTACGGACCCTCTAGGACTGTCAAAATATGGGTCCGGGTTCGTTTACTCAAAATATTGACGGAAGTCAACTTAAATCAATTTTAAAGGCAAAACTTAGTATTTTCTCAAGTTTTCACATAAAGGCTTTCCGGAAATGCGTCCGGACTATGCACGCAAATTGAGGAGAAGTAAAATGAGGTTTTGAAGGCCTCAAAACTCCAAATTGGGTTTTAAAACATGAGATAACCTTTTGGGTAATCACACTTCTGTACCAAGGAAACAAATTTCCTTACTCGCAAGGGTGACGCTTAGTGTAACTGCACATACAGTCCCTTAAACTTAACTTTCCTCACATTGCTTTCTTTAGAGAAGCATCTTCCTGAATGAAAATTCTCTCAATTTCTCATGAATCTTCTTCTGTTGTCCATTCTATTATCGCCAGAGCGCAATATGAAATTCTCATGATGTCTACTATTACCAAATCACTCAATCCCTAATTCATGTTTAGTTTATCTTGTTCACCAATCCATATTGATTTATATTACTCTAGGGTCTAAATTTTCCTTCTGGTAATCACGAACTTATTTTTCGACATGAGGATATGACTTTATGGTCTATACTCTTTTGTTGTCTAAAGGTCTGTCACCTCTCATCTTTTTCCTTCCGTGGCTATAGACTTTGTTATACTGCTATTTGTTTTGACCTACCATTGTCATCCATGTATCATATCTTACTCATAATGTTTCATTATCTATATTCTTATCTTCCTACTAATATTTCTTGTCTATTACCTTATTTTGAAAACTTCAACAAGATATTCTTTTGCTTTTAGCTCCCCTTGCTCCATCCACTGGCTCTTCGGGTTGCCTAATATTCTTTCTCTACTAGGAACGAGAGCCACACTAAGGTAATATTTATCCCTTCAAGGCTTCCAGCGCCTATCTTTGTAATATTTATATCTTGTTGTACTATTTTAGAGTGCATTATTTGTTAGCACGTTTGTAATATCTTTTAGGAATGTCAACTAACGCAAACAATTCATTCACTATTTTGGGTTACTCTCACCCCAGCCGGATTCTGATATCCGTCCTTCTCTTATACTACTTCTGTTAGCTCCCATTAGGCATAACTGAGATCGGTGTGGCCAGTTGTACATACCTTCATCACTATTTAAGGTAACTCAAAATGCTTATATTACTCTGCCTGAATTGTAAATACTGATAATCTTCATTAACTGGGCGCCTCGTACCCTTCTTCGCCTTGCTTCTTTTACTTGTTGAAACTTATATCTATTTTCTGAATCTCTCATTGCCCTACACCATAGGGGTGGATAGACATTCTTGCCTTAAGGCTCCTTATCAAGAAGCTTACATGTCTTAATACACACAAGATCTACTGAAGACCTCACATTTACTCATCATAAGCATGATGCAAAATCGAGTTCCTCTAACTCAACTCTTCTACAATCGTATTCAATCCCTTACCAACCGTCTTTCTAGATGTAGGCATCGTTGTATTACGAATAAAATAGAATTTAGGAATGTGAATTCTTATAAGTGATCTCTACAACACGATCTAGAGCAAGAAGAAAGAGTGACAGTCCTAAATGCCCTGTAGCCTCCTGCTTATAAGTGTGGTGCACGACACACCCATAAACAAAACTCTACTAGACATGGCTTGTAGACTCCTTAGGACAAAACTGCTCTGATACCACTTTTGTCACGACCTAAACCGATGGGCTGCAATGAGCATCCGGTACCTTACTCAACCGAGTATCTATGGTAATGTATCTTCGTATCATATTATCATAGGTAAATGAGCCAGAGAGGCTATCATGAGATAAGTAGAATAAAACAATGGGGAATACTAGACATTGGATGACCAAATATGTAATCCAAACTTATACATATGACGTACGGGCGTATAAGGCCAAAATCATTACTCTTACACTAAACATAGGCCGACAAGGCCATACAATCTTTCATATACATTACATGTGTCTACAAGCCTCTAAGAGTACATAAATGTCATAAGGCCGAGACAAGGCCCCGACATACCAATCAGCACATGTCTAAATCATGCAAACCAAATAAGCAACTCCGGAGCAAATGGAGCGCACCAACATCTTCCGCTGAGCTGATAGCCTACTTGGAGGACTCTCAACCTATCTATCGGGACCTACGGGCATGAAATGCAGTGTCCCCAAGCAAAAGGGACATCAATACAAATAATGTATCGAGTGTGTAAGGAATGAAAATCAGTAAATAATAGACTTGAGAAAAACATGGAGTAAAAGACTCAACATGTATATCTGAATAGCTCTGTGAATCATTTAATATTATAATGTCATGCATATGCGTATAAATGTCATACCATACATGGGTATATGCGTTCATAACAACATCAAGCCTCTGAAGGCATCCCATGATATCATCTTGGCCACTATGAGCAAATCATCAACGTATACCAGCTGATCAGGTGGTGGTGCGTATATAACGCCATAGCCTTTTCCCATATCCCATATCCCATATATATACATATAGACACGTATATAATGCCATCTAGTCATGGGTCAATGTAAATGAATGCAATGCATGAGAAGTACATTAATAAAATCTTTTGGAATGTCATAAGACCATTATGCCTTTGATTAATATCATGAAGTAAACTTTATCAACTTACATATTTTTGAGACCCGTGAACAGATGATAAAATACTATGACACATGGGCAATCAAGAACATAAACATCTCTAGTATTTCTATGAATAGAGTTATTTATGAAAATTGTGCATTTGCTCATTTCGTTTGTGTCGTATAGATCATGCCAAAAGAAATAAGGGATAGCCTTAACATACCTGAGACGATTCTCTTGACAATCCTTCCAACACACGTCAATTATGACAACACGTAACGGCATATCGAAGTAGGAAAAAATTCGTATGATGTTCTTGAGAAAGATTGTATTGTGCTCTCTTAGAATTACAAATCCCGTTATTGTTACGCAGTGTAACTTCGTATGAAATTTATGCTGAAGCAAAATCACACCAACCTATCTTACTTTGTAAAAGCGATATATAAATTCTTGTTTTGAGACTTTCATCCGTAACTCACTTACAAGATATATGAAAGTCCCTAATCCTTTAAGATTAGTGGGCCCCACTTATATGGCTTACTTTAGCCACATATAGTCTCTTAAAATGCCAGTTTTCACATACATATAAGAGTCATTAAATTTACTTTAATTTTCTGTCAAATCTTCATAAACCTATATAAAGGTTGCCCCCTTAGTAATTATCCAAAAAGATCCAATTTACAAGTTAATATCCCACTTAAAAATCCATAATTACCCAATTATCCATATAATTAAGAATTATCTCAAATTACTTAAAATACTACTCACTTTTAACACACTTTATACACCGTACTATCATGGTCATGTAGTACCTTGTATGGCACTAGTCCATAAATATAGGGTATTATAGCGTAGACCGTATTTGGTACCAAAATATCAAATTTTGACGAAATTCATTTTCTTCGATTTGCTTACCCCCTGACTTTCATGAATTTACTCATCACTTGTTTGAAATAGCATAATGCTTATAATCTCAAAATAATATTATATCCGAATTTACGCTGATTAACTTACGATGAAATTTTAACGTACAAAAATGTGGGATGTAACATCTCATTTTCGAGCTTATATCAATTTATTTATGGCGTACTTCCACGTACAAAAACGTGGGGTGTAACAGGTTATATGATACATCTTCGTCACCGCGGGACCAAGGGATTGGTGCTGAAGATGGACGACAAGACCAATCGCCGCTTTTGGGAGAGCTTCTTCTTTGTGAGGACGGAGCATGTGTTGTCGAATCCTAACGGATTTCCTGAGGAGTGAAATTTTGCTCGTAAGTGTCTTTTTGTAGATATATATTTTATTTTTATTTTTTTTAAAATGGCTTCTTTGTTGTCCCCTTTCTGGTGAACTGATTGTTCTGTTTCTTTCTATTTCAAAACTGAGAAGGAACCTCCCCCCTAGTCGCTGATATTCACGAGTGGGTGAGCCAAGTTTTGCTCTATACGATGGGGATTTGTAAATGGTCGTCGTTCCATGAGAGATTCGGGCGTAGACCTTCTGTTGGTGAGTCATCTCGTCTTGCTTTTAGTTGCTTTTCCCTTTGCTCTATGTTTTCCTCTTTGGTTTAAGCTTCATTCTTTGGTAGGTATATGGGGCATGAGGAATGAGAGGGCTCCCGTACCTGCTTTCCGTTAGCCGAGTCTCTTGACCAGACCTGCACTGATTATGGTTGCACGTGAGAGCGTTCAAACTGCTGCTATATTACAGACTATGGTCCCTCCCGTGCTCGGCCATCATGAGGATGCTCATCAGGCAGAGGATCTTCTTCCCGTGGTTCATTTGGTAGACGAGTCGTTTTAAGACGACGGCGAAGAGGCTCCATTAAAGAGGCATAGAATAAGGGTCGATGGGGTACCCAGTACCGGGGGGCCTTCGAGGAGCGAACCCGTGTTGGCAGTGCCTGAGTCTGCTGGTGATGCCAATTTAGGTGAGGAAACTGTATCCCCCTTGGGCGTGGAGGTGGTTCCGATTTCTGGCATGGAAGAATCTACCATGGTAAGGGGGGCAGAACTCGGAGGCCGTTGCGATCATTCCGTCTGGTCCATTGACTTCGCAATAGGCCTGTGCCCCCTCTTCGGCCAGCGAGAGGGTAAAGGGCATAATCGTAGATGACTACGAATTCGGTTCAGATATTGACCCCAAGGACATAAACATGTTTGAGGCGGGATTCACTCGGGTGGAGGCGTAGACAGATGATTCCTCCCGCGTGATCGATATTGCCCCGGAGTGTGACTTGTTGGAGGACACGATGATCCTAGTGCCTCAATTTTCCCTTCTTTTTTCTGCTACAAAAGGAAGGTTCCTTCAGGAGATCAGTGATGCTGGCCTATCATGGGGCGTAGCCGGAATGGCTTTGAGGGTAAGTCTATTGCTTTCTTCGTTTAACGTCTCCTACTCTTGCTAATTTTCTCTTTATGTTCTCTTTGCTTCCTTCAGACCTTTATTTTGGAGATAGAGAGTATCCGCCGTGAGGAGAGGCATGCTGCCATTTTTCAGAAAATGGTTTCAAAATACCACCAATACCATGATAAGTGTCGTGAGATGCATGCACGACTCAAGGCAGGCGACAATCCTCAGTCCCTTAGGGAGGAGTTGGAACGGAAGGACGAGGATCTGATGCGGTCCATGAGCAGATGCAGCGAACTCGAGGGGATGCTTAGGGCTAAGGAAGAAGAGCTCGAGGTGGGCAAGGGTGTTGTAGCTGAGTGTGTTAACCTTCAGGCGAAGGTAGTGGCCCTACGGGCAAAGCTTGAGTAGGTGACATTAGGGTCGTTGGTTTAGGTGTTGAATTGGCGGAGAAGGTGACCAAATTGGAAGGGAAGGCGACCAAGCTGGAGAGGGTTGAAGGATCCCGAATAGCGGCCTTGGGGAAGGTTGTGGCGCCAGAAGGTACTATCCACGTTCTTAGGTCTGAATGTGCCACTGAGATGGAGACGGTCGTTCTGAGGGAGGCGTGACTTGATGAGCGGATTGGCAAGCTTGAGAGGGACGTCTCGAGCCTAGGTGATCAAGTTACTGCTCTTGAGGCGGAGAAGGCGCAATTGTTGGCTTCGACTCCTCCTGTGCCTGCCTCTGTTGACGTTCCTCGCCCTTTGTATGAGATGTGGGTTCATACTAAGGCTTAGTAGGATACATATAAGGGCTTGTTGGCAGGGGGGAATGTCTCTGAGGTCGCTTTCAAAGAGGAACAAGCTAAAGCGCCTGAGGCCCGGCTTGCCTGTGGCTATGACCCCTCGATGCCGGAGGCCGATGGAGTTTATGAGGCTGAGGACGGGCTTGCCTTTGATGAGGAACATTCTGATGGAGAGGGTGATAGTGTAGGTGAAGCTGCTGAACCAAGCGGGGAGAGAGATGATGGCGTGGATGGGGATAATGCTAAATGAAGCACTTGTATTTAATTTTTCCTCCTGTACTTAGTTTTTTTTGGTACTTAGTTGGTTGGGTGGGCCCCCCCTTTTTGGTCCTTTGTAAGATGCTATTTTTTCTTTGAATAAAATAGTTGGTTTGTCCTTAATTGTATGCCTTTGGACTTCCTTCTTTTTTTTTCTTTCGAATTTCTTGGATTTTCTCGTAATAAATCCCTGACTTTTGGTAGTTAACTCGAGCTGGGTCGGATTTGACCTGCTGATTTAGGTGAGGTCGAGCTTGACTTGTTAACTCGAGCGAGGTCAGATTTGACTTGCTAATTCAAGGTCGAACTTGACTTATAAACTCGAGTGAGGTCAGAATTGACCTACTAATTCGAGTGAGGTCGAATTTAATACGTTAGTTCGAGCGAGGTCGAATTTAATATTCTAATTCGAACGAGGTCAAATTTAATTTGTTCATTCGAACGAGGTCGAATTTGACTTGCTAATTCGAGCGAGGTCGAATTTAACTCTTAATGAATTTTATCAAGGTTGAATGTATGTTAATTCGAGCGAGGTCAGATTTTGGCCTGCTAATTCGAGCGAGATTGAATTTTGACTTGCTAATTCGAGTGAGGTCGAATTTTGACTCTTGATGAATTCGAGCAAGGTCGAATGTAGATTTAGAAAATAATTTAAGTGAGATTGAATGTATATTTCCTTTGCGTTGGCGTGGTTGTGTACATTTGGCGTCGTGTAAGAATGTCATACTGCTTTGTTTATTCATTAGAGAATATTACATGTTTTCGTTCGATCCGTGCGTAAATTCGAGGAGTCCCAATCTGTCTAGTCCCTTCATCGCCCGACCTAGAGAAGTAGTCGATAGACGGGGAGATGAATGTCTTGCTCAAGCTTTAGGATGTCTTAATGTGCGGACGAGATCAAATTTTAGCTAGTTGTATTGTCGCATAGTTGCTTTGGCGAGCGTGTAGGTGAATTTTACGCACTTGTGTTCTATCTGTATGCTGGAGAGATTCATATGTTTTCCGGGCCGGTGACCCATTCCTAGTCTATATAGGTTTTCCCTTTATGGCGTTAAGCACCAACTCGTTGGGGGGATTTTACTCGACCATTGTGCGCAGGATGGTATGGTACAGAACGTTTTCCTGATGCGTTGTTTTGATGGCGTTTGTTCCTTATTCACGCATCTGGGAGAATGTTCTCGTTCCTATCCCCATCCAAAAAAATAACAAGTTAAACCCAAACGAAATCGTTTGTTACCTTGACCTGATTGGTTGGCGAGGGGAGATGGGCATTGTAGAATGTCTTGTTTCGCCCCATACTCGAATTCTGGCTTTAGATTTGATCTCATCCTCATGCTTAGCTTCACCGTTAGTCGAGCCTGGGCATCTTATGGGTTGACAACTTACTTTTCCCGTTGGGATCTCGAGTTCGAGTCCAGGTCTGATCTAGTCCCAGGTGCACAAAAATAAGGGAAACATAAGTTATACTCCGCACATACGAGCAGGACAAACTTGTTATTTCAAAGAATTACACAATAAGTTATCGTCCTTTCCTAAGAGAGAGGGGGCAGTGTGCATAAAGTATAGATTAGTATCTAATGTAAATCAAGCCAGTAGGCTTGTGGACGTGCTCAGTGCATAGTGTCCATAATCCTACTTTGACAACTCATACTCACGACGTACCAAATCCATCACTACAGCAAGACGTGGCTTTCGTATAGATATCAAACATAATTTCGATTTCATGCAAAGATCTGACCTTGATTGGTTCGGTTATTTCAAAGGCTTTCCTACAAATTTCTCAAGTTGGTGTTTGTAATGAGAGGGTGAGGCTACGACAACCGTGAAGTGGAACTCTGACTGACATTAAATCTAGATGAAACTAAAATTTTGGCTAAAAAATCCTCACAGACGATGCCAAATTGTTTGACTAAAAAATATTAGGCCTTTTTGTTGAACTAATTAAATAAAAAAGACTTGGGACAAATCCTATCCAGAGATAATTTATGCTAGATCTGAGACAGACGATAGGAATGAACAAGCATAATTGAATATATTATTGAATCTCACAATGTAAGATATAGATAATTGCTCCAATAATATCTGATGATAATGAAGAATGCATAAAGGAAAAGAATCATCATGCTTAAACAAGACCGCTCTCCGTCCATCTGATAAATTGAATTATAGATGCATATCAAGATTCTAAGCTCTTATCTCCTTTCTCGGTGAGGATCCTTAGGTTTAGGAGTATCTTTATTTTTTAGGGATGTATATGTTGTTGTATGTCTGTGTGATTCCCCCATTATGTCATACTTTCTCATGATATTTATACCAAATACTTTTCTTATCCAGCGGTCCTTAACCGGAGTACCTAAGTTCTTGGAATACCCCATAGAATATTCTCCTAAAATATCTAAGTGTTGAACTGACCGTTCAGACCGAATTGAGTGCTCGACCTCGACTGTAGCTAAATCACTCGCCGGCATATCGCTTCATATACGCGACTTCGGCTTGGTTGATTCTTGGTTACTCTTCCTTAAGTAGAATTCCTTTGATCAGATTTTGACCCATAGAACAATATTCTTCTCAACCATAGAATGAGATTATGTGACTGTTTAACCCAAAAAATAGTTTTCAAGGTCAAAATAATAATTTTACTGGCCACAAACAACCGATTCGATCCGAAAAATATAAAATTCAGTTAATACAACGTGATAGAGAAGTGGGAAATAAATTCAATGACAGATAATATAATAAAAATAAAGTAGAGAAGAAAGAATTCTTATTGAATGATCCTTGATAGGATAATGAGCCGAATAGAGCTTGAAGGGCCGAACTATGGCTAACTTAAGAGCAATATGCTATAAATTACAATGTATAGAATTGTAGAGAAGAAAATTAGATTCTCATGATGGTGGTAAAAGTATGTCTATTTATATGGCTAAATCTAAGTAACTAGTCTCCTTGAATTATGCGTTTATTATGAGCATTTACTTAATCTATCCATTACTTTGGGAAGACTTGTAATGTCACGACCCAAACCGATGGGCCGCGACGGGTACCTGGTACCTTACTCAACCGAATACCAATGTAATGCATCTTTCTTATTACATCATCATATACACATGACATACGGGCCTAATAGGCCAACATAATCATTTATAAACTCAAAACATAGGCCGACAAGGCCGTACAATCTTTCACGTACACGACATATGTCTACAAAACTCTAAGAATACATAAATGTCATAAGGGCCGGGATAGAGTCCCGCCATACCAAACAATACACGTCTAAATCATACTAACCAAACGAGCAATTCAGAAGCAAATGGAGCGCACCAACATCTTCCGTTGAGCTGATAGCTTACTTGGAGGGCTCTCGACCTATCTATCGGGACCTGCGGGCATGAAACGCAGCATCCCCAGGTAAAAAGGGACGTCAATACGAATAATGTACCGAGTATATAAGGCACCTAAATAAATACATAAGAGATATGGAAGACATATAGAGTACATGACTCAACCTGTAAGTCTGAATAACTTTGTAAATCATAAATTACCTTTAACGTCATGCATATGCGTATGAATGTCATGTCGTGCATAGGTACATGCTTCATAATATCATCAGCCTCTGAGGGCATCCCATCATATCATATCGGCCACTGTGGGCAAAATCATCATCGTATACCAGCTGATCAGGTGGTGGTGCGTATATAACGCCATAACCTTTCCCATATCCCATATACATATATACATACATATACGCGTATATAATGTTGTTTGAATCATATTTACATATATATGCATATATAACGACGTTTGAATCATATTTCGGCCACTGTGGGCAACATCATCATCATATACCAGCTGATCAGGTGGTGGTGCGTATATAATGCCGTAACCATTTCCCATATCCCATATACATGTATTTTACATATATACGCGTATATAACGTCATCTGGTCATGGGTCAATGCACATGAATGCAATACATGAAAAGTACGTCAATAAAATCATTCGGAAGGTCATAAGACCACTTTGCCTCTTAGGCAATATCATAAAGTAACATCTTTTCAACTCTCTTATTTTTTTGGGACCCATGAACAGATGATAAAAATATTATGACACATGGGAATTAAAAGAACATTGATATTTCTATTACTTCTATGAGTAGAGTCACTTATGGAATTTGTGCATTTTCACGTTTCGTTCATATCGTATGGATCATGCCAAAAGAAATAAGGGATAGCCTTAACATACCTGAGGCGATTCTCTTGACAATCCCTCTAATACACGTCAATTGTGACTAATCACATAATGGCGGATCGAAGTAGGAAAGAATCCGTATGATATTCTTGAGAAAGATTGTACCGTGCTCTCTTAGAATCGCAAAATTCCGTTGCAATTACATAGTATAGTTTCATATGAATTCCTCTATTAAACCAAGAACTTTAGTTGGTATTAAGATATGGAATCTGGTTTGAATTCTTGTTGAGTATGAAGAAAGATATAAGCTTAGTTTGATTATTTTAAGGCTAATGAAGCCAAAGATGCCAAACCTTTTTTTAAATATCTACGTAGATGTCAAGTGCATGACATTTAAGATAGCCACCTTCAATTTTAAGTTGTGAGTCATTTGGTATGCATGGGGGGCTGCCACCTCATGCTCTTTAATGCTTATCCAATATACCCTCAATTAAGTAGGTAATATCCCGTTACCCGGTAATTAATCAATTACCCGCATAATTAAGAATTATTTCAACTTTCGTAAAATACTACTCACTTTTAACATACCTTGTACACCTTAATATTATGGTCATGTAGTACTTTATATGGCACTAGTCCATAAATATCGGATATTAATGCTCAGCCCGTATTTTATCCCAATATGCCAAACTTGGACGAAAAATTCATTTTTTTGACTTGCTTCCCCTCGCACCATCACGAATTTACTCATCATTTATTTAAAATAGTATAATCCTTATAATGTCCAAATAATCATTTTCCTTTGACTAATGTCAATTTCCTTACGACAAATTTAACGTACAATACTACAGGGTGCAACATCGCCGTAAATTAATACTGCGAAGCGTAACATCATGGTAATATAATACCGCGGGACGTAATATCGACGTAATATTGCGGGGCATCACATCATTCCCCCTTTTGGAACATTCGTCCTCGAATGTTGACTGATGCTCTTATCATTCTCATAACCCATAGGTCTTGCGAATACTTTAGTACTTGTCTTGCCATCTAGGCGACTGTTATGTGAATGAATCCCAAAGGCTAGGGCATTCCCCCCTTTAAGCCTCTTTCTCATACCACGACTTGTAGTTGGAATCCTTCTAATCTCGTAACTATTGCTACCTTCTATCATGCAGCCTTTACGATATTGACCTTGTCAGTGTGCCTATGCAACTCTTCTCTCCTTTTTCCTCCAGCTTTTAGCCAATCCTGAAGTTCTTCGCTCCTTTTTGTTGTTGTTGAACTTACGAATATTGCTATATCTTATTCTATAGATGTGGTTATCCGTTCGTATGATTTTACTGCATCTACATAGGTCATACTATACCATAATTCTTACCTCGACTTCTCGTTACTGAGGTCTGCTACCAAATCCCAGGTTACTTTCATTTCTTATCCCATACGTATAATCTATATCCTCTAATGCTTTCACATTACTGTTCATCATAAGAATGACGGCCTAATCTCTTCTCATACTTTATAACTTTTATCCATCAATTGTTGATTCATCTCAAGTTTTGATCCATAATCCACCCCTGATAACTTAACCTTTTATGTAATATTGCTGCTAGGATTCACGTTTTATTGGGGAACATCTGAAATGATTAGATTGATTCACCTGGGGCGATACCCTGCTTTCATAGCCATATCTCATGGCATCCCAATGTGATTTACCTTGCGTGGGTATTTTAATCCTGTCCAATTCATGAGATCCCTTTCTTTTATTCGTCAGATCATTACTCAATCGAAGGCCCAAATGTTATTTTTTTTCTATAATAATTACACCCTCATTCTATTAACAGGGCAACATTCCATCTCTTCTGAATGTTATTAGTCTTAGACTCCTTTTGCGTTCATTCATGTTATACTGAACTTTCTATAACTTAGAAAAACCATTAGCTTTCTTGTTTTCATGGGTTTCAATCCTGAGGACTTATCCGTTCTCATCACCCTTTTACTTGTCTTTCCTCATCCTTACTCATGTTTCGTTAAAACTTTGTCGCTCTACTATACTTTAGCTTGGGACCTATACATATCTATTTATTCTTTCCGCGGCCTTTCTTCAACTTGTTTGAACCATAGGTTTCATTGTGCTATTTCGGAACAGCAAGCAAGACATCATGTCGTCTCTAACTCTTCTTTACTCTCTTGACTATGCCTCTCAATACCTAGAAACCATGGGCTGGGAGATATTCCACTAACGATGCTGCTATCATTCATGGATACTGAATCTCTGTGCTTCTGGCCTTCTATCCGAAGTATGGACTATTCACAACCTCATGCAGTTGAGTATCTCGTACATTGTTTACCTTTGCCTTAAAATCTTGCATCATATCTTCTATTTCTTTCATGACCTCCCTTCCACATAGGTACAATTTACATCCACACTTGAAGCTTTTATTATAACACTTGTACCTTTGGTGCATACACAATCCGGTGGGAGCTTCATACTGACTTTCTATAAGGCCGATACTCTTCTAACTGGATTTATTGTGGAGCCATTATAGAATATGGTTGTTGTACTATCTGACTTGTACCTCTGATACAAGAGTGATCCTATAATGTTCTCAATCACTATGGCCATAATTTTCTGGGTTCAATAATCAAATTCATGATTTACTTTATTGATGTAACTCTTTAGTTTCCTTCTCCTTTTGATCGGCCTTTATGCTTAAGCTATCTTCCGATTTGTGGCTCCTGGTATTAGTTATTACTTTAGCCTTTCCTAGGCGCTGAGGGATATTCATGATATAATCCTTTAACAATTCAATCTTTCATCTATGACGTGGGCTCAATTCTTTCTTTTAACATATACCAGAACCTTCTACGACTGTATATGTCACAGGTATAAAACTCCAAACTCTTAATTGTGTTCATAATGTAACCAACTTGGGATCATTGATTGAATAATTCCTTTCGTTCCTTCTCAACTTTCTTTAACGTAAGCTATTACTTTTTCTGGTCTTTCTGCCCCCTTGTTGCGTGCATACTTATCTTGTCTTAGTTCCCACACATGCCGGAGGTTTCATGCAACTCGTGTGATTTCGAATACAACTTTTAATTTTATTTCTCCTTCATTAGCCACAGTATGTGCCACTTTCCTTCGGAGTACTTACAATGTTGTTGTGAGACTGTTGTTACACGACCATTTCCTCTTTAGGTTATTTTGCTTAGGTTGCAACCTTCTTCCTTATTACTCAGCTAGTCTTTCGTTGTAGTACTTAGAGAGAACCCTTGACTCTTGTAAAGTTGTAAGCTTATTACGAACCTTTTGATGTCCTTCCTTGCTTATACTCATCCGTAGTTGCTTACCTCCATGCCCTTGTGCTTGTAGGGTTGCTCCCGAATTGATATTTTGATTGTCTTTCCTTTTCCAGTGGTACTTTTTTTTATCCCCGTAACACTCATATGGTACCTTTAAATAACCCGACTTCTATTTGAATATATCTCAAGTATTATAATGACATTACTGCGGGGTTGAATTCTTCATGTTGGGTCTTACTATGTTTATCTTATACGATATGTTGACTCGTCTGTAACCTCCCATTTACCATACTGGGTTCTTCCTAATCAATTACTAACTACTTGTTGGCCCATTCTCATATTAATATTCCACGTAATCTTTCGTGGGTTATTTCCTTTGTCTTAACTTACATCTTACACTGGCTTCTTAGTTATTAATAACAGCTTGGGTAGGAACCTTTACTTTCTCTCCTTGACGTCGTTCTTGCACAATATTCCGGAATCATAGCATATCTGTAGGATTTTGGATAAATGTCATCTCATTCCTTTTTCATTTTTATCGCATTCTTCCTTTACCATTCACTACAACCACTTAATTCTGATTTAATGGCACATCACTCCATATTCCCCCTTTTAGGGGAGTACTAAGAGCTGAAGCCATGGGGATCTACCTATAGATGTTTTACCTCTTCATCTTTAGCGTCGTTTCACAACATTAATGATCCTTACTCGCCTTGTGGCAATCTTTTTGTACCAGGGATAATAAATTCCCTTACTCGCGATGATGACATTTATCGCAACTAGCACATGCAGTTCCTTAAGCTTAACTTTGCTCGCATTGCTTGCTTTAGGGAAGCGTCTTCCTGAATGACTTTTCTCTGAATTTCTTATGAATCTTCTTTTGTTGTCCATTCTATTATGGCCAGAACGCAATCTGAAATTCTTATGATGCCGACCATTATCAAGTCACTCAGTCCTTAATTCATGGTTAGTTTATCTTGTTCACCAGTCCATGCTGATTTTTATTACTTTGAGGTCTAACTCTCCCTTTCGGGTAGTCGCGTTGGAGTCACAAATTTATTTCTCGAAATGAGGATATAACTTTATGGCCTATACCCTTTTGTTATCTCAATTCCTAGCTCTTCTCGTCTATTCCTTCACTTAACTATATATCATATAATAACGTCATTCATTTTTTTTCCGTTGTCATCCATGCATCACATCTTACTCTTAACGCTTCATTAACTCTCTTCTCATTTTCTGCTAACATTTCTGTCTAACACTTTATTTTGAAGATTTCCACAAGACATTCCTTTGCTTTTAGCTCCACTTGCTCCGTCTACTGACTCTTCGGGTTGCCTAGCATTCTTTCTTTGCTAGGGACGGGAGCCATACTAAGGTAACATTTATCCTTTCAAGGCATCTAGTGCCTATCTTTATAGTACTCATATCTAGTTGTAGTATTTCAGAGTGTGTCATTTGGGGGTCTCACAGGGAGATTTTGTTAGCACATCTATAATATCCTTTGGAAATGTCAACTGACACAAATAATTCATCCATCATATCTTCTTATACTACTTCTATTAACCCCCATAGGGCATATTTGGAATGGGTGCGACCAATTGTATATACCTCTGTTACTATTGAATATAACTCAAAAAGCTTTTGTTCCTCTGCCTTAATTATAAATGTTGTTAACCTTCATTAACTGGGTACCTCGTACCCTGTTTCACCTTGCTCTTTTTACTTGATGAAACTTGTACTTATCTTCTTAATCTCTCATTGTCCTTTACCATAAAAGTGGAAAGACATTCTTGCCTTAAGGCGTCATATCAGGAAGCTTACACCTTTCAGTACGCACATGATCTGCTGAAGATCTCAAATTTCTTATCATAAGCATGATACAAAGTCAAGTTCCTCTAATTCAATACTTTCACAGTTATATCTCTTATCGATCATCTTTCTGAACGTAGGCACTGTCTTACTACGAATAAAAATAGAAGTTCGGGACTTGAATTCTTATAAGTGAGCTCTACCACACGATCTAGAGTAAGAAAAAAGAGTGACAATCTTAAATGCCCTGTAGCCTCCTGCTTATAAGTGTGGTGCACGACACACTCATAAACACGACTCTACTAGACACGGCTTGTAGACTTCCTAGGATAGAATTGCTCTGATACCACTTTTGTCACGACCTAAACCGATGGGCCGCGGCGGGCACCTGATACCTTACTCAACCGAATACCAACGTAGTGCATCTTTCTTATTACATCATCATATATGTATTGGGAAAAATTGCATTTATATATGTAAGTGACATGTTGAGACACGTGTACTAGTCAAATAGTCAAAGAATTATAATTAGTCAAGAGGCACGGGCAACAATAGAAATGAGCAAAGGCAAAGGAAGAGGCACGGGAGGACATTCGAAGGATTCAGCGCCCTTACCTATTTAAGTCATTTATCAAAAGGAATGGATCTGACCATAATAAAGAGCGCAGATACAGAATTCGATAGGCATTAAATACTAGATACGTTAGAGAATTTGTATTGATTACAATGATTGTGTAACGTAGCATTCAATGTCTTTAATTATTTATAATAGCCTCATTATGATTTAGGGAAAATGTATATCTTCAAGATACCTATAAAAGGGAGGTATCTGGTCACTTGTAAACACAAGATACGATTGGAATATACTTTGATTCACTTGTTTTTCTCCTGATTACACTCTGGTTACCCCAAATTACTTTCTTCTACATATTCTTTTGTTTACCAGTAACCCGCGTTCTTCTAAATTCTAGCTTTGACTAAATTCTATTTTTTTGGTTAAACAAATTGGTTCCGTTACCGGGAATCTGATAATCTATTTTCTTTTCACTTTCCTTCCTTGTTGCATCAATTATGTCGAATAACAATGACAACACCCCAGGAAACCAAGAGAACTAACAAAGTTAGGGAGGTCCACAAAATATTAATATTCAAGTTCCTACTCCGCAGGACTCTCCACGACAATCTTGTGAGGGTACTCCTGATGGATCTCAAATAAACGAGTATGCTCAATTTGAAAATGCTGAAGCTGTTGATGAAGCTTTGTAGAAATTAATTACTGCTCAGGTCAACAAAGCTGTTGAGGCGCTTGTTAACCAGTTACCTGTTGCAACACCCACACCTACTCCAAATAATAACACTATAGAAAACCTTCGTTCCGAGCTTGTTAACTCAGGCAGTGGTGGAACTCCCAGTAAACCGCAGGAGAGAGAACCATGTAATGTAATTAATTCTAATTTACAAAATTTAGTACTAACCTTGCAAAAACAGCTCAAGGAGTAAAGTGAACGCATAGAGCAGATACCCAGGGTGCCGCCCATAATCAAAGGGGTAGACATGGACAGATATTCGCAACAACCCTGGAAGCTAAGTGCTGCCCCACTCCCAATTCCAAAAAAGTTCAAAATGCCAGATATTCCAAAGTATAATGGAACAACAAACCCACGAGACCACATGACTGCATTCACAACTGGCGTAAAAGGCAATGATTTGGCTAAGCAGGAGATTGAATCGGTATTAGTCAAGAAATTTGGTGAAACACTCACCAAAGGAGCACTAACATGGTATTCCCTTTTACCTGAAAATTTTATAAATTCTTTTGCTGAGCTTGCAGATTCTTTCATCAAAGCACACTCGGGAGCCCAAAAAGTGGAAAAAAGAATGGAGGATATTTTCAAAATCAAGCAAGGAGATTCAGAATTGCTTAGAGAATTCGTGGACAGATTTCAACGTGAAAGAATGACATTGCCACATGTACCTGATAACTGGGCAGCTATAGCTTTTACAAGCAATTTGAATGAAAAAAGCTCGGAAGCTACGAGGAGACTCAAGGAAAGCCTTCGAGAATTCCCAGCTACAACGTGGAATGATGTTTATAACAAGTATAGCACAAAGTTGAGGATTGAGGAAGATACTGTTCTGTTATCTCAAAAAGAAGAAAGTATACGTTCAAGACGTGTAGAGACCAAAAAGAAATCCGATAAAACAGGTACGAGCCCTATATGGGACCTGCGGGAAAAGACTCACGGTCAAAACAAGATAATCAAAGGCATGATCACAAATCAAGAAATAGAGAATCAGGTTCTTCATTAAGATTTAGGAACAAGCGAAACAACTATGAGTAACAGGATGATGATAGAAATTTAAAAGCGAGATTCGGAGGTTACAACTTCAACGTCAGCACCTCCGAGCTCGTAGCTGTTTTGAAAAGCATGGGAGATAAGGTTCAGTGGCCAAAGGAAATGAGATCGAATCCAAACAGGCGCAACCTTGACCATTGGTGCGAGTTCCATAATGACCAGGGGCATAAAACAACAGATTGCAGATTTTTACAAAGTGAAGTTGATCATTTATTAAAACAAGGATATCTTACTGAGTTGTTCAGTGAGAAAGGCAAGCAAGCTTACATGAAAAACAGGCAGGAGCCTCCAAAACCACCTTCTCCCAAAAAAACTGTTAACGTTATAAGTGGGGGTGAAGACATCAATGGTGTGTCATATACTGCAGCTAACAAAACTTCCAAAGTAACTATTACCCAAGGGAAACGGGTTCGGCATTTTTTTAGAAGAAGGCAATATTACATTCAATGATGTAGATACAAATGGCATATTAACCTCTCATAACGATGCACTAGTAATATCTTTAATTATGCATGATACAAATGTGAAACGAGTTTTGATTGATCCAGGTAGTTCCATGAACATTATTTTGCTAAGAGTGCTATGTAAGATGCAAGCTGAAGATAGAGTAATACCAAAGGCGCATACTCTATCTGGATTTGATAATTCTAGTGTCGTCACGAAAGGAGAGGTAACACTCACCACTTTTGCTGAAGGGGTCGTCAAAGATACAAAGTTCCAGGTAGTAGACATGGAGATGGCTTACAACATGATTCTGGAGAGACCATGGATCCATGAAATGGATGTTGTTCCTTCAACCTTACATCAAGTTATCAAATTTCCATCGTCATGGGGAATCTGTCAAATTCACGGAGATCAACATACATCCAGGGCTATTAACTCCGTTGAAGATACAAGCACGAGAAGTAAAGGCAAATAGCAATCACAGAAGGCAGTTGAGGACATCACAACACAAACCTCAACTGAACAAGAGCGAACAGATGTAGACTCAAGGCCTGATACCATTCAAGAACTAGAAGAGAATGAAAATATCAAAACAACGATAGAGGAATTAGATCCTGTCGTGTTATTCGCTTAATGGCCTGATAAAAAAGTCTATGTCGGAGCTAATCTTGACCAAGGAATGAAAGGTAAGTTAATTGAATTTTTGAAAACTAACATGGATTGCTTTGCTTGGTCCCACTCCGACATGACAGGAATACCACCGGAGGTGACGACTCATAAACTAAATGAAGATCTGTCATATCCTCCTGTGAAGCAAAAGAAAAGAAAGCAGGAAACTTTCAAGAATCAGGTGATTCAAGAAGAAGTCCAAAAATTGCTAAAAATTGGTTCCATTTGAGAGGTAAAGTATCCTAACTGGTTAGCCAATACTGTTGTGGTTCTAAAGAAAAATGGTAAGTGGCGGGTTTGTGTAGATTATACAGATCTTAACAAAGTCTGCCCTAAAGATTCTTTTCCACTACCACACATAGATCAATTAATTGATGCAACTGCAGGTCACGAATTATTAAGTTTTTTAGATGCATATTCAGGTTATAATCAGAATAAAATGGATCCAGGAGATGAAGAAAAAACTTCATTCATAACAGACATGGGGACTTACTGTTATAAAGTAATGTCCTTTGGTCTAAAGAATGTAGGTGCAACGTATCAAAGGTTAGTTACCAAAATGTTTCAGGAATATTTAGGAAAGACTATGGAGGTATATATAGATGATATGCTTGTTAAAACTCAGTACTCAAAAAATCACATATCACACTTATCTGACACATTTTCAATTTTGCGCAAATTTAATATGAAGTTAAATCCCGAAAAATGTGCATTTGGCATTGCATCAGGCAAGTTTTTGGGTTTTCTTGTTTCTAACCGCAGAATTGAAGTAAATCCTGCACAAATTAAAGCTATTGAGGAAATCCCTGACATACTTTCAAACAAGAAAGAAGTTCAAAGATTAACATGGAGAATTGCAGCCTTGGGAAGATTCATCTCTAAATCATCAGAGAAGTGTTTTAAATTCTTCTCATCCCTTAAGAAGTAGGATCATTTTGAATGAAAGGAGGAATGTCAACAAGCACTTAGGAATTTGAAAACGTACTTATCAAATCCACCTTTGTTGGCAAAACCAAAGGCTGGGGAAAAGCTACTCCTCTACCTTGCTGTTTCGGAAGTGGTGGTAAATGCTGTTTTGGTCCGAGAAGAGTAAGGTAAACAATCACCTATCTATTATGTAAGTAAATCTTTGTTATATGCATAGACGAGGTATCCTCAGTTAGAAAAACTTGCACTTGCGTTAATCATGACATCTAGAAAGTTAAGACCTTACTTTCAGTGTCATCCTATCGTTGTGGTAACTACCTACCCTTTACGTAATATATTACATAAGCATGAGTTATCAGGTAGGTTAGCTAAGTGGGCAATAGAGTTAAGTGAATACAAAATTGCATACCAACCTAGAACTGCTATAAAATCACAAGTACTAGCTGATTTCGTGGCTGATTTTAGTCAGGGAATACAGTTAGAAGCAGAAAAAGAATTACAGGTGTTCAATGGAGCTAACCCAGGAACTTGGACTTTATTCACTGATGGCTCATCAAATATGAGAGGAGCAGGTTTGGGGGTCGTATTGGTACCACCTACGGGTGAAACCATTCGGCAAGCTATTAAATGCCATTCCATAAATAACAATGAGGCAGAATATGAGGCTATGATTGCAGGTTTAGAACTGGCACGGGAACTTGGCATAAATCAGATTATAATCAAGAGTGATTCACAACTCGTAGTTAATCAAATGCTGGGGGACTTATACAGCCAGGGAAGCAAGGATGCAACAATACTTGGAAGAGGTACAGGAATTGATAAAACAATTTCAAGATTGGAAAGTTAGACAAATACCTAGGGACGAAAATCTTGAAGCAGACACCCTAGCTAATCTCGCATCTGCGGCCGACGTGGCAAACGATGCAAATGCCTCGTGATACATTTATTTCATTCAGTTCTTGATCCTGATGCGAATGAGGTAAATTTTAATAACTTAACCTGGGATTGGAGGAATGAAATTGTTGCTTTTTTTTGCAGTATGGAACCGTCCCTGATGACAAGAAAAAGGCTTATGCGCTTCGAAGACAGGCCGCTCGGTACTGCTTAAAATAAGGCAATCTATATCGTAAAATGTTCGGTGGTCCCTTAGCAAGATGCCTTGGACCTTCGCAAACAGAGTATGTAATGAGAGAAATACACGAGGGTCATTGCGGTAATCACGCAGGTGGAAGATCACTAGTAAGAACCTTAATTAGGGCAGGTTATTACTGGCCTAAAATGGAAGAGGAGGCAGAAAGTTTCATGGCCAAATGTGATAAATGCCAGAGGTACGGTAATATGCATAGACCTGCGGAATTATTACATCCGGTCATTGCGCCATGGCCATTTATGAAATGGGGAATGGATATCGTAGGTCCATTACCGCAAGCAAAAGGACAGGTAAAGTTTTTGCTTATTCTCACTGATTATTTTACTAAATGGGTAGAGGCAAGTGCATTCAATCAGGTGCGAGAAAAGGAAGTCAGAGACTTTATTTGGTGGAATATTATATGTCAATTCGGCGTACCAAAGGAGATCGTATGTGATAATGGCTGTCAGTTTATTGGAGCTCAGATCACGAAATTTTTTCAAAGCTGGCAAATTAAAAGGATTACGTCAACACCCTATCATCCGGTGGGTAATGGACATGCAGAATCAACGAACAAGGCCATTATCAACAATTTAAAGAAACGACTAGAGGAATCAAAAGGAAACTGGCGTGAAGTGTTACTTGGAGTTTTATGGGCATATTGCACAACTGCAAAAACAAGTACAGGAGAAACACCGTTCTCATTGGTTTATGGATCTGAGGCTTTAATTCCAGTTGAGATAGGGGAACCAAGTACACGGTTCACACAGGCGACACAAGAATCTAATGATGAGGAGATGTGGGTCAACCTAAATTTACTCGAGGGGCGGAGAGAAGCTGTTTTAATAAGAATGACAGCACAAAAGTAAGTCATAGAACGATACTACAATAGAAACGCACGCCTTAGGTTCTTCAAAATTGGGGACTTCGTACTTAAAAAGGTTTTTCAGTCTACAAAGGTAGCTAACACAAGGAAATTAAGTCCAACATGGGAAGGACCCTACAGAGTGCGTGATGTTGCAGGAAAGGGGGCATATGAACTGGAAACAATGGATGGCAAGATACTACCTTCGCATTGGAATGTTGTTCATTTAAAGAGATACTATTTCTAAGGAAAACCCACGGTCAGGTATAACCATTTTAAATTTCATTTTTTAATTGTTAAAATTTTACTAACGATTTTAGATGATAGGCAAAAAGCTAACCCGTACTAAATGATGAGTCACGACCTGTAAGGCATATGGAGTAACCTAAAATTTCTGGCCTAAGGTTACAATTATTCTGATAGAAATGCAAATGGGTTATGCAATCTTCATCTATAATTGTCCCTCCGAGTCCCGTATGTTTTTCCTTTTCAAGAAAAGGACCAAATGAGAGAAACTATCAAGTGCTCGAGGCTTCATACTTCAACACTCAAACACTTGGGGACTACATAATATACACGGACATGTGTATAAAGAAGGCAAATAAGATTAAGGAAAAATCAAGCCTGAAAGAGTCAAGTGCAGAGTAAAAGTCATAAAGCCACGAGCTAAGGCCAAAGAAAAACCTCACTATAGTTAGGGTAAAGGCTATGTACTAAAACGGGTTATAAGGAAAAACCTCGTGTCTATTATTCTTCTTTTAAATCTGTTACAAGAAAAACAGTTACGAGAAAGTTATAGATGTAATTCAAATACATGTAAAGTTTTATTCGGAACTAGACAAGGTTCAAAAATAAAAACTTGTCAAAGTTATTTCAGAGAAACATGTGTATTCCTATTTCTTTTATCGTATGATAACACCATTATGAAGTTGAGACGTCTTCTTCATTAAGTGTCGGAATATAAAAGGGCCCTCTTTTATAAAACTCATGTTTAAATTAATCATGAGGTTAACAGAAGCATTTTCGGAAAACAAAAATGCAAATTATTCTGTAAGTTCTTAAAAATAAAGGCGAGAATAAAGCAAACAGAAGTTTAAGATAATAACATGAAAAACTTCTTAATATGTAAAAAAAGAAATCTAAGACTAAGTTCGAACTTAGTCATAAAATTACGAAATTATTTAGATTGCACCATAAAAAGACTTGGGGACTGGCGTTTCCAAAATCAACCTTCAAATGAAGCTAAGGGTTTGATTACAATTTTTCAAAATCAAAACAAAAATAAAATCATTTGAATGATTAAAACCGGTCACTGAGAAGTTTGTGGTATTGAGGCAGGATCGTCAATAGCAGCGGGCTCAATTTGGGCAGGTGCATCAGCAAGCGCGGTTTCAACTTGGCTTGCAGCAACATGCTCGATCAGTCTTGAAATAGTCGGGATACCCGTATCAACTTCAACATTCATGAGAGCTTCAACCACGGGAACTTCATCCACGGGAGAAGGGAAGTCCTGAGTTTGTTGAGCCTTTTCAATGGTTTCGTTGATTTTAGCTAACTCCAACTCCAGGTTGAAGTTTTCTTGGCCAGCTTCAAGTAGGGTATCACGACGGGAATTCAAAAATGCCCAACTTGCCTCAACAACAGATTTTTCTTCAAGGATCTCATAATCCTTCTCCCAAGCAGCGATCTCATTTTTTAGCTCTTCATTTTCAGCCAAGGCGGAGCTGTGGGAAGCTTGAAGAGAGGCGTGGGAGCATTCTAAAACACGCACCTTATCAGCAGAGATTCTGAGGTCCTCTTGTGCTTGAGTCAAATTTTGCACAAGCTCCCCAGCGTAAACTTCCTTTTGGTTTAAAAGAGCCTTTAATTCTCTGATCTCTTCACTAGCTTTAGATAGCTGCTCTGAGAAGGAGGACTCGAGACGCTCTTTTTCTTTTTCTGCTTGGTTTGAAGGGGATATTGTAACCGCTAATTCTGACGTTAAAGCCCGTACTCGCTGCTCTAAGGTATTCTTGCTCTCTTGTGAGTTCTCTATATCAAGCTGTGCACTCTCAAATTGCCCCTTCCAATTGGTTGCTTCCAATTGAGAGTCGCATGCTATCTTCTCCAAAGGAGCAATTCTTTTCATCAATTCTGTGCCGATAAGATTGGCCTAAAAAAGAGAGATAAGAATCCCAAAGATGAAAAATTTTGCAAAGTAAAAAAGGGAGAGAAGAAAAATACCTTCAGAGTGGCATGCACGATATCATTCATTAAAGTCAGGGAACTGTGGCTCTCTAGCTTTGCTTTTTCAATTGGGCCAATAAGAGGCTCCAGCCATACATCCACCTGACCTGACTTTCTTAAAAGGCTGCTCTCAGCAGGAATTTCAATAATTACCCGCCTCATAGCGGCACTTCTACTTGAAGATCCCGTTTCAATATGAGGAACGATAGTAGGGGGAATAGTCAAAGGAGGAGCCGGAGAAGAAGTAAGAGCAGTAGAAGAAGGAACGGAAATAGCTGGGGCCAGTAAAGAAGGAATCACAGGCACAGGTAATGAAAAAGACGATAAAGGTACTTCGTCTAAAATAGGCCCGACATCTTCACGACCAAATCCACTGACGACAAGTTGGTCAATAGACTCACAAGTATCGTAGGGAGTGACGTCATCATCAGGAATTATTATTGGGGTTTCAACAGGTTCGGTAAGAGAAACCAAAACTTCAGCTTCGTCATCGGAAATGATGCGTCTCCTAACTCGTGGCCTCGTTACTAGGGAACTCTCATTTTCCTCTTCAGCAGCCTTCCTTTTCACAGAAGAGGAACCCAAGACTATTTCTCTGGCTCTTTCTAAAGAGATACGGGTTCCCGAAGGAGTACAGGTTCCCAAAGGGACACGAGAGGCTGCAACTGCTTCAGCAGTAACCCCTCGAATAGCAAATCCTGACAAAAAGAAGGATAAAATTAAAACAATAAAGGAGAATATAGGCACGAAAAGAACAAAATGTGAACTCTTACCATGAGTCTTTACCTTCCAACCAAAGCGGTTAGAAAGTGTTTTCCAAGATCTACCATCCGTTGGTGCGATCTTCAGTAATTTATCTACCCAACCACGGAAATTGGGAACATCCCCCACAACTCCCATGGTTGCTAAAAAAAGGGGGGGGGGTAAAATTAGAAAAGCTGATAAACTTGAAAGAAGAAGGTACGAGAGGGATAAAAGACCTACGTGCAAAATTCTACTTCTTAGGGAAGGGAACATTATCTTCACCCACTAAACCAACAGTGGGGGCAACAACAAATCGGGCATACCAGCCACGATCCTTGTCATCTTCAGGGCTCACCAAAACCCTCTTACTCTTGGCTACTAGTGTAAAAATACCATTGCAAAAAAGCCTAGGTGAGTAAAGATGAATCAAGTGAGGAAAAGTAAAAGGAGTTTCGACTTTAGTAGCTAAATGCCTTAAACATGCAACAACCCTCCATATGATTGGGCCAATTTGACCTAAGCAGACATTGAAGAAACGGCAAAATTCAAGAATGACTGGGTCGATTGCTGGTCTAAACCCTAAAGTAAAAGGGTAAGTGTAAACAAAAGAGAACCCAGTTAAATATGAAGTAATTCTCTGATTCGGATTAGGGATAATAATGGGAAAATTATTACTCCAATGACAGTCCTTACAAACCATAGAAGTCAAAACCTCTGTAATTTGAGTGGGGGTAAGCATCGAAACGATCTAATGCGGAAACCTGGTTTCTAAGAGATTCCCTGTCATGGTAAAAAGACAATTCTGAAGGGACTATCTCATCTACTAAAGGTTCGCGTAAAGGTTCAGAATGATCTTTACCCCTAGAAGAAGATTTGTGAGAAAGGGAACCTCTGGTTCTAGAGGAAGGACCAGAACTAGAAGAAGGCATAGACGAACCACCTCGAGTAGATCCTAAACTACAAAGTCTACCTCCCCTTCTGTGCCTAACAGGGGCATTGGGGAAGGAGTCAGTAATGGAAACTCTCTCAGGGTTAGGGCTTGGAGAAGCCATCTCAAAGAAGAATGATTTAAGGAAGAAGTAAACAGAGATTTGGAGAAATAAGTGTTCCATAAGCTTTATGTGATAAAAGACAAGGGAAAAAAATATATTTATACCAATAAGCAACCGCCAAAGGTAAAAGTGCGGAGGTGGAAAGACCATAATTATGATAACTGACACTTCATTAATAGTGGAACCGTAAAAACCTTGAAAAAGGCTGCAAAAAATGCAGAGCCAATGGAAAATCGATACGTGTATGGAATATTAAATGGAAGTGACAATTGAAGGGTCAATTTTGTCATAGCATTAATGGTGACCAAAATTCTCGTTTTAATAAAATCGACTTCCCAAATATTCAATTGATGAATAAATGGAAAGTGGGGGGGACTATCTGTATTGAGAAAAATTGCATTTATATATGTAAGTGACATGTTGAGACACGTGGACTGGTCAAATAGTCAAAGAATTATAATTAGTCAAGAGGCACGGGCAGCAATAGAAATGAGCAAAGGCAAAGGAAGAGGCACGGGAGGACATTCGAAGGATTCAGCGCCCGTACCTATTTAAGTCATTTATCAAAAGGAATGGATCTGACCATAATAAAGAGCGCAAATACGGAATTCGATAGGCATTAAATACTAGATACGTTAGAGAATTTGTATTGATTACAATGATTTGTAACGTAGCATTCAATGTCTTTAATTATTCATAATAGCCTCATTATGATTTGGGAAAAATGCATATCTTCAAGATACCTATAAAAGGGAGGTATCTGGTCACTTGTAAACACAAGATACGATTGGAATATACTTTGATTCACTTGTTTTTCTCCTGATTACACTCTGGTTACCTCAAATTACTTTCTTCTACATATTCTTTTGATTATCAGTAACTCGCGTTCTTCTATATTCATTCTTTGACTAAAATTCTATTTTTGGTTAAACAATACACACATGACATACGGGCCTAATAGGCCAACATAATTATTTATAAACTCAAACTACAATCTTTCACGTACACGACATATGTCTACAAGCCTCTAAGAATACATAAATGTCATAAGGGTTGAGACATAGTCCCGCCATACCAAACAATACACGTCTAAATCATACTAACCAAACGAGCAACTCCGAAACAAATGGAGCGCACCAACATCTTTCGCTGAGCTGATAGCCTACTTGGAGGGCTCTCGACCTGTCTATCAGGACCTGCGGGCATGAAACGCCGTCCCCAGGCAAAAGGGGTGTCAGTACGAATAATGTACCGAGTATGTAAGGCACCTAAATAAATACATGAGAGATATGGAAGACATATAGAGTACATGACTCAACCTGTAAGTCTGAATAACTTTGTAAATTATAAATTACCTTTAACGTCATGCATATGCGTATGAATGTCATGTCGTGCATAGGTACATGTTTCATAATATCATCAGCCTCTGAGGCCATCCCATCATATCATATCGGCCACTGTGGGCAAAATCATTATCGTATACCAGCTGATCAGGTGGTGGTGCGTATATAACGTTATAACCTTTCCCATATTCCATATACATATATACATACATATATACATGTATATAACGCCGTTTGAATCATATATATATATATATATATGCGTATATAACGCTATTTGAATCATATTTCAGTCACTGTGGGCAACATTATCATCATATACCAGCTGATCAGGTGGTGGTGCGTATATAACGCCATAACCGTTTCCCATATCCCATATACATATATTTACATATATACGCGTATATAACGCCATCTGGTCATGGGTCAATGCACATGAATGCAATGCATAAAAAGTACATCAATAAAATCATTCAGAAGGTCATAAGACCACTTTGCCTCTTGAGCAATATCATAAAGTAACATCTTTTCAACTTTCGTATTTTTTTGAGACCCATGAACAGATGATAAAATATTATGACACATGGGAATTAAAAGAACATAGATATTTCTATTACTTCTATGAGTAGAGTCACTTATGAAATTTGTGCATTTGCACGTTTCGTTCATATCGTATGGATCATGCCAAAAGAAAGAAGGGATAGCCTTAACATACCTGAGCTGATTCTCTTGACAATCCCTCTAATACACGTCAATTGTGACTAATCACATAATGGCGGATCGAAGTAGGAAAGAATCCGTATGATATTCTTGAGAAAGATTGTACCGTGCTCTCTTAGAATCGCAAAACTCTGTTGCAATTACACAGTATAGTTTCGTATGAATTCCTCTGTTAAACCAAGAACTTTCGTTGGTATTAAGATATGGAATCTGGTTTGAATTCTTGTTGAGTATGAAGAAAGCTATAAGCTTAGTTTGATTATTTTAAGGCTAATGAAGCCAAAGATGACAAATCTTTTTTTTTTAATATCTACGTAGATGTCAAGTGTATGACATTTAAGATAGCCACCTTCAATTTTAAGTTGTGAGTCATTTGGTATGCATGGGGGGCTGCCACCTCATGCTCTTTAATGCTTATCCAATATACCCTCAATTAAGTAGGTAATATCCCGTTATCCGGTAATTAATCAATTACCCGTATAATTAAGAATTATTTCAACTTTCGTAAAATACTACTCGCTTTTAACATACCTTGTACACCTTACTATTATGGTCATGTAGTACCTTATATGGCATTAGTCCATAAATATCGGGTATTAATGCTCAACCCATATTTTATCCCAATATGCCAAACTTGGACGAAAAATTTATTTTTCTTTGACTTGCTTCCCCTCGCACCATCACGAATTTACTCATCATTTATTTAAAATAGTATAATCCTTATAATCTCCAAATAATCATTTTCCTTGGACTAATGTCAATTTTCTTACGATAAATTTAACGTACAATACTACAAGGTGCAACATCGCCGTAAATTAATACTGCGAAGCGTAGCATCATGGTAATATAATACTGCGGGACGTAATATCGATGTAATATTGCGGGGCGTCACATGTAACAACTGTGTAAATGCTGGAATTCCGTAACTGATGAGTTGATTCCGTACTTGATGAGTTAAGTCCATAACTGATGAGTTAATTCCATAACTGATAAGTCAATCCCGTACATGTTGAGTCAATCTCATACCTGTTGAGTCAATCTCGTGCCTGTTGAGTCAATCTCGTGCCTGTTGATTGCCTTGTTCTGACCGTTACAATCATTTATTGCATTTATTAATAATTGATTTGTAACTGATGGTGTAATGATGGTAAATCCCATATAATCCGGGATTAATTGATTCCTTCCTCATTTGTAATTATGAGATATTCTCCCGCACCTGATCCGGGCTATTTTATGATGATCAGTTCCGAGGCTAACAGACACGGTATGAGTATGTTTGGTCCCGGGAGTGTTTCACATATCATCTTTATGTGTCATTCTTCACTTTTTTCAACTTTACTGACACGTGTCACCATTTAATAGACCCACATGGCGATTCTAATTTTTACTAATATAGATAGTCCCCCCACTTTCCGGTTACTCACTATGATGTGACCGGAAAGTGGAAGATTTTATCCTTTTCATCCTTGCCTCTGCCTCATTAAAAGCCATGCCAGAAAAATTCAATAGGGATAAAAACCGGACGAAGGAAAAAAGAGTGCAGAACTTAGAGATTCAGATGATAACTCCACCCTTATGTTCCTTTCGTCAATAATCTGTTGGTTTACCCCTATCTTGTTTCGGGGTTTGAAGACAAATCTTTGTCTTATGTTTGCAAAATTTGATATATAAATTTTGGCTTTACTTTCTGCCTATTTTAATGTTTGAATTTTTGTTTCACCCTTTAACTTTGCATTAAAAACGCTTCAATGCTCCGTGACTTTTTTTGAATAAGCACGAATTATAAAAGAGGGCCCTTTTTTGATCGACACTTAATGAAGAAGACGTCTCAACTTCATAATGGTGTAAATATACAAAAGAGAGATAGGAACTTTCACATATTTTTCTTTAACAATGTTTTGAAGAAAGTTTTTGCATTGAACTTTCATAACATTTCACATGTGTTTGAGTATCGTCTATAACTCATTTTGCAACTATTTTTCTTTTAACAGATTCGTTATAAACTTGCACTCGTAACTATTTTTATTTTGCAACCGTTTTTTTTTTGAATTAGTACAAGGGGATAATTGTTTTTGTTTACAACAGTTTTAAATATAAGGGTATGAATTTTTACCCATAATTGTTTTTATTGATAACAATTTTCAAATGAATACAAGGGTAATGCTTTTTCATCCGTAACTGTTTTTATTTACAACAATTTTTGAGTAAGTACAAAGATGTGCATTTTTACCTGTAACTAATATTCTGCCTTAACCTGAACATTCGTTTACATTTACGAATATGGTTTCTTTGGTTTTTAAGTCAGGCTTTTTGTTTTGAGTTTTTGGCTTTTTTGATTTTGCTCATAGTACTTGACTTGTTGGGAAGATGGATCTTCCGGCTTGAGCTTTGACTTTTTGATAGTCTTCTTTGCTTCATCTTTGCCTTCCATACTGTATAATTCCCTAAGTGTTTGAGCTTTGAAGAATGAAATCTCGAGCACTTGACTATTCCTTCTATGTGGTCCATTTCCTGAAAAGGAAAAACATACGAGACTCGAAGGTATATTTTTTAGATGATGACTGCTTAACCCTTTTATTTCATCAGAAAGATTGTAACCTAGACTGGGAATAATACAGTGTTCCTTGTGTCTATCGGGTGTAATATCATCATTTGACATTTTAGGAAATTTATCCGAATACAAGTTTTTCTTGGCACTTTAGAAAATTATTTGAGTGCTCATACTTAGTCTTTTAGACTTAAAATATATATTTGGATGCATCGTTACATGTGCGATGTCTTAATGTTGCACCTTTGGCTGTCTAACTTTTATATAAAAGAGGGCACTTTTATATACTTTAAACGCTATGAATAGGACGTCTCCTTTTCATTCGGGCGTAAAATAGGATAGATTGATCCAAGTAGACTTTTAGTCTGAGGGAGTATTAATCCTGGTAGGATTTACAAGAGTATTGACCCCATTAAGATTTACGAGAGTATTGATCCCGGTAAGACATTGAGTTTGAGGGAATATTGATCCCAAATAAATATATATCTTAGTAAATTTGTCCTGAAGAGACATTTAATTTGATTGGATTTTGAATCAAAATTGGAGTATATGAACATACTTCCAAGTAGAGAAGGACACATGTCCGGAATAATATTTGAGATTTTCATTTATATATACGGGATAATCGATCCAAGTCATAATACAATTAGCCATTAAGAAAGGCCTATATATTTAACTTGGATGGTCGTTGTTGGACCGAATATAAGTCACGTGTTTGTTCAAAGTGAACTTTATTCTGGTGGCATATTTGCATACCTTTATCTTGACTTAGATGTAAAACTCTCATTTTTTATCGTGTGATTCTTGACTTTGACATGGAGTTCTCGATCCTTTTTGTATAGTATATGTATTTTTGAAGAACTCATTCAACACTGTTTGAAGTATTTATGTTTGATATGAGCAAGACAACTAGTTGAGTTGAGATGATAATTAATGTCGGAATACTCTTAGGAATTTCTAGAATCATAATTTGACAATCTGCAGTTTAATAGTCCCCAGTAGGATAGTTAGTTTCGATATTGATGGACTTTCAAATGGTCCAGTTCCAATATAGGGATGGTACCAGAGCTCTTTTTATCAAATAGTTGTTACTCTGGACGGGAACTACGGAGGTTCCAAAATGTTGCCGAAACCGGAGTAATTTTCACTGCTTTCTTTATAAATTTCTCGCATCATATATTTTGTTTGTTTGGCCCATGTGGTATTTTAGCTTTGGAGCCTTGAATATTCTCAAATATAATTCTCCTCATTTTCATTCTAATTGATGATAGATCAGGAATTGCCTAAATAAGGGATGGCTCGATCCCGATACTGTTTGATCCGGAAATGATATTTCTCAATAAGAGTCCGAGGTTGCTTTCGGAGTTAGTGATATCAACAGTAGATCCGAGACTAGCACATCCGGCTCGATTTTCTTGGGCTGCATAGTTTTCTTGGATTTGATCAATCGATAAATCAATATTTTTACTTTGAGTCCCCAAGCTAATTTAAGCCCTGTAGCATATGCCTCATACTCGGCTTTGTTGTTAGTAATAAAATAATTTTTATGAATTATCTAACTACTATCCCTGATAGGCATTAAGCATTGTCAATAACTCGGGAAGTTTAGTACTTGTGGACCTAATTGTGTAGAAGGTCCAGATCCCGAGAATTATACCAGAAATAACATGTGCTATTTTTTTAGCTTCGGGTAACATATTCGAGCTAAGATTAACATGAAATCTGCTAAATTTGTGATTTTATAGTCGTACGTGGCTGATAAATAATATCACATTCACTTAGTTCTACTACTAATTTAGCTAGCCTTCCTGACAGTTCATGTTTATGCAAAATATTGCGTAATAAAAATATAGTGACTACGGGAATTGAATGACATTGAAATAAAGCCTTAGATTTAGGGCAACTACAATTAATGTCAACTTATCAAAATGTAGATATGTAGTTTCCGTATCTAAGAGAATTTTATAATAGATAGAAGAATGTGAACTTTTATCTTCTTGAATTAAAATTGCATTTACCGAGACATCCGAGATAAATTGGTGTACCAACAATCATCTTTCTCCTCGGAATTTTGAAAGTAATGATGCGTTGTTGTTAGATAGCAAGTTCGAATGATTCGACTTTTCGGACTAAACCGATTTTTCAAAGTTCTGTAACTTTATCTTTTATTATTTGACTCTAGTTTCTTCTTTTGCTTGACCGGATTATACCACGGGTCAATATTGAGCATATAAACCTTTACCTCTGGTGGTACACATGTTATGTTAGCATGGAGGCAAGCAAAGCAATTTTTGTTAACATGTAAAAGTTTAATCAACTTACCTTTATATTCGGTACCGAGTCTCAACCAACTTAAACCTTCCTATTTGGGAAGTCAATGATAATTTCTAGTTCTTCGGCATTTGACCTCGTGGCTTCTGATGCCTTCGGTTCAATGATTGCTTCCGAAAATAGTTGTATAATTGTCCAAGGTTATTAATGAACCTTCCTTCCTCGTGGTCTATTCCATCCTGCAGCTATCTCTTCTTTTTCAGTTGTTAGGTGTGGTATCTTTGTAAGCAATCTCGTGGCTGTTTTACCCATGTTCCTCCTAATTTTCATTCTTCTCCTATGAAATTTTACAATTTAGCAAGGTAATTCCTTACCTGTTTGGGTAGATCCGGATCTTTTCCAGCCCGTGAAGAAAATCTCGTATCTCTTTTGCTCGGATCTATTTTTAGATTTTTGCGTTTAGATTCGAATCACCTAAGAATCACATCCGCTTGATCTCCAGACCTATTTTTGACTTTCAATTGAAGGAACGTGTCTTCCTCTATTCGAAGTTTTGTATTATATCGAATGTAAATTTTACTCCTCAGTTCCGGGAAGGTCCGGCGTTATTCTTCTGACTCCTTCAATCGGATTCGGAATCACTCGGTTTGGTTTTCGAACCTGGTGTATCTGAACCTCCTATTCCGGAACTGTTTCATACAGATCCGTTATAATGAGTTCCGGTACTGATAGTTGCGGTACTAATATATCGATGTACATTCTCTATTTTTCTATGCTTGTTGCTTACATATCATTATCATGGCTATTCTTCCCTTTTATTTTGCATGGTAAAGCCATCTCCAACTTGGTTGTCCTCAAATGTGTTTATTGGTAAATTTTGGCCATGATGAAGGTTTAAACTGAAAACAAGCGAATATTAACAAAAATTGTTACTATCTTCGGATGAATAACAAATTTGCTTGAGTTCCCGGTAACGGAACCAAACTGTTTAACCCAAAAAATAATTTTCAAGGTCAAAACAATAATTTTATATGATGGGCCACAAGCAACCGATTCAATCCGAAAGATATAAAATTTCGTTAATATAACGTGATAGAGAAGTGAGAAATAAATTCAATGACAGATAATATAATAAAAATAAAGCAGAGAAGAAAGAATTCTTATTGAATGATCCTTGATAGGATAATGAGCCGAACAGAGCTTGAAGGACCGAACTATGGCTAACCTGAGAGCAATATGCTATAAATTACAATATACAGAATTGTAGAGAAGAAAATTAGATTCCCCTGATGGTGGTAAACGTATGTCTATTTATAGGGCTAAATCTAAGTAGGGCTGTGCACGGATCAGATCAGATCGGATTTAGCATATTTCGGATTCGAATTTCGGATTTCGGATTTCGGATTTCAGATTCTAGAAAATGCAATCCGAATCCGATCCGAATTATATCGGATCGGATCGGATTTTAAAGTTTGGATCGGATCGGATATCGGATCGTATTATTATGCCTCAAAGTTAAACTAATATGTATATTTTCTTTGTAAAAGAGGCAATACATTAAAAAAAATTCATGTTTATGCAATTATGAGTGTACTATGGTGCCAATATAGCTAAATCTAGCAGTTGTAAAGGTAATAACTTGGAGGTTGATGTAAATTAAATTGTAGTATTTATACATATCCTAATAATTTCGGATTTCGGATTGGATTGGATTAAAATATACCAATCCGAAATCCGATCCGAAATCCGAAATTTTAATAAACATAATCCGAAATCCGATCCAATCCGAAATTCAAAATTGAATGGATCGGTTCGGATTTCGGATATCCGATCCGAATGAACAGCCCTAAATCTAAGTAACTAGTTTCCTTGAATTATGGGTCCATTATGAGCATTTACTCAATCTATCCATTATTTTTGGAAGACATGTAACGACGGTGTAAATGCTGGAATTCCGTAACTGATGAGTTAATTCCGTAATTGATGAGTTAATTCCATAATTGATGAGTTAATTCCATAACTGATGAGTCAATCTCGTGCCTGTTGAGTCAATCACGTGCCTGTTGATTGCCTTGTTCTGACCATTACAATCATTTATTGCATTTATTAATAATTGATTTGTAACTGATGGTGTAATGATGGTAAATCCCATATAATCCGGGATTAATTGATTCCTTTCTCATTTGTAATTATGAGATATTCTCCCGCATATGATCCGGGCTATTTCATGATGATCAGTTCCGAGGCTGACAGGCACGGTACGAGTATGTTTGGTCCCGGGGGTGTTTCACATATCATCTTTACATGTCATTCTTCACTTTTCTTCAACTTTACTCACACATATCGCCATTTAATAGACCCACATGGCGAGTCTAATTTTTACTAATACAGTGATACTGGGTAAAGAATTTTGAGCGGTGATGTGACATATTTCAATGCATTTTTATAACGGATATGATGTAACAAATTTTATTCGATATAACTACTGCAACCCGTAAATAGAAAGCTGTTGAGAGTATTACAGTGATTATAACTAAGTCCTATCATTTGTTGGCCTAAGAGATAAACATTAATCTATAATAACGCCATTAACGCAATGTTCGTTTTGATTTGTCTCCCTTTTTTAACTGCATGCATATAAATAATTAGATGGTGAACAAAGTTATTTAGAAAAGCTAAGAGTATATAGATATTGAAATATCACCAATAAATAAAAAGATTGTACAAAGGTCATTCTCGCAAAATAAGCTAGTCTATAAACAATTACTAGTAGTAATAAATTTTCGTTCTGGATTATTACAAAACTTGTACGGTTGAATATTGAAAAGTTGGTCATGCAACACCCAAGTGAAAGAAGAAACAGAGACGGAACCTAAACATATAAATTGTAACCATACAATCCACATCATATTTTATGTATTCTAAAACTTTATCCCTGTTTCATCAGCTAATCCCCCTCTCTCTTTCTTCTGGGACCCCTCAATTTCTTGGGAATCTTGATCCCTCCTTGTGATTTTTCTCTTTTTGGGCTATTTAGATGACCAATGACGAAGATGAGGGAAACATATGATCTTTCTCATGATACAAATTAATAATGGTGAGAGACAATAGGAACATAAGGCCCGTCGTGCTCTTGAAAATTGGGGTTGTTTTGGTTGTATCTCTTGGTGGAATTATTTATACCATTTTTAGAACCAAAAGAATCAAGCCCTCAAATTCATCTCCCCCTCCTTGCTCAACAGGTTAATTAATTAGAGCACCATTTTTAGGTGTTTGCTTTAATATTTCTGTTCCATTCTTTTTTCCGGAGTTCCTTTCTAATATTTTGAATTTGTGGGTTGAGTTACAGGTGTTGAGCTCACAAATGATGATCACGCTTCCCATGCAGCTCCAATATCACCTTCCTCCCGCAAATCAGTTTCTACTGTGCCAGACAAGAACGTAAGGTCGCTGGATTATCACCTGTTGTTTTATTGTTTATGAAATTTTAGGCAATAACTAATACTAGTAGTTGTTCAAAATTGCAAAGGCTAATAGTTGGAGTAGTGGCAATTGAACAATATGTGTTAGTGATTTCTTCCTGAAAGTTATTAAGCGTGACTACCGATAAACTCATGGTTTTTCCTTATTTGATACGTACTATTTTTTTCCTTTAGGAGAAAAGAAGGGCTGTCTTTTTCGATTGATAACTTATGAAATCTGGTGTAAACAAATAGTGCTTCCTATCCTACGTTTTTCTTCATATTCCTTTGCTACTTCTTTCCTCGGCTAATGAGAAAAAATTCTTCTTTTTACCCTGCCTCGAGCCATCCATAAATGCATTGTTTAGCTCAGATGTCCGCTCATCTAGCAAGTTGGCAGCAACCACTTCCTCCCCTCTTTGTGTGGAAAAGCTTCTGAAATCCTACTAGTTAGTATTAGTAAAAACGGAAAAGGGTCAAAAATATCCCTATCGTTTGCTAAATGGTTTATAAATACCCTCCGTCCATCTATCCGTTCAAAAAAATACACTACGTCCATCTATCCGTTCAAAAAAACACACGAAGTTAATTCTATTAACAAAAATACCTCCGCGACTAACGACAGAACTGATGGAGTATGTTTTTTTGAACGGATAGATGGACGGAGGGTATTTATAAACCATTTAGCAAACGATAGGGATAATTTTGGCCCCTTTCCGTTCATTTAATGACATGACGATTTTTAATTGGGCCACGAGGCATTCTTTTACTGCAATCTTTTACCCATTTACCTGGTCCGACCCTATTTATTTTACCCGCCTAATTATTTTCTTTCTTTTTCTTTGCTTTTTTCCCCCCTCTCTTTTTCCTTATCACCCAACACACCCACTCTCATCTCACAAAGAATTTTTAGCGTTTCAATTGTTAAAACAAATCTTTCTTTGTGTTTGAAAATATGGTTTTGGCTTTCACTTCATCTGCAATTCATGGCTCTTTGTCCTCATCTTCTTCTTATGAACATCCCAAAGGTAACCCTTTACTCTTTTTTTTTTTTTACCTTTTATAGATTCAATCTTTATCCCAAAATGTGATAATTTCAAGCTTTTTAGCACCTTGGTTTCAATTTTCTTGTGTGCTTGTATCAGTTATATGTAGTTATTTTTTCTCTGTTATTTCGTGGCTTTTTTGTCTTCTTATGAACAATCCAAAGATTTCCATTACTTGTCCCTTTCAAAGTTTTAATATTTCTCCTACATTTGATTGATATATTTGGACAATTTTAGTATTTGGACTCAGTTTTTTTGTTTCAGATTTTTGGTTTGTTTTGATCCTTGTCTTCTTACTTAACAACCCAAATGTATTTGTTGATTTTCCATTTAAGAGTTTCAATACTTATCCTGGGTTTGATTGGAGAAATTTCAGAATCTGGTTTGAATTTCGGGTTATTTGATTTTGGGTTTTATCTATTCTTTAATTAATTTGTTATTGTGTGTATGCAGTGTCCCAATTGGAGAAGAAGAAAGGGGGAGATCAGATGAGTGAGAATGGGTATGATAGATACTACCCAATTTTGTAAAGGGGTCGGATATGGTAAATGAGTTGAAATAATATTCATTTTTTGTTCTAGTCAAAGATTGCCCCGTGGTCCAATTAAAAATCGTCATGTTATTTAATGAACGGAAAAGGGCCAAAACTATTTGTATCGTTTGCTAAATGGTTTATAAATACCCTCCGTCCATCTATCCGTTCAAAAAAGCACACTCCATCAGTTTTGTCGTTAGTCGCCGGGGTATTTTTGTTAATAGAATTAACTTCGTGTGTTTTTTTGAACGGATAGATGAACAGAGTGTATTTTTTTTCAACGGATAAATGGACGGAGGGTATTTATAAACCATTTAGCAAACGATAGGGATATTTTTGACCCTTTTCCATAGTAAAAAATATAGTTAAGAGGTGTGTAGTTGTTGCAAACACTCATTGGTCTTCACCTCAAGTGCTTTCTTCAATGAGTCCAAGTCTGCTTTCAGCTCTTTTCGGGACAAATACCAAATGCAAAGAAAGCAAAAGATGCGTCTTAGCCAGCTCGCTCTAGTCCTCTACGGTAAGGATGAGAAAAGGTCAAGGAGTTAATAGGAGGGAATAGGGGCGTCAGTCTGAGCTCTTACTGTTCGAGAATCAACTGCACATGAATGCGCATTTATAGGCTCTTCCTTAGACATGTATGTGCAGATGAATTTTATCACTTATTTGAGAGCCTGAAGATCACGGGCTTTATTTTGTGCGTTACTTTTTCTAAATTTCTCTCGGTTACAGTTGCATAAAAAAGTTAGAAAAATCTTAGACTACTGCGTCGATATCTTTGGTATTGTTTTCTTCAACTTTGAATGCCTTGATTTCTCCTCAAAAGAATTTCCTTTTATTTTCAAAACTTTCCCCTTTGCTGTGCCTTTTTAGATGTGCTTAATGCATTTCACTTTTTTGGTGATCTAAAAACATGAATTAAGAAACTTGCTAGTTGCTAATCGACCAGAAGAAAAGAAACTGCGATGAGCGGAATTAGAGCGAATCTTTAATTTGTTCCTATAACATATGATTGTTGTCCTGTTTGTGAGGTAATAACTTTTTTGTTTCTCTTGCAGGAGGACCTCCACATCTGCAAACACATTATTGAGAATTCTACACCTCTTCCATCTAGCAGTGGTATATTCAACAGCAATAGAGATGGATTTCTCTTGCCCGAGTTCAATGAACTTGTAAAGGAACTCCGGTTATCTACCTCAAAGAGGGAAATTGAAATGCTGTTGCAGTATGAAGATTCACCTAGAGAATATAGAATTGTTGAAATGGTTAACCATGATCAAGAGATTAAGAGCCTGAAAAATATTGTTAAAACTCTCGAAGAGAGAGAGAAGAATCTCGAAATCCAATTGCTGGAGTATTACGGTCTTAAGGAGCAAGAAACTGCTATCATGGAGCTTCAAAATCAACTAAAAATAAACAATATGGAAGCCAAGCTTTTTGATCTCAAGATTGAGTCATTGAGCGCAGATAAGTTGAGGTTAGAGGCTCAAGTGGCCGATTATGCAAAAGTTGTTTCTGAACTCGATGCTGCAAAAGTCAAGATAAAGCAACTCAAAAAGAAACTGAGATCAGAAGCTGATCACAGTAAGGAACAGATTTTAACCCTTCAAGAAAAAGTTATGAAGTTGCACGACGAGGAAAAGAAGGCCGTTGAAGCTGAATCTGATGTCCAGTTAAAGCTCCGAAAACTCAAGGATTTGGAGAATCAGGCTGATGAGTTAAAGAAATCTAATCACAGTTTAAGAAAAGAAAATTCAGAACTGGCTCATAGATTAGAATCTGTCCAGATCATTGCTGCTTCTGTGTTGGAAGATGAAGAAGTAATTATTTTATTCATGTTACATTTCATTTTCCCTATATGTTTCTAGTTAGCGTGTACTTATTAAATGATTCTTGCCGCAGACAGAAGCACTGAAGGAAGAAACTCTACGGTTGAGAAAGCAAAATGAAGATTTAGCGAAGGAAGTTGACCGGCTTCAAGCAGATCGGTGCAATGATGCTGAGGAACTAGTCTATCTCCGATGGATAAATGCTTGCTTGCGGTACGAGCTGAGGAACTTACAGCCTGTTGCAGGAAAAACAATTGCAAGAGACCTCAGTAAAACATTAAGCCCCAAGTCAGAGGAGAAAGCCAAGCAACTAATTCTTGAATATGCAAATAAAGAAAGTCAGGGGGAAAGGGAGATCAGTGTTACTGATTTTGATTCGGATTGGTCATCGTCTCAAACATCCTTTTTTACAGACTCCGGTGAATTTGATGACACTTCTACTGATAAGTCATCACCTCGTAAGACTTCAGGCAAAAAGAAGGTGTTTAGTAAGCTTATGCGATTAGTGCGGGGAAAGGATCGCCATCTTAGTCGGAGTTCTTCCATGGACATGGTGCACAATGTTGAAGATAATGTGGCAAGACATTCTAGTTATTCTCCAGGGTACAGTTCTGGTTCATCCAAACAATTTCTGGAGTTACATTCGGCGTCTCAAAGTTCAAGGAGCGACAAAGGAGAAAATAACAACTATTCGATAGATAGTAGGAGAAATAGTGATGGGGGTTCGTCATCAGGCTCTGGAAGATTGGATTATATCTCAAATCGTCTGACTGATTCACCTCAAGAAAATATAAGTAAAGATGAGTCAGAAAAAGTCCAGAAAACCGACATAGTGAAATATGCAGAAGTGTTAAAAGGTTCTCGTTCTAAAGCTGGATTTTGCAGGAGATCAGCATCTGTTAGTTCCTTCTTTGGTGACGTATCTTTGGTGGGTATTACAAGGTTTAAGTAAGAGGTGTACATTATTAATTCAAAAAATTGAAAAAGTTTGATTTGAGTTGAATTTATAATTCGAAGTTACTGGGTCCAAACAAGATGGACCGAGTAACTTTCAGGAAGCTTAACTATTACATCTATATATTAGTAATATTTCTATTTAATTTGTTTTATTAGATTAATTCTGTAAAACTAGACTCTTCTATGATATATATTTCAAGTCGAAAAATTATCTAGGAAGATTTGGGCTATAGGACCTTGGCCCTTACCCAAATTCCTTATACGGGCTAGATGAAAATAAAACAAAATCAATTAAAAGGTTTTTATCCGGTACACGCGCTTCTAGAATAATAGCCGGTAAATATATATTTTTTGTATATTAATGTATAATATACATAGGGTGTGTTTGGTACGAAGGAAAATGTTTTCCAATTTTCCCATGTTTGGTTGGCTAAAATGTTTTGAAAAATATTTTCCTTATCAAGAGAAGGAAAACATTTTCCAAACCTCCTTCTCCACCTTCCCCACCCTCACCAACCCACCCCTCCCCCTCTCCAAAAAAAGTTTTTTTTTTTTTTTTTTTTCAAATTTCAGTTTTTCCGTTACCACCCACCTTACTACCCCTTCACCCCTCCCCCGAAAAAAAAAAATTACCTTAAGTTTTGTTTTTTTCATTTTTTTACGCCACCCACCCCCTACCCCCGCACAATTTTTTTTTTTTTACTTTTTTTTTGTAATTTAAATTTCTGTTTTTTTCGTTTTACTGCCCCGCCCCCTCCCCTCCCCCCGAAAAAAATTTAAAATATATTTTTCAGTTTTAATTTTATTATTTATCGGTTTAAAAGCTCAAAATTTTACAAGTTCCCAAATTATGAGTTCAGAGGTTTATGTGTTTAGAAGTTTATGGGTTTAGAAATTATAAAGTTTACGGGTTCAAAATTCTGCGGTTTTGAAAGTTTATCGGTTCGAAAGTTTATGAAATTTGTGGGTCCGGAAGGTTATTGGTTTGAAAATTTATGACTTTATGTTTATTATATCTAAATTATTTATGAATACTCTTGAAAAATCATTTTCCTTAATTTGCGTACCAAACACCGGAAAATGAATAAGATTACTACTTGTTTTTTAAGAAAATATTTTTCACGAAAAATATTTTCCGTAATACCAAACACACCCATAATCATTAATATATTTTCTTTATATATTTAGTTAGCGGCTATAGTTATTTTTCGCAAACCAGTCAAATGTGTTAAAGCCCTAAAATTAATTTCTATAGAACTAGTAGTTTTTATCTTATGTTGTATTTTATTAATAAAAAAAAAAGAAGCAAGCAGAGACATTTGAATTTTAAGCAATAGGAACTTGGCCTTGCACAAAATACGGAAAAGGTCAAATATATTCCTGTACCATATGAAATAGTTTAAATAAATATACCTCTATCGTCATACTATTGTACTAATTTGCCCTTAATTTAGATGGCGGGGCACATGGCAAGCTAAGAAAGAAATAACCCACCCCTAATTATAATATCCGAAACCCACTTTTTAATTCCCGCCCCATTCAAATATAAAAATTTCTACATTGAGACATTTAAAAACTTGACAAAGTGTCCACTTTTTGTTTTATGTAAGTTTACCAAAATAAAATAAAAGGGAAAATCCCCTGCCCTAACTGGATGTAACCGGGAGTTGCTGTAAACCCGTTCTCACCAAATGATATGCCAAATCTCCTTTGCCGACGGCTTTATTATATGGCTAACACAGTTACACTAGATAGTAGTATATCTTTTTTTTTTTTTTTTTTTTTTTTTGCTGTAAAGATTAATTTCTTTAACACCATTGGGAGATTATCAGTAATAAGTTGAAATGGAAGACATTCCTTCTTTTGGCGACTTTATTTTCTACCATTAACTATGCCCTTCCCCAGCTTCAAGCTTCATCTGATGTCATCTGAAACTATCGCCTTTTGCCGGAACTTTTTTTTTCTTTTCTTCCCTTTCTATTTCTTTCTTTTCTTCATCCTTGGAATTACATCAAAAAGTGCACTACTAAAAATGTTTAATCTAGTCAGATTTGAGCAAATCTCATGTGTTATTTGCCCAGAAAGTCCCACTCCAAGAAAATAAATTAATCTAGGTTTTTTTTTCTCTTTTGTTGGCTGGTTCGTATTTACTCTATCGCCATTGAAGTCCTGTTGATTGGGGTTTTCCCCGGCGAGGCTGCAGCAGTCGGCCGAAGTGGGTTTGACGAAGAAATAAAAGATATGAAAAAAGATATGGAGGGTGTTTGACCAACAGCACTTTTTGATTTTTTGGAGTGTTTGGCGGAAAAAAAAGCAAAAAACTAAAAAGTGCTTAAAAAAGGTAAGCAACAAGTTGACTGACCCAATTTTTTTTTATTTTGGCTTAAAAGCCATTTTAGTTTGACCAATAAAATTACCCTCTTATCCCTTATAAGTTTTTATAATACCAAAGTTACCCTAAAACATTGTACTTCTATTTCCTTCACTTTGTCGTTCTCTTCTTTCCATTTCATCTCTGCTTCATCTTCATTTTTCTGCACTTCTCTTCAACACTTTCCATGGATATATCAATTGGAGTTCGGCGTTAACTAAAAGCTGACATTTGATGAACTGTTAATAATTAACTTTCCGGCCAGAAAAGTATTACTCTAATAAATAAGTATAATACTCCCATCTTTTCTCTCTTTTTTGATTTTTTAACTGATATTTGACAATAATATTCGGATTCTAATTAATTTGGATTTACACTCCAGATTACACAAAACCAATTAAAAGAGAAAGTGTTTTCTTTCAATTATTTTTATATTTTTTTACACTCTACCCCTAATTAAAAATAAAGTGATGTATCATGTCATCGTAATGTTAACAACTTTAAGGATATTTTTATCTTTTTAATACGAAAAAGTGCTTACCAACACTTGTTTGCCAAACACTTCAACAATTTTTTTTAAGTTTCAGCACTTTTATCCAAACATGTAACTGTTTATTTATAAAATAAGCTCCAACACTTAAAAACTGCTTTTAAGCCAATTTTTTTAAGCCAATCCAAACGGGCTCATGGTCCTTTGGCTCTTTGCCAACTGCTATGTCATGATTTGAATGGGTTGGGTATTAAGGGTTGGGTTTTCGGGTATTAAATTGGGGGTGAGTTATTTCTTTCTTAGCTTGCCACGTGTCGCGCCGTCTAGGGGCAAATTAGTACAATAGTATGACGGTAGAGGTATAATTGAACGGATACTCAAACGAATGATATATTTAAACTATTTCAAATAGTTCAGGAATATATTTAACCTTTTTCCGCACAAAATAACATGGGCCTAGATGAAAAAAGAAAAAGTTAACCCCAAAATGGAACCCCTATCCAATACTAGTGTATATCTCAGTCTAGTCTCAAATAATGTTTCTTTTTTGCCTATCCTATGTGCTCTCTTCTTATACTAGTAATCAGTTGCTTAACATCCTTTGGCCAAATCCACCCTTATTTTGGCAATTCATGGAGTAAGCTGTCACAACCTTTGCCGTTAACGTTCTTCACAATTATTCATGATATATGATGAGTGATCTCATTAAAATAGAATTTTGTTGTTGAATGAGGTTATAAGCTTATTCTATTTATTATTTCTTGCAAACAAAACTCATCTGTTAGATATTTATGGTTCTCTCTTGTTCATAGACCTTAAAACCAAATCGATCTCCATATTACTATCGGTCTATTTATTGGTAAAAATAATTTAAGGACAAAAATAGATATGTCTTTCCCTCTTATAAACACCTCCCAACTAATATAATACACCCTCATATATAAATTTTTTGCCATGTATGTTTAATTTATGTCGTTAAGTTAGTTTTTATAAATATATAATATTGTTGATTAATTTATTTCATTAGTTTAATTCTACAAAAACTAGACTCTTACAATATTGAGTCCGAAACCAAAATATTGTTTTTTTGGACTCAAACTACACAAATAGGTGGTAAAAAAATGACCTTTTTTATATATAGCGCCATAATATCTGGCGCTATATATACATCATTAATGTATAGCGCCAGCTATAGTGGCGCTATACATAGATATTTTATACCCCACTATCTTCTTCTCCAATTCATCCATCCACCATTATTTTAAAACTCTTCCCCTCTTCTTGGTCCTCCACCGATTCTGCCCGTTTCTTAAAAAAACAAAAAAATTGGGTCCCCCGACACATAAAACTCGAAGAATGTAGGTCCCACATTCGAGTAGAGTTTCGTGCTATTGTTGATTCACAATTTCGGAGTCAAAATTTCAATCTTTTTGCTTTGCCAAAATTCTAAATCGAGGTATTTCGATTTATTTTAAGTTGAAACATTTATAATAATGTATATTACTTGATTTGTATGTGTTCTATTTCGGTTTGTGTTTTTTTCTTCGAAACTAGCATGTTAAATTTATCCGGATTTAATATTAGTGTTTTCTAAAAAAATATAAATTAGTAAAATAAATTTGTCTATTAATATCCTGATTTATATATATGTTTTTTCATTCCGTTTTGTATTTTATTTGCAATTAAATTTATTTGTTGTTTATGCTTAGTTTAGATTATTTTTTAGCGTAGTAAAATCCAGATCTTTTTAGCGTAGTAAAACGTAGACCCTTATAGCGTAGTAAAATTTAGAGCATTGTAGCGAAGTAATGTGTAGTATTTTAGCTTAGAATTCCTTTTGTTTAAGTATCTTATACTGGTAGTTGAAAATACAAACTTTGTACAATTAAGTTAATAATTGTAACAACACACATAATTAGTAATTTGTACAAGTAAGTTATTAAAAAATATGAATTTAAATTATAATAAAAATACATTATATATATATATATATATATATATATATATAATTTGTACAATTAAGTTATTATAAAATATGAATTTAAATTATAATAAAAAATACATAATTATATATAATTTGTACAATTAAGTTATTATAAAATATGAATTTAAATTATAATAAAAATACATAATTATATATATATATATAATTTGTACAATTAAGTTATTAAAAAATAATAATTTAAATTATAATAAAAACACATAATTATATATATATATATATATATATATATATATATATATATATATATAATTTGTACAATTAAGTTATTAAAAAATATGAATTTAAATTATAATAAAAACACATAATTATTAATGATAGTTTAGTATATATATAATTTGTACAATTAAGTTATTATAAAATATAAATTTAAATTATAATAAAAACACATAATTATATATATATATAAATATAATTTGTACAATTAAGTTATTAACAAATATGAGTTTAAATTATAATAAAAATACATTATTATATATTAAGTTATTAAAAAATATACATAATTATTAATGATAGTTTAATGATAGTTTACAGTTGACGACATGGACGCGACTATACATCCCGGCCCCCGGACGTTGGATCTATTAGCCCTACAGCCCCAGCATAGATCCGAGTATATATGGGACGGACAGTTGCTTACGCAGACTTTCCGGGCTAGGAGAGTGGATCTATTGTTGGAGTTTTTGAGTCCTCCCCGCGTTCTACATCCCCGCGTGGTTCATTACTTGGAGGAGATGGGATTTTATAGGATTATTAGGATTGGCCGGATAGAGCTCGACTATGCTTTGATCATGGCCTTGATTGAGCGGTGGCGACCGGAGATGCACACTTTCCATTTGCCCATCGGCAAGGCCACCATCACACTCCAGGACGCTGAGATTTTATATGGTCTGTCCGCTGATGGCTTGCCAGTTTTACTGTCTGCGACCATGTGATATTATTCGCGGCAGGCATATTGGGATATGCTGCACAAGCTCACGGGTTTCATGCCGGAGGACGAGGCGGTAGCGTCTGGGTCCAGTCATATACAGTTGGTCCCCATTAGAGACCACCTGGTGCAGATCCACCATACTATCACCGATGAGTCTGCGGAGGTGGATGTACAGCGATATACGAGGCTGTTGTTGCTCCTTCTATTTGGGGGGGGGGGTCTTGTTCCCGTACACTTCGGGGAACCTAATGAGCCTCCGTTTTCTGCATCATATTTCCCGGTTCGAGGATACATCTTTGTACAGCTGGGGTGGTGCTGTCATCTCATATCTGTACAGGCAGATGTGTCGGGCTTGCATCGGCACACAGAGAGACATTGGTGGCTTTCTGCCGCTTCTACAGGTGACAACATATTCAAATAATATGCCCATTAGTTACAATTCTACCAAGTTATAGTTAATCTTATACTTTACGTCAACTTTGTATGTTAGGTTTGGGTCTGGGAGCGATTTCTGCAGTTTCAGCCACCTCTACCACAGCTACCAGCTAATGTAGAAATTCCGCAACTCCCTCTAGCCTGTAGGTGGGTTATGCATCGTACTTTTTTACGAGAGTATGATGCCCATCATAATCTCCCCCTCTGCAGGGATGTGTTGGATCTGCTGGAAGACGCACAGGTGAATATCTAACTAAACTTACCTGTTATAGATTAACTTAGTGATGCACACTAACGGTTTGTGTTCTTATTTGATAGTTCATCTAGACGTCGTACACCGATGAGGTGATAGGTACCCTGCCAGCGTATTGCAGGTTTGGCCGACATATTTGGAGGGCTTCTATCCTGCTCATATGCCTCGATATTGTCAAGCATCATGCCTCCGAGCGGGTATTTCGTCAGTTTGGCCTGCCTCAGCCTATACCGACTCCGCCTGCATGGCATGCTTTACATTATGAGAGGGATGATCGGTCCAGGGCAGACGACATATTTATGGCATGGCTTAACGAGCAGTTGGGTACCTGGGACAGGCGAGGGACTTGACCCCACCTCCGCAGCACTTTCCTATTCCACGTTATATGGCATGGTACCGCACTGTTTCCCCACTTTTTATCGGGAACCCAATTCATCAGGCACACGGTCGATACGTCCTATACGCTGGGAGACACGAGGCACTGGTATGTTTTCTATTATTATTAGTTATATAGCTATAATTTAGTGCCAAATATATAGTTTATATTATTTACTTTGTGCAGGCGATTGGATTGCATATCGTCTATCATATGGGGCAGCAAATGCAGATTTATATCCACGATCCTGTGGCCATGCAGGAGTATAGTCGTCGATTCATGGATGTGGCTGCGCAGACACTGCAGCGAGCCCGATCGGATCAACGTTTGACACACGAGGCTGATTATATGGACCCAACAACGTACCAGCGAGGCCGTGGTATCCCACGAGCTGGTGGTGCCCGACTAGCTGGTGGTGCCGACGACGTGGTCGTGGGCAGAGAGGAGGTGGTCCCCAGCAAGGGGGCGTTGAGGCTCCTGCTGATGATGTTGCTGCTGATATGGCATGTGGCATGCATGAGACGGACATGCCGTCTTACAGCCTTGGAATTTATCGCACTCTAGTGCCATCGCAGGTGACCCCATCGGGTCAGTTATTGATCACGGGCTCGGATATTCAAGGAGTGGATTGGGGTAGATACTTCCCAGGCCCGTCTATGACTGTTGAGGATCGACTGACCCGAGATTTTTATAGTGGGTGCCGACTGAGTTATGGCTCCACATCACATGCGTAGGTATGAGTTTATTAGTATTGAATTTGAATTTGTGTTAACTGTAACTTATTTATTTTCTTTAATTTATTAATTTCCTTTTTAAGGCTTCATGCGATGCAGCGACAAATGACTACATTCAGGATCTAGAGACGATGATGGTAAGACAATATAATTTGTTGTGAATTGTTATGTAGTTTTCTATACTAAGTTTCATATTATTATGTAGCCTTCTACTGGAGCTAACAACACCACCGATACATGTCATCCTGCGCCGCATCCAGCTATAAGGAGACGACTTGATGATGATGATCCTGATAGCGTACCCGGGCGGGAGGGGATGCGCCTCAGGCCAGCGGCTGCATTGAGACACACCGGATGCGGGACACATTGACATGGTGTAAATAATATTTTTGTATACATTAACAATATTATTTAATCGAATATGCGCATTACTTTTTTTAGTTCTCCATTCGTTTGATAGTTTCATAAAATGAAATTTAGTACAACACAAGCACTTAAACTTAACTTCTACTTCAATTAAAATAAAATTTAGTACAACACACAAGGAAAATATTACTACAGTACAAACACAATCACAAACACAAATATAGCAGGCCAACATAATAAAAATACATGAAATATGAAAAATACACTAAACACATACATGCCAATGTTTAGCCCCGATTGCTATTTATTCTCCGCTCCAACCACTTAAATCATTCTTCCAGTTGTTCTTTTTCTTCTTCTACCTCTTTCAGTTTCGCCTTCACCTCCGCAAGTTCCAGTTTATATTTTTTTTTCTCGATCCTTTTGTGCTTCACAATTCCATTGTGTTTTCCATTTTTCTTCTCCCACCTCCTTTAGGTTCGCCCTCAAGTCTGTAATAATTCTATTACTTTCTTTTTCATGTTCCTGTTGTCTTAAACACATATTATGAAGAAACTGGAGTTGTTCTTTGTAACATTCCTGATAACATGGTTCATCAACCCATTCTTGAAAATCACAAATAGGTTCGCCGGGAACCTTGTAAAACTGGTTCATACAGTGCCAGTAGCGGCGTCCAACTTCACCACCTTCCCAACAATTTTGCATCAAGCATGCTTTTCCACAGTTGCACTTTGGTGGACGAAGAGGTTGAGCCATTTGTGTAATATTTGCTTTTAGTAAAAAAAATCCTTACCTTTAATAAAATATTTTCTTTTAGTAAATTTTGAGCACACAACATAACTACAATGAGCCCGTTATTTATAGGCGAGACAACACCCACATAACGTACTATCTAATGGCGCTATACTTTGCGTGTTAAATATCATGATGTTGACAAGACAACTTTATGTCAGCTGGTCGGCTTTTTCAGTTCGACAAGACAACACACACATAACGGACTATCTAATGGCGCTATACTTTGCGTGTTAAATATCATGATGTTGACAAGACAACTTTATATCAGCTGGTCGGCTTTTTCAGTTTGACAAGACAACACACACATAAAGGACTATCTAATGGCGATATACTTTGCGTGTTAAATATCATGATGTTGACAAGACAACTTTATGTCAGCTGGTCGGCTTTTTCAGTTCGACAAGACAACACACACATAACGGACTATCTAATGGCGCTATACTTTGCGTGTTAAATATCATGATGTTGACAAGACAACTTTATGTCAGCTGGTCAGCTTTTTCAGTTCGACAAGACAACACACACATAATAAATATACAGATAATTTTATTAAATTATTATTTAAATAGGTAAAATGGGAAAGTACAAATAATAGTTAACAAGCATAATTTTATTTCATAAATCTTGCAACATAGATATAACAACTAATTATTACAACATCAACTCATGGGTAGTTAGGTACACTAGAAGAACACCCACCACGAGCTTGATTAGTTTTGCCACCCAAACCAGCTGAAGGACATTTACGACGGTCGTGTCCAGTTTGCGAGCATATACCACATTTGCGCGCATAAACGGTGTCACTAACATCCATTTGGTTCCGTATACGTGTTCTCTTCTGCACCTATCTTTTACGCAAATAGAACTTGTTACACACCATTTTAAATGGTTCCAGAGGCCAATAATGCTCAGCACCCACTGGCTGCAACTGACCACTATATGTGTTTAGGTACTTGGAAACACTATATTGTTGATCAACATAGTTGGTCTCCGCATAACCAACACGTTGAAAACACTTGATGGCATGTGAGCAAGGCATGTGGTAGATAGACCATTTCCCACAGGAGCATAACCTTACAAATTCATTTACAGTATGTACATTATTACCCCGATTATTATGGATAACGGTGCGAACTTCAAAAACACTTCTTTCGTTATCATACTGCAAAAATGAATGCCAATGTGCTCGCCGTCTGTATTTCTCAAATCTCTTCATAAGCACTGGCATAAATTCAACACCCCTCTCCATCAATTCCATTGCAGATGCAGACCGTTGAACAAACCTCTACGCCATCTGCTTGAACGACATCCACACCATGGCTGTGACGGGCAATCCTCTTGCCGACTTCAATAACCCGTTGAAGGACTCTGACACGTTTGTAGTAGGAATTCCCCATCGTCTGCCACCATCCGCATGCAACGTCCACTTTTCAGGGTCATGTCGCATTAACCAACAATAGGCTGCCTCGTCTTCTTGCCTGATGGAATCCATATGCCTCCGGAATTTATGCTGTTGGTGGTCTGTTGCTGCCATCCACATCAAATCATGTAGATCCTTGTTGGGATGTGCCTTCTGGAAATTGGCCTTAAAGTGCCTCACACAGTAACAGTGGTATGCATAAGGTTCTTGCCATGCAGGCAAGTTCTCCACAGAACTTAATATACCACCGTGCCGATCAGATATTAGACAAATACCTGAACGCTGTTTGACAACGTGCTCTTTCATATGGTTCAAAAACAGCGTCCATGTCTCTATGCTTTCATTGTCACAAACATCAAAAGCTAGAGGAAATATCTGTCCATTAGCATCTACTGCCACAACTATCAATAGCTTGATATCGTACTTTCCATAGACATGAGTTTCGTCTATGGATATTACTGGCCGGCAATGCGAAAAACCATCAATTGTTGGCTTAAACGCCCATAACACGTAATTGAATATGTATTCTGGTGTTCCTGGACTCTGCTCAAGCTTCCATTCAATAACTGTCCCGGGGTTAAAGTGTTGCCGTGCGGCCATGTACTTTGGCAGAGATGCAAATGACTTATCCCAATTACCGTAGACAATTTCAAATGCTCGTTTGCGCTCGAGAAATGCCTTTCTTTTCGTAATGGTATGGCCATATTCCTGGTGGACCGATGTAATGCACTCTTTGATTGTATACCTTATGGACGCTACGATATGCGGAATAAGTACAAGAGAAATCAAGTCAATATCCAAGTTGAAGTGATTCCCGTTGAATGTGTCCATTTCGCATGTGTGGGTGGGAATGTATTTACCCACTTTCCACATACCTGTCTTCTTCTTGGTCGCACGCAACATCCAATTACATGGCCAAAACCACCTGCGGGAAACAACCTTGTATACCATCAGATTTGACTCCCATACCTGCATCTCACGACACTCTTTTACGTTGTTCATTTTACAAGCCCTGCTTAAGCGCGCTTTATCGGGAAAAAGCATCCCCTTTGCAAGCACCGTTGGTCTAGACTCATCCCACATTGCTGTCCGGATTTCATCAAAATCCCTTGTTAGAGCTTCCACATCCGGCACGGTTGGCATGTTATCAATGTAAGGAATTTCCCTTGAATGAAACGGCACTTCGGACTCATACACTCTTCGTCTAGGGGGGTCTCTCTTCAAATCAGGTCCTTCCTCCTCATCCTGCTCATCACCATCCTCGTGAAAAAAGGGTGTCTCGTCTCCGGATTCATCGACATTATTATCGTAATCACTGTTTTGTTCCTCACTCTGTGCATCTGTCAGATCCCGATGTAATACGTCATTTTCGGTCAATTGAGTGAGTATGGGTGGTTCAACTTGCTCGTTTTCACTGCACAACCAACAAAAATATAAGCTACTAAATTAATAAATGATTTCCATATGGCTATATCACTTCACTTACAAGTCGTAATGTGATGAAATTTCATGATGTGCGTTTTCAATTAAGTGATGACTACCGGATGGGCCACTTGTAAAATTCATATCCGGTCGGTACCCCCTATTAAATATATGAGCGTTAATACAAATTCAATACGTCAAAAATATACATAATTAACACAAATGAAAATTGAAGTTTACCACTCGTCTTGTGAATTATGGAAAGCAGGGTATAAATTATTTTCCCGCTGCTCATTCGCCGGCGGTGATAAGTTTAAATCAAGGAAAACTCTTTCATCCGAAACCTGTCCGGCAAAACCTGCTCCATAATAACCACCCGATGACTGGGGATTATCTCTGCTACGCACAACCTCATTTTTTGGAACGTCTTCGACCTTCACGTACATCTCCAACATTGTGATTACAAGAAATTCCCGGCATTCGTCCGGAGTCCTCAGAAAATCACTCAAAGTTTCATCATCGTCGATGTTAAATTCCGAGTAAAAAGCAACCCCTTGCAGAGTGACGGAATACAGATATCTTCCGGTTACTTTAAGTATCACTGAACGTTTCCTCACACTCAGTTTTTTGCATAACAGCGATATCAATTTATCGTACTCTATTGTAAGTGGCAATTTAACATGACACTGAACAGGTAAACTGTAGCCCACAGAGTTATTCTCCATCACAACCTCACCCCCCTCCAATATAATAGAACTCTTATTCTACGCTCTTCAGACATAATGAAAAAATGCTGGAGAATTTAAGAACAATAAACGATTCAACAAGAGGTAACAAATTTTTTGAATGAATTTCTATACAATCCTAACCTCTTTATATAGGAAATGGCTAGCCGGATTTTTTTTATATAGATATAGCGCCCAAAAAATTGGCACTATACGCTTTTGAATTATTGAAGTCACGAATTATTGGTGGGGCCAGGAAATCTATGTATAGCGCCACCATACCTGGCGCTATACATTAATGCTGTATATATAGCGCCAGGTATTGTGGCGTTATACCTTGCCATGTCAGCTTTTACAGTATAGCGCCACAATACCTGGCGCTATACATTAACGGTTTCGTTACTGTTAGTATATAGCGCCAGGTATTATGGCGCTATATATAAAAAGGTCATTTTTTTTACCACCTATGTGTGTAGTTTGAGTCCAAAAGAACCACATTTTGGTTCCGGACTCTACAATATTACGAAGATATGATGTTCAAAGGATACTAGACTCTAGCTGCTGGATGTAAACAATAGATATGACGTTTAAAGGATACTAAAAATTATCACGAAGAAATTTACACATTTGAGGTTGACATATCTCTCTTGTTTAAACCAACAAATGGTTGTGACGAAAAGTTAATTAGTATTACATCAATGATATGAACAATGAAAGAAAGATAGTTTTTTAGGAAACGCACAAGAACCTAATATATTCCCAGACAGAAAAAGTAATTTACATTCAGTTTATAATCCATATGGTGGTACAAACCTAAAACTAATGGAGTTCAATCACTTCCAAACAAATTATCAGAGCGCTCCTCGATCTAATAACTCTCTCTCCCTAGCTAGTCCCCCCCCCCAACAAATCTAATAACTCTCTTCCCCTAGCTAGTCGTGTCTCCTTTCCTATGGCTTTTAATCGTACTCTTCTGGACAAGACATCTCTTCAAGCAGTTGAATGATATCAAAGCCTCGATAAGTAATTCACAAAACAAAACTCATATATTAGATATTTATGGTTCTCTCTGGTTCGTAGATCTTATTTCTTTTGAGCCAAAATTCTTTCGGAAACAACCTTTCTACCTTCATGTCACGACCCAAAATCTACTAAGGGTCGTGATGGCACCGAACACCGCTGTCAGATAAGTCAATCATAAATACTTAATTAAATTTTTATTTAAACAATTGTGAAAAAAACTTTGATTTTACTTCAATTTTTTTTACTAGTAAAAGATACTCAGTTCAAATTAAATATACATGTCAAGAAGTCAATACGAACTACCTCATAACTTTCCCAGAACCCGGTGTCACAAGTGCATGAGCTATTTCTAGGAAAGCAATATAATACAACAGTTGTCCGAAATGCAAATTTGGACAGAAAATAAATACAGTAATCTGAAAGAAACTTGCTGACTGCGGGTCGTCTCGGGAAATGCAGCTCACCTAAGTCTCCGTATCAACCATACTGCTATGCTCACTAAGCCACTAGAGATGCATGTGCCTGTGCAACAAAAATGCACAGAAGTGTAGTATGAGTACGAAAACAACGTGTACCCAATGGGTATCCCGTCTAATCTCGAAGACGTAGAGACGAGAGGTCGACTTCGACACTTACTAGTGGTCCACTAATGATATATCAGTAATATATTAAATCGTGGATTCTTGTAAATATGATTATAATTCAATGGAACGAAGCAAGTAAGCAATTCTTTCTTTTATAGAAAATTTCCAAATTTCTCTTCATCATTTAAACATAATCCCATAAGCCGGGTAGAAGGCAACAACAACTTCAATGAGTTTCAAGGCAAGCAATACAAACATGCGCAAATCATGCCGAGGACGTACGGCCCGCTCCAACAGAAAGTAAACTGTGTACTGTCGAGGGTCGAATGACGCGAATCATAGATGCATCTATTTAATCTGCCGAGGCGTTCAGCCCGTTCCAGAATTTAAACACACACAGACAGCCACTCAAGAAGTCTACATGGAACAATTATCCAAAGAAAAGCCAATTCTCTTTTAACAATTTTAGAAAATGAAGTTTAAATCTTGTTAGAAATTCATTTACTAGTTCGATATGATTTAAGCAATTCAAGCTGTCAATAAGTTTACGATTAATCCAAGTATGGCATGCTTTTGGGTCCTAGACTACCCGGACAATAGCATAATAGTAGCTACGCACGGACTCTCGTCACCTCGTACGTACGTAGCCCCCCCACAAATAGGAGCACATAACCAATTAACTCACCTATGGGGACAATTCCCACTTACAAGGTTAGAAAGGAGACTCACCTCGCTCCGAAGATCCATAACTGGCATTTCACGCTCTTCCGAAGACTCAAATTGATGCACAATGCTCCAAAACTAGCCAATAATTATGTGAATCTATTAATATGTGCTAAATTTACAATCCAATTCATAACAATTCCTAACCCCGATAGAAAAGTTGACAAAAACGCCATCGGGCCCACATGCCCGGATTCCTAAAGTTTTCGAAGATATAGTTTACCCATGAACTCACGAACTCAAATATATGATTTTCTCTTAATTCCATACCCAAAATCGTGGTTAAATTCCAAGAATATACATTCTATGTCTTTCTACCAAAACCTCCAAATTTCTACCAATTTACATGCTAAAATCCATACATAATCGATGTATTTAACTCAAGATGGATGGGATTCGCTTATCTTATCGTTGATGATGAAAAATCCCACTTGAAGCTCTCCCAAAAATCGCCCAAGCTAAGAAAATATGAGAGAAAATGGCCAAATCCAGATTTTTAAAACACTTCTCTGCCTCCAGTACTTTCCGCACCTGCGGTCCCTCGGCCGCTTCTGCGGTTCTGCAGGTGCGGCCCCACTACCGCATCTGCGGTCCTTCCCAGGCTGTCATTTTTCCGCTTCTGCGTCTTCTCCACCGCAAGTGCGGTCCCGCATCTGCGAAAAAATGACTGCATCTGTTGTCCCTTCACTTCCAGTCCAAAACCACATCTGCGGCCCAAATCTCGCAGGTGCAGTTATGACAGCAACCAGCAAGTTCAGCCTTCCAAAAATTCCATTTTTCAATCATTTAACCACCCGAAATCCACCCGAGGCCCTCCGGACCCCAACCAATCATACCAACCAGTCCCAAAACACATTACGGACTCGCTCGAGGCCTCAAATCATATCAAACAACGCTAAAATCATGAATCGACTTCCAATACAAGCTTTATGAACTTTAGAACTTCAAGCTTCAACTTTCGATGTTTAAACCTATTAAATCACGTCCGATTGACCCCAAATTTTGCACACAAGTCATATTTGACATTACGGACCTACTCCAACTTCCGGAATTGGAATTCGACCCCGATATCAAAAAGTCCACTTCTGGTCAAACTTCTCAAAAACCTTCAAATTTTTATCTTTAGCCAGATGACTTCAAAATGACCTACGGACCTCCGAATTCACTTCCGATCGCGCTTTCAACTCTAGAATCACCATACGGAGCTATTCCTAGACTCGGAATCCCAAACACAAATTAATAACACTGAAATGCGCTTCAACCCAAACTTATGAAATTTCTTCTAAAATGCTAACTTCCACAACAGGTGCCAAAACGCTCCCGGGTTATCCAAGACCCGACACGGACATATGCCCAAGTCCGAAATCATCATACGAACTTGACATATGCCCAATTTAAGGCTTCTAAAATGAGAATTTTCTTTCCAAATCAACTCTGAACTTCCCGAAGTTCAATTCCGATGATGCGTACAAGTCATAATACCTGAAGTGAAGTTGTTCATGGCCTCAAACCGCTAAAGAACGGGCCAAGGCTCAAAACGACCGGTCGGGTTATTACATTCTCTCCCACTTAAACATACGTTCGTCCTCGAACGTGCTAAGAACTGTGCTAGGGTCGTTTGAAATCATAGTTAAACACCTTGTGCACCTACCCATGCCACCACAACTCAGTTGAGCATATTAGCTCGAGCAAATCTAAATATATTCTCTTTTATTCAAACAAATGAGCCTTAGAGCCCAGTTTCAACATCCGAAATTCTTTACCAGGCCTGCTCCCAATACAAGAACACCGTATAAATCACTACACGATGTACCAGAACACGACTGCATACCTTTGCCGAATTCTCACCTTGCACTACTTTATTCACAGAACCACAATAACATTCTCTGAGCATAATAGTCGAAATTCAACAAACCTGATGCCCTCATTGCACCTCATGACCTACATAGGTCTTGCTCTAACTCTTACAATACCGCCATTACGGAAGAGATGTGTAGAAATTCATAACCAACTGCTGAATCAACAAATCGTTGGGCCTATACTCCTAAAAAGAACCATCACCTTATTCTGAACCAAATAATGGTCTTAGCTCCTTAACATACTTCATATAAGCAGATTGCACTAATCCTAAAACCAATGATCTCGTCTCACCCAGTACGAACTGCTCAGGCAAATAAGCCACCCCGAACATGATCCAAAGCCTCATATGATGCCAGAATGTGCCAATAGGCTACTAATTAAAGTGCGGTACAAAAGGAAAATGAACTCCGAAAGGAAATTCAGTTGCCCCGCTTGCGGATCATACATGCGATGCGGTCAACATACTAAACAGACACCCCGCTCGCGAATCATACATGCGACGCGGGCACACAACTTATATGAGCTTTCCTCAGAAAATAGGAAAAAACACATAAAATTAGATATGGGGAGTTGTACTGAACATCACACTGTTGCGGCACGTAACCCCATCCAAATAGTGTAACCATAGCACTATGGCAGTATGCCACCCGATCCACACAACACAACCATGGCGGCGTGCCACTCGATCCAAATAACATACCCATGGTGGCGTGCCACCCCATCCACATGTAGCACGCTAAGTGCATAATACCATCCCTGAGGGGACATATCACGCTATAAGCTATGAAACTCAAGCACAACTGAGGTGCGATATACGATTTGAATCTCAAGAGCCATTTTGCTCGAATAACATCATCTCAATGCGGAAACTTAACACATAAGCAATTTACCAATTCGTCTCTCAACTCACACGACGCAATGCATCATTGCATGGAATAGCTGACGACGAAATAACACCCCGACTTCTCTCCCATAAGCAGCGGATTGCTGAATTGAACACATCTGACCTGATATAGAGCTCATATTCACATTAAATCCACCTACATGCCTCAAGTCGATTTCTAATTGCACCAACTAGGCTAATGACCTTTCATGGGTCCATAATAATCCCCTTTTCTTGTAACACACAAGATCAACCGTCATAACTGGAGAAATCCTCCATAGTCCACCACTCAATAAACCGAGTGCCCTCCAGGCATAAGTTCTCAAATTAATGATACCACCAAAATCTTCATACTTGGTTTAAATCTTTAATCAATCAAGTGACTACATGCCACACTTATACAATCTTCCTGTGGAACACGCTCCCACAACCTACCATAACAAATAACAGGTCTGTACATCTAAACCACCGGCCGCACTAACGCTGAAAAGCAATCAAGAATCCTTAACCAGGATGCAAGGCCATTTCCGCGAAACATCAATCTCAGGTGACGCTGAAGACAATACCAACTTACCTTAAACATCGAAACTCTTTTCCTACTCATCCGAGCTCGTGACATCCTTGTCAACACCGAACTGCAACTTTGATCCTTACTTCAAATTCCATACTACTCACTGCACCTAACATGCCACTATACAATAGAACACGCTTTTTATCATAACTCCGGACCACTAATAGGTTAACACCTTCTCATATAAAAACTTTTCAATTAGCTCACTTCAGGAGAACCATAGAAACACACAGGTGAATTCTCATAACTGAAAAATATACAAATCTTCTAAGTAGTGGACTAAGCCACCATAGCCCTTCCGGGATCCGCCTACACACAACAGGCCATAGCAGTAGAATACTACCGAATAACATCAATTACGGTGGCCGACAAGCCTCACATGTATCATCACAAATCACTTGCATAGCTTGATCACGCTGAAGGAACTGATTACTACTAGCAGTAGGCCAATTCAACTATGGCTAACCAATCTAACCTCTTTCAATTTACCCTGATTGCCTTAGAAATGATAATAACTCCATCCGGACTCTCTCCCCGAGTGACCTTGAATCACAAGATCATGCTGTCTCGAATCCCACGAACCATTTCATACCTTCCACATGCTACGTCGTAATTCAAAACATCATAGAACATTCTGGGCCTCTTCTCATAGGCTGCTACAAAAGCTTGATTCTTAACCGTACCTACATGCTCGAAATTATTAGGCACCACACTTTACCCTTTGAATCCACTAGGACCATTGTTAAGAGCCACCCGCTCTGACTTGGCCTCGAATATAATCAACTCCATAAATCTTCTAGCACATGAATACCCTCTCGACGAAGCACCTGGCAGAATCACTTCCCTTGAAATCCACACTTATACGAGGCGTAAACCCTGAATCCTTTCTCAAATCTGAACATGAGCCAACAAGGCCAACCATGGTACACCTTTAACAATCCTTTTGCTCAATTTACCACTTATGCCCTTTTCCCATAACTGAAATAACCCATCAACATCCTAATAACAGGAAACCTTGCAAGTAGTTAACTATGCAACCCAATCATAGGGGGGGGCTCTACCACTTAGCTTGAATCCACTATTACACAACTCTGGAACTCACCGGAATTCTTTATCTCTTATTGACATAACCTTGCGCAATCAACCGCCTAAATTCTTGGAATCTTTCTATAAAACTCCCTTTTTATACCCTGAATCATCAACCACATTCGCACGATCGATCTCTTTGTTGTATAACCAATGGAATTCTTCGCAGAAGCCTCGCCAACCACGCGACCGCTAACCTGCTTACAGGGAATAACCCACCTGTGGAAATCACTTCCCAACATCTTCCAACACTGCTGCACGGGATACAATCACTACGACATCGATAACCCTTTCTGAGTCCGAGCTCACTCTCTAGATGCACAAGTCCATTCATCCCCCGCGGACGTCACTTAAATGTGCGGCAACATCCTTCCAACTCGAAGTTATGTTGTATCTTCTTTATTTCAAGCAGCTCCCTCCCATTATCTCACATCTCCTGCTGCATAATGGCCCATCCTTCAAATTAAATCCATAGGCCTCAATCACAAATCTATGAAGTTCCCAAATCATCCCAAACTTTCATTAAAGTGCGTAGTCATGCTACCACAATTCCCATATGTAACTCTGCCACTCTCCCACTTTGGCGGAACTTATCCCTTTAAGTGACTACTCGACCTTTGCTACTTATACTTGGCCTTCTAGAAATTTTAGCCACCGCCTGACACTTCCCATATGTCTTTCGCCATCCTTTGCTGCTCAGTTGTTGCCTCAAATAAAACCTATCTTCGTAGCACTTGAACCCACAATAGCTACTAAACTTAAGCCTTTATGAAGATCATCTTTATCTAGCTGTCAACATTAGAAATACTGATTCGATCTGAATTACCGCACCTCGCGATATCTAACAGTCGCTTCTTCAATACTGTCTCACAATATCCTGCTCCAAAGGCAAATTGTAGAAGATCATAACACCGACGAATTTAGTACATTCAATAAGGACGACGACACCTCATCATAGTTAAAAACTCCACCACGCCCGCAATTACCAAGTCTCATTACCCCATCAACCCCAAACTTGAACATTTTTAGCCCGATTTCCTTTCCCTTACCGGAAATAAAATACCGAGTCTCTAGATCATGCACTGAGTAACCCAAGGCGACGATAATAACCCAATCAACCATACCGGGAGAAACATCTCGCACAATATTCATAGTACCATTACAATTCTTCAATTCTCGATGAATAGCAAGCATTTTGCGTCGTATAAGATTGAGTAGGAAGGAAACAAAGACATAAGCCTCAAAGGAATCAAATCGCACGATGAGGAATCAAGAAGGGAAGTACTCCTAACAACCCTGTAGCCTTTCGAAGATAAGTACAGAAGTCTCCGTACCGATCCGCGAGACTCTACTAGACTTGCTCATGACTCGTGAGACCTAAGGGAACCTAGTGCTCTGATACCATGTTGTCACGACCCAAAATCCACTAAAGGTCGTGATGGCGCCGAACACCGCTGTCAGGCAAGCCAACCATAAATACTTAATTAAATTCTCATTTAAACAATTGTGAAAAAACTTTGATTTTACTTCAATATTTTTACTAGTAAAAGATACTCAGTTCAAATTAAATATACATGTCAAGAAGTCAATACGAACTACCTCATGACTTTCCCAAAACTCGATGTCACAAGTGCATGACCTATTTTTAGGAAAGCAATATAATACAACAGTTGTCTGAAATGCAAATTTGGACAGAAAATAAATACAGTAATCTGAAAGAGACTTGCTGGCTGCGGGTCGTCTCGAGAAATGCAGTTCACCTAAGTCCCCGTATCAACCATGCTGCTATACTCACTAGGCCACTAGAGATGCAAGTGCCTGTGCAACAAAAATGCACAGAAGTGTAGTATAAGTACGAAAACAACGTATACCCAATGAGTATCCCGTCTAATCTCGAAGAAGTAAAGACGAGAGGCCGACTTCGACACTTACTAGTGGTCCAGTAATGATATATCAGTAATATATTAAATCGTGGATTTTTATAAACATGATTATAATTTAATGGAATGAAGCAAGTAAGCAATTCTTTCTTTTATAGAAAATTTCCAAATTTCTCTTCATCATTTAAACATAATCCCATAAGCTGGGGAGAAGGCAACAACAACTTTAATAAGTTTCAAGGCAAGCAATACACGCATGCGCAAATCATGCCGATGACGTACGACCCGCTCCAACAGAAAGTAAATTGTGCACTGCCGAGGGTCGAACGACACGAACCGTAGATGCATCCATTCAATCTGCCGAGGCGTTCGGCCCGTTCCAGAATTTAAACACACACATACAGTCACTCAAGAAGTCAACATGGAACAATTATCCAAAGAAAAGCCAATTCTCTTTTAACAATTTAAGAAAATGAAGTTTAAATCTTGTTAGAAATTCATTTACTAGTTCGATGTGATTTAAGCAATTCAAGCTGTCAATAGGTTTACGATTAATCCAAGTATAGCATGCTTTTGGGTCCTAGACTACCCGGACAATAGCATAATAGTAGCTACGCACGGACTCTCGTCACCTTGTGTGTACGTAGCCCCCCCACAAATAGGAGCACATATCCAATTAACTAACCTCTGGGTATAATTCCCTCTTACAAGGTTAGAAAGGAGACTCACCTCGCTCCGAAGATCCATAACCGGCATTTCACGCTCTTCCGAAGACTCAAATCGATACACAATGCTCCAAAACTAGCCAATAATTATGTGAATCCATTAATATGTGCTAAATTACTCATTACAATCCAATTCATAACAATTCCTAACCCCGATCGAAAAGTTGACAAAATACCCTCGGGCCCACATGCCCCGATTCCTAAATTTTTCGAAGATATAGTTTACCCATGAACTCACGAACTCAAATATATGATTTTCTCTTAATTCTATACCCAAAATCGTGGTTAAATTCCAAGAATATACATTCTAGGTCTTTCTACCAAAATCACCAAATTTCTACCAATTTATATGCTGAAATCCATACATAATCGATGTACTTAACTCAAGATAGATGGGATTAGCTTACCATATCGTTGATGATGAAAAATCCCACTTGAAGCTCTCCCAAAAATCGCCCAAGCCAAGAAAATATAAGAGAAAATAGCCAAATCCAGATTTTTAAAACACCTCTCTGCCTCCAGCACTTTCCGCACCTGCGGTCCCTCGACCGCTTCTGTGGTTCCGTAGGTGCGGCTACCGCATCTGCGGTCCTTCCCAGGCTGCCCTTTTTCCACTTCTGTGTCTTCTCCACCGCAGGTGCGGTCCCGCATATGCGGAAAAACGACCGCATCTGCGGTCCCTTCACTTCCAGTCCAAAATCGTATCTGCGGCTACGCACTTGCGGCCCAAATATCGCAGGTGCGGTTATGATAACAACCAGCAAGTTCAGCCTTCCAAAAATTCCATTTTTCGATCCGTTAACCACCCGGAATCCACCCGAAGCCCCCGGGACCCCAACCAACCATACCAACCAGTCCCAAAACATATTACGTACTCGCTCGAGGCCTCAAATCATATCAAACAACGCTAAAATCATGAATCGACCTCTAATCCAAGCTTTATGAACTTTAGAACTTCAAACTTCAACTTTCGATGTTTAAACCTATCAAATCACATCCGATTGACCCCATATTTTATACACAAGTCATATTTGAATTACGGACCTACTCCAATTTCCGAAATTAGAATCCGACCCCAATATCAAAAAGTCCACTTCCGGTCAAACTTCTCAAAAACCTTCAAATTTTTATCTTTAGCCAAATGACTTCAAAATGACCTCCAAACCTCCGAATTCACTTCCGATCGCGCTCCCAACTCCAGAATCACCATACGAAGCTAGTCCCAGACTCGGAATCCCAAACGGACATCGATAACACTGAAATGCGCTTCAACCCAAACTTATGAAGTTTCTTCCAAAATGCTAACTTCCATAACAGGCGCCAAAACGCTCCCGGGTTATCCAAGACCCAACCCGGACATACGCCCAAGTCTAAAATCATCATACGAACCTGTTGGAACCTTTGAATCCTGATTTCAAGGTCGTTTACTCAAAAATCTGATCTTAGCTAATTCTTTCAATTTAAGGTTTCTGAAATGAGAATTTTCTTTCCAAATCAACTCCGAACTTACCGAAGTTCAATTCTGACGATGCGTACAAGTCAAAATACCTTAAGTGAAGCTGTTCATGGCCTCAAACCGCCGAAGAACAGGCCAAGGCTCGAAACGACCGGTTGGGTCGTTACACTTCATTAGGTAGGGGTAAGGTCTGCGTACACTTTACCCTCCTTAGACCCCACTTGTGAGATTTTACTGAGCTTGTTGTTGTTGTTCGTAGATCTTAAAACCACATCAATCTCTATATTACTATAGATATATTTATTGGTTAAAATAATTTAAGGATAAAAATAGATGTCTTCCTCACTAAACACTTCCCAACTAATATAATACACTCTCATATATAAAGTTTTTGCCATGTATGTTTATTTTATGTCGTTAGATCAGTTTTTATAAAAACATAATATTGTTGATTAATTTATTTCATTAGTTTAATTCTATAAAAACTAGACTCTTATCTATCTATCTATCTATCTATCTATCTATCTATCTCTCTCTCTCTCTCTCTCTATATATATATATATATATATATATATATATATAAAAGCGATGTGGCATCTCTCTTAGGCCAAGAAACCTATTTATCCTTTTTCTTCTTTTTTTGAGTTTTATTCATTTATCTTATATTAAAAATTCTATCTTAATAACGCATACCTCTTTACTTTAATAACCTACACTTTTAATAATCTCAATATGTCACGACCCCAAACCCAGACCCGGTTGTGATGGCGCCTCTCGTGAAGACAAGGCCAGCCGACACTTCCCATTATCCGATTATTAACAATTAAGCATTTAAGAAACAGTCTAAACATGAAGAAATAAACCAAAGTTTAAGCAAATGATAGTATAATATGCAGAATACAGCCCAAACACAGCCCGATACCAGGGTGTCACTAGTAATGAGCATCTATAAATCCTAATACAAGTCTGATAAGTCTATAACTATTACAATTGTCTGAAAAGAGATAGAAATGACAAAGAGGGAGAAACAAGGGACTACAGACGCCAAACAGCTACCTCGTGAACTCCGAATATCTGTCGGGAGCTCTGAACTCGCACTGGCAGGATCAACAACGCCTGAATCTGCACACGGGATGCAGGGAGTAAAGTGAGTACTCTAACTCAGTGAGTAATAATCATAAATAAAGACTGAAAGTAGGAAATCACGTAAGGCACAAAAGCATGCTATAATGAAGCAGTAAAACCAATAAAAATAGTAAAACTAGTAAAAGATAGGTAAAATCCATTAACTCAATTTAACTTCATGAAAAGCCTTTTTCAACAATTTAACAGGGAATTTACAGTAAAATATGAAAATAAACACATAAAGGTTCGCCCCTCGGGCATAGTATCAACAAATCCGCCCCTCGGACAACATCTCAGAATAGTACCAGCCCCTTGGGCAATATCTCAGAATAGTACCAGCCCCTCGGGCAACATCTCAGAACAATACCAGCCTCTCGGGCTCAATCTCATATCAGAACGGGTACCCGCGCTCACTGGGGGGTGTACAGACTCCTGGAGGGGCCCTTTTACGGCCAAAGTGCAATATCAAGCCACCTCGTGGCATCATCACTAGGCCCTCGTCCTCATATCAATCAAGCCACCTCATGGCGTACATATCTCAGGCTCTCGACCTCATAATCAGTATCAAATGTTTCCTCACAACATAGGCCCTCGGCCTTACTCAGTCAAAAATCCTCACAAGCCACTCGGGCAGTAGTAAAACATAGGGGTGGGCATTCGGTACTTCAGTTTGGTATTTAAAATTTTCGATTCGGTATTCGGTTTATCAATTGTGTATATCAAATACCGTACCAAAATATTTCGGTACGGTTCGGCATTTCTTATTTTGGTTCGGTACGGTTTCGATATGGTTTCGGTTTAAACCAAATCTTCACTTTCTAGAGCTCTCAACTGAAACATAATAGAGGATCATTTAGATACAATTTCAGCATTTTGATACTCATTACTACATAAACATCTCAGTAGGAGAATTCCAGGAATCGCATTAACTTGACTAGGAGAAAATCCACTTGAAAGTAAGATTAAATGAATAACTAGAGCTCCAACAACAACAGTCATTAAACAAGTTCCAATGAGGAATGCATCTCTATATTTGAGAGTTGTTCTAGGTTGAAATTCAAATATGAAGTTGTAGTTGATTCTTGTACTCTTCCACAGGAACAGATTGCAACCATACATGAACAAGTGCAAGCATAACATTGCACAATACACATTGCACTATTTCGGTATTTTGGTATACCGAAATATCAAAAACCCAATACCGTATACCGAACCGAATTACCAAAATTTTTGTATCGAAATAAACCAAAATACCGAAAAAACCTAACATGAAATACCAAATTAATTTGGTTAGGCTCGGAATTCGATTTTTCGAATTTTATGCCCACCCCTAGTAAAACATGTTTCTCAGCCCAAAATATTATTTAAAAGATCATGTAAGTATTAAAACAGAGTAAACATGGCTGAGTACGAAAAACAGTGAAATATAACATGACTGAGTTCAAGTATAAAGTCAAAATAGTGAGGAAATACCAGTAAAAATCCCCGAAGTGTTCAAATAGTTGGCACAAGGCCCAAATATGGCATTCAACCCAAATAATGTGGTAGCAAATAGATTTCAGTCAAATACACGGTAAAATAGTCATTTGGGACGGACTAAGTCACAATCCCCAACAATGCACGACCCCACGCTCGTCATCAAGCGTGTGCGTCACCACAATATAGCACTACGATGTGCAATTCGGGGTTTCGAACCCTCATAACATCATTTACAATCATTACTCACCTCGAACCGGTCAAATCTCTAGCTCGCGACGCCTTTGCCCCTCGAATCGGCCTCCACTCGTGTCGATTCTATTCAAAATCAGAACGAGGACGTCAAAATATGCTAAGGGAACGAAGCCCAAGCGAAAACAATCAAAATACAACACAAATCCCGAAATCACCAAAACTTGACCCCCGGGCCCACGTCTCGAAATTTGATAATTTTTATATCAATAGATTCCTCATCTTCCCACGAGTTCATACATATCAAAAGTTCTGAAATTTGACCTCAAATGGTTCTTCAAATCCTCTATAAAGGTCTAAATTTCCAAGCCCTAGTTCTACAATTTTTGGCTTAATTTCCATGATTATTTAGGTGGAATTCACATTAGAATCTAGTTTTAAGTCCAAGAATCTTACCTCCAAGTGATTCCCCTTGAATCCCTCTTCAATACCCTTCAAAAAGCTCCAAAAACGACCAACAATGGAATAAATAAACAGCACATTCGCGGACAAGATGGCCTTTTAAACCTTCTGCCCAGGCCTAATTTCCTTCATCTCGATCGCGGGACATCCTTCGCGATCGCAAAGCACCAATCCTCAGCTCCCAAAATTGACTCTATGCGAACGCGATGATCAAGCTCCCAACACTATGCGATCGCGGACTGGCTACCACGTTCGCAATGAACAACTTCAAGACAAGACCCCTGGTCCACTAAACTCTATGCGAACGCGGCCCACTCCTCGCGTTCGCGATCAACAATGCCTTCACCTTATGCGATCCCATCCCCATCTTCGTGAACACACTAAGCAAACTGGATTGCCCCCACAACAGCTCCCTACGTGATCGCGAAGAGTAAAAACTCTGCAACAGCTGAACCAAAATCTGCAACATCTCCAAGGCATGAAATGGTCCGATTGACCATCCGAAACTCACCCGAGGCCCCCGAGACCTCAACCAAAGGCACCAACATATCCCAAAACCTTATTCAAACTTGTACCAATCTTCAAAACACCTCAAACAACATCAAATCAACCAAAACACATCAGATTCAAGCCTAAGAATTCTAAAATTTTCAAAATTACGCTTTTGATAAAAAACCCAACCAAACCACCTCTGAATAACTTGAAATTTTGCACACACATCCCAAATGACACAACGGAGCTACTGCAACTCTTGGAATTCCATAATGACTCCTATATCAAAATCTCACCTACCAACCAGAAATCGCCAAAATATCAACTTCGCCAATTCAATCCTAAATCTACTCTGAACCTCCAAAACTCATTCTGATCGCGCTCCTAAGTCCCAAATCACCTCCCGAAGCTATCCGAACTGTCGGAACTCACATCCGAGCCCTATAGAGCATAATTCAACATCCGGTTGACTTTTCCAACTTAAGCTTCCTCAAAAGAGACTAAGTGTCCCAAACCTTACCAAAATCATTCCGGATTCGATCTGACCAACCCGTTATCACATAACACGGATAAACAAAGCATAAAGAAGCAGAAATGGGGAAAACAGAGCGGTATCTCATGAGATGACTGGCCAGGTCGTCACACCCTCCCCAACTTAAACAAACGTTCATCCTCGAACGAGTCAAGAAACATACCTGAAGCCTCAAACAGGTGAGGATATCTGCTCCGAATCTCCCGCTCGGTCTCCCAAGTAGCCTCCTCTATGGTCCGACCTCTCCATTGCACTTTCACTAAAGCTATATCCTTCGACCTCAACTTTCGAACCTAACGACCCAAAATAGCTACTGGCTCCACATCATAAGTCAAATCATCATCCAACTGAATTGTGTTGACATCCAAAACATGAGATGGGTCCTCAATATACTTCTGGAGCATAGAAATATGAAATACCGGATGCACACTCGACAAGCTGAGTGGCAAAGCAAGTTCATAAGCCACCTCCCCAATCATTCAAAGCACCTCAAAAGGCCCAATGAACCGCGGACTCAATTTCCCTTTCTTCCCAAATCTCATAACACCCTTCATGGGTGAAACCTTCAACAGAACCTTCTCGCCAACCATGTAGGACATATCCCGAACCTTCCTATCAGCATAGCTCTTTTGCCTTGATTGCGCTGTACGAAGCCTCCCCTGAATCACCTTCACCTTTTCTATGGCATCCTGCACTAAGTCTGTCCCTAATAGTCTAGCCTCACCGGGCTCGAACCAACCAACTGGAAATCTACACCGCCTCCCATACAAGGCCTCATATGGAGCCATCTGAATACTCGACTGGTAGGTGTTGTTATAAGAAAACTCTGCAAGCGGTAGAAACTAATCCCATGACCCTCCAAAATCAATGACACAAGCACCCAACATGTCCTCCAATATCTGAATAGTGCGCTCGGACTGTCCGTCCGTCTAAGAATGAAAAGCTGTGCTCAACTCGACCTGAGTACCCAACTCTCGCTGCACAGATCTCCAAAACTACGATGTAAACTGAGTGCCCCTATCTGAAATGATGGAAACTGGGACATCATGCAAACAAACAATCTCCCGGATATAGATCTCTACCAACCGCTCTGAAGAATAGGTAGTACACACAGGAATGAAGTGTGCGGACTTGGTCAGCCGATCCACAATCACCCAAATAGCATTGAACTTCCTCAAAGTCAGTGGAAGTCCAACTACAAAGTCCATAGTGATCCCTCCCACTTCCACTTGGGAATATCTATCTGTTGTAACAATCCATCCGGTCTTTGATACACATATTTCACCTGCTGACAATTTAGACACCAAGCTACAAATCCCACAATATCTTTCTTCATTATCCTCTACCAATAGTGTTGCCTCAAATCCTGATACATCTTTGTGGCAACCGAATGAATGGAATACTGCGAGCTATGGGCCTCCTCCAGGATCAACTCCCGAAACCCATCCACATCGGGCACACAAATCTGGCCATGTATCCTCAACACCCCATCATCACCAATGGTCATATCTCTGGCATCATCGTACTGAACTCTGTCCTTAAGGACAAGCAAATGTGGATCGTCATACTGGCACTCTCTAATGTGATCATATAAGGAAGACCGAGAAATCATACAAGCCAACACACAATTGGGCTCTGAAATATCTAACCTCACGAACCGATTGGCCAAGGCCTGAACATAAACTGCAAGAGGTCTCTCCCCAACTGGAATATATGCCAAACTCCCCATACTCACTGTCTTTCGACTCAAGGCATCAGCCACCACATTGGCCTTTCCCGGATGGTACAATATAGTGATATCATAATACTTAAGCAAATCCAACACCTCCGCTACCTCAAATTAAGATCCTTCTGTTTGAACAAGTGTTGGAGGCTACGATGATCAGTAAACACCTCACAAGACACATCATAAAAGTAATGTCTCCAAATCTTCAACGCATGAACTATGGCAGCCAACTCCAAATCATGAACGAGGTAGTTCTTTTCATGGGGCTTCAACTGAAGAGAAGCATAAGTAATAACTCTACCCTCCTACATCAAAATACAACCAATACCGACTCATGAAGCATCACAATACACGGTATATGAACCTGAAGCTGATGGCAAAACTAACACTGGAGCTGTGGTCAAAGCTGTCTTGAGCTTCTGAAAGCTCTCCTCACACTCGTCCGATCATACAAATGAAACACCCTTCTGAGTCAACTTGGTCAAGGGTTATGTGATAGATGAGAATCCCCTGAACAAAACGGCAATAATAACCTGCCAAACCAAGAAAGCTGCGAATCTCCATGGCTGAGGATGGTCTGGGCCAACTCTGAACCGCCTCTATCTTCTTCGGATCAACCTGAATACCCTCGTTGGACACCACATTCCCCAAGAAAGCCACTGAACTGAGCCAAAACTCACACTAGGAGAATTTTGCATAAAGCTTCTCCTCTCTCAATCTATGCAACACAACTCTCAAATGCTCTACGTGCTCCTCCTGACTACGCAAATATACCAGAATATCATCAATGAAGACTATGACAAATGAGTCAAGATAAGGCCAAAACACACTGTTCATCAAATGCATGAACGCTGCCGGGGCATTGGTCAGCCCAAAAGACATCACTAAGAACTCATAATGACCATATCTGGTCCTGAAAGCTGTCTTGAGAATATTTGAGTCCCTGATCTTCAACTGGTGATAGCCTGAACGGAGACCAATCTTGGAGAACACTCTCGCTCCCTGAAGCTGATCGAATAAATCATTAATGCGAGGCAAATGGTACTTGTTCTTAAGTGTTACCTTGTTCAATTGCCTATAATCAATGCACATTCTCATTGTGCCATCCTTCTTCTTCACAAATAGAACCAGCGCACCCCAAGGCAACACACTAGGCCGAATGGACCCTTTATCAAGGAGTTCCTGAAGCTGCTTCTTTAATTCCTTCAACTCCGCTGGTGCCATACGATACGACAGAATAGAAATGGGCTGAGTGCCCGGCACCAGGTCAATACCAAAATCAATATCCCTGTCTGATGGCATGCCCAATAGGTCTGCAGGAAACACATCGGGAAAATCCCTCACAATTGGAACAGAATCAATACTGGGAGTCTCAACACCGACATCCCTCACAAAGGCTAGATACGAAATACAACCCTTCCCAACCATACGCTGGGCTTTCAATAATGAGATTACTCTAGCGGGAACATAATCAGTCATACCTCGCTACTCGATCTATGGCACACCCGGTATAGCCAATGTAACTATCTTAGCATGACAATCCACAATAGCACGACACAGAGATAGCTAATCCATGACCAAAATGACATTGAAATCCACCATACACAATAATAAAAGACCCACACGTGTCTCCATACCCCCAATAGTCACCACACACGACCGCTACACACGGTCTACAACAACAGTATCGCCCACCGGGGTAGATTCATGAATAGGTGAAGCAAGAAACTCACGGAGCGTACCCAAATAATGAGCAAAGTATAATGACTCATAAGAAAAGGTGGAACCTGGATCAAATAATATAAAGGCATCTCTGTGGCAATCTGAAACAATACCTATAATAACAGCATATGAAGCAATAGCATCGTGTCTGCATGGAAGTGCATAGAAACGGGCCTAACCGCCACCTGATCAACCTCCCCCTCTGGGGCGACCCCTAGCTAACTGACCTCCACCCTTAGATAGCTGGGCGGGTGGTGGTGAAGTAACTGGCGCTGAAGCCGATGACTGACCCCTTTGCTGAGATGAACTCGCAAGACGATGAGGGCACTGCCTCCACATATGACCCATCTCACCACACTCATAACAACTCCCAGATGCTGGAGAAGGGGACTGAAGGGAGCCCCTCGCACTGGAGTGACTAGCAGACGCACTCAGCATAGAAGAGCCCTGCACTAGTGGAGCACGGGTCGAACTCTGAGCTGGAAGGGCACTAAGTGATGACTAGCCCTGATGAGAACTGTGAAAACCATGACCCGATGATGCCCCACGATAACCTGGGCAAGCTGGCTGAGCATGCATGAATGGACGACCTCTGCCGTGCTGAAACTGACCTCTCGAAGGAGTACCGTTGTACCTACTAGATCCTCGAGGCCTCTTGGCCTCCCTCTCCTCTCTCTCCTGGTGACGAACAGACTCAATCTCACGGGCAATATCCACAACCTCCTCTAAAGTAGCATCAATCACCCTCTCCCTGGTCATGAGAATACGAAGCTGATAAGTGAGGCCATCAACAAACCTCCTAATCCTTTCTCTATTTGTCAGGACCATCCAAATAGCATGACGAGCTAACTCGGAGAACCTCATCTCGTACTACGTCATAGTTATCTCTCCCTAACGCAATCACTCAAACTCCCTACGCAGCTCCTCTCTACGGAACTACGATATATACTTCTCTAGAAAGAGAATGGAGAATTGTTGCTAGGTAAGGGGTGCTGCACCAACAGGCCAACGCCTCTCAAAAGCCTCCCACCAAGTGAAGGCAGCTCCAAAAAACTAATAAGTAGTGAAAGCAACCCCGCTGGTTTCGAGAATACTCGTTGTACGAAGCATCCTTGACATTTATCTAAGAAACCCTGGGCATCCTCGCCCTCTGCACCATTGAAGGTCGGAGGCTACAGTCTACCAAACCTCTCCAACCTACGCTGCTCATCCTCCGGCATAGCAGGAACTACATAGTCCTGAGCAGCTACAATCGGCTGGGCTGGATGTGCCCCCGTGTCTGAAGTCTCTGCACAACCTGCTCAGGTGTGCACGTGGCGGGAGTCTGATTGCCTCCCCCGGCCTGAGAAGTAGTTGCGGCTGTAGTGGCTGAAACCGCCTGAGCTAGTCTAGTACAAACTGATAAGATCTGAGCCAAGGCCTCCTGAAGACCCGGAATCACAATAGGCACAACTGGTGCCTGAGCTGGTGCTGCTGGAGCATACATAATTGGGACCTGATCCTGAATTGGGGCAGCTGGTGGATCTGCAGGTGCTGCCCTAGCTGCTCTGCCCCTACCACAACCACGGCTGCGTCCTCGGCCTTTGGTGGCCACAGCTGGTGGTACTGGTGGTCGTCCATCCTGACTGGTAGCGCATGTCCTCACTATCTGTGAGGGAATAAAACAACAAAAGTTTAGTACTCGGATCAACAAATTCGCACGATAAGAATTTCAAGAATATGAAATTTTTCCTAAAGGTTCTGCAGCCTCTCGAGGAAAAATACAGATGTCTCCGTACTGATCCGCGAGACTCTACTAAACCTTCTCATGACTCGTGAGACCTATGTAACTTGGATTTGATACCAACTTGTCATGACCCCAAACCCAGACTCGATCGTGATGACGCCTCTCGTGAAGACAAGGTCAGCTGACACTTCCCATTATCCGATTATTAATAATTAAGCATTTAAGAAATAGTCTAAACATGAAGAAATAAACCAAAGTTTAAACAAATGATAGTATAATATGCAGAATACAACCCAAACACAGCCCGATACTGGGGTGTCACTAGTCATGAGCATCTATAAATCCTAATACAAGTCCGATAAGTCTATAACTATTACAATTGTCTGAAAAGAGATAGAAATGACAAAGAGGGAGAAACAAGGGACTGGTACGCCAAGCAACTACCTCGTGAACTCCGAATGTCTGTCGGGAGCTCTCAACTCGCATTGGTAGGATCAGCAATGCCTGAATCTGCACATGGGGTGCAGGGAGTAAAGTGAGTACTCCAACTCAGTGAGTAATAATCATAAATAAAGATTAAAAGCAGGAAATCACGTAAGGCACAAAAGAATGTTATAGTGAAGTAGTAAAACCAATAAAAACAGTAAAACCAGTTAAAGATAGGTAAAATCCTTTAACTCAATTTAACTTCATGAAAAGCCTTTTTCAACAATTTAAAAGGGAATTTACAGTAAATTATAAAAATAAACACATAAAGGTTCGCCCCTCGGGAACAGTATCAACAAATCCGCCCTTCAGGCAAAATCTCAGAACAGTACCAGCCCTCGGGCAATATCTCAGAACAATACCAGCTCCTCGGGATCAATCTCATATCACAATGGGTACGCGCACTCACTGGGGGTGTACAAACTCCTGGAGGGGCCCCTTACGACCCAAGTGCAATATCAAGTCACCTCGTGGCATCATTACTAGGCCCTCGACTCATATCAATCAAGCCACCTCGTGGCGTACATATCTCAGGCCCTCGACCTCATAATCAGTATCAAATATTTCCTCACAACATAGGCCCTCAGCCTTACTCAGTCAAAAATCCTCACAAGCCACTCGGGCAGTAGTAAAACATGTTTCTCAGCCCAAAATATTATTTAAAAGATCATGTAAGTGTTAAAACATGGTAAACATGGTTGAGTACGAAAAACAACAAAATATAACATGACTGAGTTGAAGTATAAAGTCAAAACAGTGAGGAAATACCAGTAAAAATCCCCGAAGTGTTCAAATAGTTGGCACGAGGCCCAAATATGGCATTCAGCCCAAATAATGATGGTAGCAAATAGATTTCAGTCAAATACGCGGTAAAATAGTCATTCGGGACGGACTAAGTCACAATCCCCAACAATGCACGACCGCACACTCGTCATCAAGCGTGTGTGTCACCTCAATATAGCACTACGATGTGCAATCCGGGTTTCGAACCCTCAGAACATCATTTACAATCATTACTAATCTCGAACCGGTCAAATCTCTAGCTCGCGATGCCTTTGCCCCTCGAATCGGCCTCCACTCGCGTCGAATCTATCTAAAATCAGAATAAGGATGTCAAAATATGCTAAGGGAATGAAGCCCAAGCAAAAATAATCAAAATACGATACAAATCTCGAAATTACCAAAACCCAACCCCCAGGCCCACGTGTCGAAATTTGATAATTTTTACATCTATAAATTCTCATCTTCCCACGAGTTCATACATATCAAAAGTTCCGAAATCCGACCTCAAATGGTCCTTCAAATCCTCAATCAAAGGTCTAAATTTTCAAGCCCTAGTTCGTCAATTTTTGACTTAATTTCCATGGTTATTTAGGTGGAATTCACATTAGAATCGAGTTTTAAGTCCAAGAATCTTACCTCCAAGTGATTCCCTTTGAATCCCTCTTCAATCCCCTTCAAAAAGCTCCAAAAACGACCAACAATGGAAGAAATAAACCCCACATTTGTTGACAAGACGACCTTCTAAACCTTCTGCCCAGTCCTAATTTCCTTCATCGCGATCGCGGGACATCCTTCGCGATCGCGAAGCACAAATCCTCAGCTCCCAAAATTAACTCCATGCGAACACGTACAAGCCTATGCGAACGCGATGATCAAGCTCCCAACACTATGCGACTACCGCGTTCGCAATGAACAACTTCAAGCCAAGACCCATGGTCCACTTAACTCTACGCGAACGCGACCCACTCCCCGCATTCGCGATCAACAATGCCTTTACCTTATGCGATCGCATCCCCATATTCGCAAACGCACTGAGCAAATTGGACTGCCCCCACAACTATTCTACGCGATCGCGAGACTCCCTACGCGATAGCGAAGTGTAAAACCTCTACAACAGCTGAACCAAAATCTGCAACATCTCCAAGGCATAAAATGGTCCGATTGACCATCCGAAACTCACCCGAGGCCCCCGGGACCTCAACCAAAGACACCAGCATATCCCAAAACCTTATTCAAACTTGTACTCCCTCCATTCCAATTTATGTGAACCTGTTTGCCTGGGCACGAAGTTTAAGAAAAAAATAAAGACTTTTGAAATTTGTGGTCCTAAACAAGTCCAAATAGGGTTCAGAGTATTTGTGTGGTTATAAAAGCTTCTCATTAAGGGTAGAGTTGTAAGTTTAAGCTAAATTATTACCAAATTTAGAAAGGGTTCATTCTTTTTGGAACGGACCAAAAAGAAAATAGGTTCACATAAACTGGAACAGAGGGAGTAATAATCTTCAAAACACCTCAAATAATATCAAATCAACCAAAACACATCGGATTCAAGCCTAAGAATTCCAAAATCTTCAAAATTATGCTTTTGATAAAAAACCCAACCAAACCACCTCCGAATGACCTAAAATTTTGCACACACATCCCAAATGATACAACGGAGCTACTGCAACTCTCGGAATTCCATTCTGACTCCTATATCAAAATCTCACCTACCAACCAGAAATCGCCAAAATATCAACTTCGCTAATTCAAGCCTAAATCTACTCCGAACATCCAAAACTCATTCCGATCGCACTCCTAAGTCCCAAATCACCTCCCGAAGTTATCCGAACCATCGAAACTCATATCTTAGCCCTCTAACACATAACATCCGGTTGACTTTTTCAACTTAAGCTTCCTCAAAAGAGACTAAGTGTCTCAAACCTTACCAAAATCATTCTGGATTCGATCCGACCAACCCGATATCACATAACACGGATAAACAAAGCATAAAGAAGCATAAGTGGGGAAAACATAGTGGTAACTCATGAGACGACTGTCCGGGTCGTCACACAATAACTCTCATGCCTTTCATATTCATAACCCCCAAATGATTTATGTATAAGTTTATGATAATTTATTATAGTATTTCTCCATATGTACCTATATAAGAACTTCTATATTTTGAACAACAAAAATATTGATTTTGAGGGGCATACTAACATAATGTATGTAATAAGTATTTTACCTTTTTTTTTTTTTGCTTTTTTTTACAATTTCCTTTTTTATTTTCTTTCTCATAAATTTTACTTTTAATCTATGTGAGATTTTTCAAACTATGCATCGTCCAAAAGCAAAATCTTACTCTATTATATATTATAGGTTGAGTATTAGATATGCTTAACATTAAGTTGAGGAACTTATATATGTTTTGTGCAGATCATGGTAGTTGATGGTGGATAGGTTAAAACAAATTATAGAATATCCGAGTCATAGGGAAAAGATTTGATTGATCTATACAAGAAGGGTGAAGTAAAGAGGTAGGAGCACAAAGATAAATCCAAGTGTTCTCTTTCCTTTTTAGTGCTTTGATTTTTAGGTGACAGAATACATAGACAGACACTTAAACTATCAAAGAAAGTTCAGTTGAACACATCAACTAAGCAATTTTTCACCGAAACACTTTTACTATACTTTTACTGCATCAATTTAACACGTCCGACTGACATGGCAAATAACGTGAATATCACTGCAATTGAGCACGTGAACAGCAGAAATATGCTGACAAAAAGCCTATTAACGGTACAATAAACGGTAACATCCCTCCTTTCTCCAATAATATAATTAGACCTTCCTCCCGCTTACCAGCCCTAATTCTTCACCATTCCCTCAAAATCCAACCCTATTTCTTCACCCTTTTCTTGATTTTGTTTAAAATTTCTATTCTTCTCTCCAAATTATGTTCGAATTTTGGCTTAATAAGCTTTCTATTATGTCTCTCAAAGCAAGAGTCGATTCATGTCGGTGTGGTCATGAATGTCAACTGAAAACTTCATGGACTCCATCTAATCCTGGAAGGAGGCTCTATGGATGCAAAATTGAAAAGGTAAGTGATAATTAACTACAATTAATTAATTTTTAGTCCTGTTATTTTTGGGCTAATTTTAGTTTGAATGAATTTTTTTGAAGGACAAAGGTGGATGTAATTATTTTAAGTGGGTTGCCGACGAGTTTCCTAGCCAAGCGAATAGGGTTATTTGGGGTTTACTGAACAGGGTCAAAGCTTTTGAAAAAAGAAAGGGCTTGAGCGAGAACAAGGAGGAAGAAATTGGCTTCTATTACAATAACGACGCTGATTATTTGGGTCTACTACTGTGTCGTTAGTCATTGAAGTTGCTGTGATTTTGCTGGTGGTTGAAGTATTTTGTGGGCAGTTTGTAGTGGTGGTAGATATATTTTGGGTGTTTCTAGTGTTTTTGGATGCAATTGTGGCTTGTGGCCTTACTTCAATGAAATGCAACAACTTCTGCAGTTTTATGCAATTTGTTATGCCTAGGTGAAAAACTTTCTGCAGTTTTTATGTATTGGTTCAATTTTTCTGCAGTTTGATGTTTCCAACTGAATGCATACAAAACTGAATGCATTTGTTTAAACTGAATGCAATTTTCTGCAGTTTGATGTTACTAGCTAAAATGTTTAAACAAAGGCATTTAAATTGCATTAAACAGAATGCTACCAACGCATTTAAATTGCATTCCAGCTAAAGTGTTTTCAACAATTCCAAACAACTAGCAAAATAATATGTTTGGTTTTAGCCGGTAAAATAATCTATGTGTCATTGTAAAAAATGTGTCAATTTTTAATTGGTTAGATTATCCATGCTGGAAGCACCTAATCAAACACGTCAAAAAATTTTATAAGCTCAGGTCGGACGTGTTAAACTGGTGCAGTAAAAGTATAGTAAAAGTGTTTCGATGGAAAATGGCTTAGTGGCGGTGTTCAGGTGAACTTTTTTTGATAGTTTAAGTGTCTGTCTATGTATTCTGCCATTTTTAGGTTGCCTCCTAATTAGAATTCTTTCTACATGCTTTTTGCTCCATAATTTACTTTGAGCCTAAGCTTATTCATATCGCCTCATAGATATTCTAAATGAGGTCATAATTGCAAGTAGAGTTTAACTGATGACCTTTCTTAATCAAATTATTTGTTCTTGACATTGCCAATCATATAAAATATTTTATAGAGATCACTCTCAAATGTTAGGATCAGTTAAAAAATTACTGTTCATGTATGATGCCGTTACAATTGCAAGTGGGAAGGATACATATATTTTTTTTATCTAATCATGTGACCATGGAGACTCAAACAAAGAATTCCATAATTATTTTGCTATAATAATATGTTTAATGAGACTCAAACAAAGTCCTTTCACTCTCATCAAATTTGGTCTTTCTTAGCAAAAAAGTAATTTACTTTTTATAATATACAATTTGAAATAAGTATACTGAAATTTCATACCGGCCAAGATTTTTTAACTACTTGTACTTAATCTGCTCATACAAATATTAAATGGACAGGAACATTTGATTTCCAATATAAAAATGTGTAGCTTACAACTTTTAGTATTTAGGGTAATTAAAGAAAACAATAGAGAGATAGAGATAGAGATAGAGAGAGAGTGTTCCATGCCACTTATCATTGTGACAATGTGTAACGTCCCTATATTCATTCATTCTTGTAAGTACACATATAGTGATGTCAATACGGATTTGATATTATACGAAAGTACGGATTTAATTTGTCAACTATGGATGATTTATACTAGACCAAAACATCATCTCCTCCCATACATAACTTTTTCTTAATATAATGCTATAAGATATTATTAAAGAGGGAATATTAGAAAAATAAATAGGAAAACGAAAAAAATAATAAAAATGTGAAGAAAAGAGGAGTGGCCAAGTTTTATATTTATCGTAGATGGGCAATTTTTTTTAAAAAATTATTTCACATATCTTCCTCTTTTAAAAATATTGAGAAACTTTTGAAAATTTTAGAAAATTAAACTCATATATACATATATTAAATTTACTATTATTTTTTATAACCGCGCGAAGCGTGGACAAATTTACTAGTATATATATAAAGTTGGAACAAAAAAAGATGAGTTGACACTTCTTTGGCCAAGGATCTTATCTATCTTTTTTTTTTTTTTTTTTTTTGACTTTTTTCTTACTTTCTATTTATCTTATCTTATTGCTATAAGAATAAATGTCTCAATCATTGCTACTCCTCTCTTTTCTATTCCTTATTGTAAAAAACGTTGTAACAAATGTCTCAACAGTTACTATTCCAGCCTTTCATATTCCTCCTTATTGTAACTGATCATTCCATTCGTATTCCTCATAATGGTCCCTATTTCTAACTTTTAGTACTATAAGAAAATGAGCTCTAATTTAGGTATTTGTCTTTTGCCATTTGCTTCCAAGGGTTCCCAACTACATTCCAATTTATCTTTTCTTTCCTAGTTCTTCAAGCTTTCTGTTAGAATGCATGTGAGTCATTTTGCGGCAGCCAAATCGAAAGAGGACACGGTAAACTAAATTTCCTTACTATTTTCTAAGTTTGTTCTGTTACAGAGGTGCATTCCACAAATTTCCAATCATCATCTTATAACTATTCCAAAAAATTGAAATTTACATTTTCTGGTTTTGACCGGTGATTCTATTTTTTAGTGATATGAGAAGGCATCCATGATATGGATAAGCAACTGTTCATCCACAATTGTAGTGATCATATGGCATTTAAGTTTCGCTGCTATGGAGGAGCAAACATGGAAGAAGGTACTTGTAAAAACGTCTTGTAATACAATGTTATGCTTCACTTGAGTATCTTCACCCAAAAGGATAAATATGGTCGCTGGAAGGCATCTATTTTTTCTTATAATTCATATATTTGGACGACTTAATTTTACTTGATGTATATTGTTTATTTGCCCCTTTTAGTTTTTTCGTCTTTAATTTGTTCTTTTTACATTATTTTATTTATGTAAGCAATATTTTCCTTTTCCTTTAGTTTTTGTGGGTGTGCTTATTAGAGATGTGATAAGATAGGGATGTTAAATGGTAAATTTTATCATCGTATGGAAATTAATCGATTTTTACTTTTCTGCAAATTAGAAGGTTTTTATTTTGGTTTCTGAAAAATAATGTTAATATAATTAATTGTATTTTGTCTAGAACGAAGTGATTGGTTGAGCAAAAAAATTCAAAACAACTATTTGTGTTACTTATGGTTCAAAATTTCAAGATTTTGTCCAATTTAAAGGAGTGAATTGTGTTCAAATAGTTTTTATTTGTATATATTAAGGGGAAGTTTGATTTGTTAGAAGTGCTTTGCAAATCTTAAAATGTACATAATTTCTTTTTTTTTTTGGTGAACTTGTAATTAAAAGTTCGGTTAAGAATGAAGGTTCGAGATCACACGAATAAAACTAATATTCCAAGACATCTACTTTTGTGTTATATTTCGTGTTTCGTACGTTAAAATTTCGTTTTCAGTTAACCGACGTAGACTCGGAGATGAGATTATCTTGACGTTAACGTGCTTACACTATTTATAACAAACGATAAATAAGTGTTATGAAGGATAAAAGAGTACACGGATTAAAGAAAACGAGTTTCGTTGAAAGTGGCCAATTTGAAATAAAATACGGGTCGAGCGATAATATCCGATAATTATGAACTAGTACTATGTAAGGTACCATATGACCACGGTAGTACAATATATAAAATATATATGAAATTTTTAATAATAAATAGAATTCTAAGTAATTTATAATGATTTTTAAATTATGCGGGTAACTGATTAATTACCGGGTAACAAGATATTACCTAGTTAACTAATAAATGGGTAAAGATTAATAATCTTCCCTCACTCTCCACGTGGCACAAGGTCACCAATTTAAATGATGATTCATAAATTGTGAATAGGTGCTACACCTGAGGAATAAATAACGTTTAACTTTATCAAGATAAGACTCCTAAGTCTTTATCTCATTGTAGGAATCTATTGATATAACAATTTAGTATTTAATTCTATTCAAAAAGCTAGAAATAGAAGCAACTTCAACAAAACATTGGAATAAAAGTTTTACATTTAGATTGAATCCATCTTATCCTTGGTTTACAAAAACGTTAGAGGCAGAACATAGTTTCGTTTCAATTTTAAGGAATTCACGTGTAAATTTCGCAGAAGTAGATTCGTTCAAATAATTCAAGAAATAGGTATGTTAAGGTCCTCCCTCCTTTCTTTTGGCATGGTCCAAATTATACTAAAGAAACGAGCAAACACACAGTTTTCATAAATTACTCTATTCATAGAAATAGTAGGGGTGTCTATATTCTTGACTCCCCATGAGAATTATTATTATCTTCTGTTCATGGGTCTCAGAATAAAACGCAGTTGGAAAAGTTTATTTGGAAGGAATATTGAGATTATTACGTATTTTTCATGCATTTCACTCATTTATACATGTGCATTGACCAATGACCAGATAGTGTTATATACACATATATGTAAATATATGTATATGGGAAAAGGTTACGGCGTTATATACGCACCACCACCTGATCAGTTGGTATATGTTGATGATGTTACCCACAGTGACCGAGACGATATGATGGGATGCCCTCAGTGGCTTGATGATATTATGTACACCCATACCTATGCATGACACAACATTTATACGCACATGCATGACATTATAAACGTTTCAGAATTTACAAAGTTATTCAGATTTAAAGATGTATTTATGTATTCCATGTTTCATCTATGTCTTTTACGTACTAATTTTCATGCCTTACATACTCAGTACATTTTTCGTACTTACGCCTTATTTCACGGGGCTGCGTTTCATGCCCGTAGGTGCAGGTAGGCAAGTTGACGGTCCCCCTTCTTAGGATCTCTGATCGACGAGAGTTGGCGTGCTCCACTTGATCCAAAGCTGCTTTTGATTTTGGTATGATATGTTTGTATATATACATGTATATGGGTATGACGTGGCTCAATCCTGTTTTTGTACAGTTATATTTCTATTAGAGATATGTAGACAGTATGTCTAGTTGGTTGTATGTGGCCTTGTCGGTTTTCAGTTATTGGATGTATAGTTGTCTATAGCAGTCTTGTCGGCTCGCTCACTGTATTCTGCATGTATACGTACATATGCCTTGTTGGTAGGTTTCCTTCATGTATGTTATCTTCGTAATTCAACAGATGTTATACAGGTTTATATCCTAGATGCATGATTAGGGGTGTTTGACAGGTAGGACTCAGGCACCCGTCGTGGCCCATCGGTTTGGGTCGTGAAAAAATGGTATCAGAGCAGTTCTGTCCTAGGGTTGTCTACAGATCGTGTCTAGTAGAGTCTTGTTTATGTATGTGTCGTGCACCACACTTATAAACAGGAGGTTACAAGATATATAGGATGTTATCCTCTCTTTTTATCTCAGATCGTGCGATACAAGAATTCATGTTCCTAATGATATTTTATATTTTCAGCGATGCGTCCAAAGAGTACGATTGCCCAGAATGGAAAGTCCGTGGCTGGTGAGACTACTAGTCGAGCGCCACGAGTTACCAGGGCTCGGGGAGAGTTTCATGGTGAGGTTCCATCTCAGACTTTACATACCTCGCCTTTTCCAAAAGAGCTTCAAGGGGCACCAGCTCCAGCGCCCGTCCCTGTACATTCAGCACCTCAGACGGATGTGTCGGATCAGGAGATGAGGGATGTTATTCAGTTATTGACCCGATTAGTAGCCGCACAGGCTCGGCGTCAGGAAATAGGTATTGGTCATGCAGACAAGTCCATGAGTGTGAGGATTCATGACTTTATTAATTTAGATCCTCCGATATTCTGGAGCAGATCCAAACGAGGACCCTCAGGTATTTATTGATAGGGTGCAGAGGACGTTAAGGGTAATGAAGGCCACTGCGATTGAGTCAGTTGAGCTAGCTTCCTATAGATTCTGAGATATTGCAGTTAATTGGTACGAGTCTTAGGAATTGTCCAGAGGTGAGGATGCCCCTCCAACAGTATGGTAGGAGTTTACAGAAGCTTTTCTTCGTCATTATCTGCCACCAGAGCTTAGGCGAGCCAGGGTTGATAGGTTCTTGACCCTTCGACAAGGTAACATGAGTGTTCGAGAGTACAATCTTCAGTTTTATTCGTTGGCTAGGTATGCTCCCACTATTGTATCTAAAATGGAGGATCGGGTTCACCGATTCATGAAGGGATTAGAGCCTCACTTGCTTAACGATTGTATGTCGGTCTCACTTCAACCAGACATGGATATTTCTTTATTCAGGCATACGCTCAAGGTGTAGAGGAGCATAAACAAAAATAGAGGGCCAATCGTGAGCATGATAGGGCCCAGAATAAGAGAGCGAGGTCTTCGGGTCCTTCTGGTGAGTTTCAAGATGGTTAGAGGCAGCAGTACTCGAGATGTCCAGCCCAGCCATCGGCTAGCGCACCCCCTCAGTTTGGCGGAAAGATATTCGATCGTTCCACATATTCAGGGTCTAGTCAGAATTTCAAGGCCTCGGGTTCTATATATAGGGGTGAGTCAAATCAGATGAGGCCGCCCTTGCCACGATGTACTCAATATGATAAGTAGCATACCGGGCAGTGCCATATGGGATTAGGTTTTGTTATACTTGTGCTTATCCAGGACACGTTATGAGGGATTGTCTGATGAGAGGTGATGCAAGCATATCTCAGTAGGGGGATCTGTAGCTGGTTCGTCATCATCAGTATGCCCCCCCCCCCGGGCAAGTTCCCCAAGCACCAATGAGTTATGTAGAGGCAGAGGTGGAGCATCTAGCTCGAGTAGCCCTCAGAACCGCATTTATGCATTGGCAGGATGAGAGGACCAAGAGTCATCGCCTGATGTTGTTACAGGTATATTATCAGTCTCCTCCTATAATGTATATGCACTGATTGACCCAGGTTCCACCTTATCATACGTTACTCCGTTGGTTGCTGGTAAGTTTGAAATAAAACCTAAATTGGTTAAACCTTTTGAGGTGTCTACACCTGTTGGGGACTCGGTGATAGCTAAGCAGGTATATAAGGGTTGTATAATAATAAGTCATGGTCGATCTACCATAGCAGACTTAATCGAGTTAGATATGGTAGAATTTGATGTTATAATAGGTATGGATTGGTTGGCTTCTTGTCATGCCAACTTTGATTGTAGATCAATGATAGTCCAATTTCAATTTCAAGGGGAGCCTGTTTTGGAGTGGAAAGGTAACACGACATCGCCGAGAGGTAGATTTATTTCCTATCTCAAAGCAAGGAAGATGATCAGAAAGGGTTGTATTTATCACTTAGTTCGGGTTCAAGACGTGGAAGTGGAGTCACCAACCATTCAGTCCATCCCTGTGGTGAATAAGTTTCCCAATGTTTTCCCCGATGAGCTTTCTGGTCTCCCGCCAGAGCGAGAAGATGAGTTTTCAATTGACCTACTACTAGATACTCACCCAATATCTATTCCCCCTATAGAATGCCCCCCAGAGCTAAAAGCGTTGAAAGAACAACTAAAGGACTTGCTTGAAAAAGGTTTTATTAGACCTAGTACGTCACCGTGGGGAGCACCTGTTTTGTTTGTGAGAAAGAAAGATGGTTCTTTACGAATGTGTATTGATTATAGGCAGCTGAATAAGGTGACGATCAAGAATAAGTACCCGCTCCCGAGAATTGATGATTTATTCGATAAGTTGCAAGGTGCCAAGTGTTTTTCAAAGTTAGACTTGAGGTTCGGGTACCATCAAATAAGGGTTAAGGGTGAAGATATTCTAAAGACAACATTCAGGATTAGATGTGGGCACTTTGAGCTTCGGGTTATGTTGCTCGGTTTGACCAATGCCACGGTAGTATTCATGGATTTGATGAACCGTACGTTCAGGCCTTTTTTAGATCTGTTCGTAATTGTATTTATTGACGATATATTGGTGTATTCTCGTTTAGAGGATGAGCATGCTGGTCAACTGCGTACTGTGCTCAAAGTTCTACAAGAAGGGAAGTTATATGCAAAATTTTCTAAATGTGAATTCTGGTTCAACTATGTAACTTTCCTTGGGCATATAATTTCGAGTGAAGGCATTCGGGTGGATACACAAAAGATTGAGGCAGTAAAAACTTGGCCTAGGCCCACAACACCGATGGAGGTTCGTAGCTTTCTTAGTTTGACAGGATATTACAGGAGATTTGTAGAGGAATTTTCTTCCCTTTCAGCACTTTTGACAAAGTTGACTCAGAAGGGAGCAAAGTTTCAATGGACTGATGGTTGCGAACAAAATTTCAAGGCATTAAAGGATAGATTAATGTCAGCACCAGTTCTAACACTTCTAGAAGGGACCGATGGTTATGTTATCTATTGTGACGCTTCTGGCGTTGGGTTGGGTTGTGTGCTGATGCAACATGGTAAGGTTGTGGCTTATGCTTCTAGACAACTAAGAAAGCACGAGAAGAATTATCCGACCCACGATTTAGAGTTAGTTGCGGTTATTCATGCACTAAAGATGTGGAGGCACTACTTGTATGGCATTCAGGTTGATATCTATACGGACCATAGGAGCCTCCAGTACATTTTAAAGCAAAAGGAATTGAATCTACGTCAAAGGAGATGGTTGGAGCTACTTAAAGATTATGATGTTGATAATTCATACCATCTGGGGAAGGCGAACGTAGTAGCTGACGCCCCGAGTCGTAGATCTATGGGTAGCCTGTTATATTTATGGCCAAAAAGAGGGGAATAGCCCGATCCGTAGTCTTGGAGTTCGATTATTGGACTCAAGTGATATTGGAATTACTCTTCAAGATACGACAACATCCTCTTTAGTAACTGAAGTAAAGGAACGCAAGTACGAGGATCCTATATTAGTTCATTATAGGGATACCACCCTTCAGAAGGAGAAGACGCCATTTGAAATTACAGGAGATGGGGTCCTCAGATATCGAGGACGATTATGTGTGCCTAATATTGCAGGGCTGCATCGGTAGGTTATGGGAGAAACTCACTATTCTCGTTATTCTATCCATCCAGGAGCAACAAAGATGCGTCATGATATAAGGGAAGTGTATTAGTGGGACGGAATGAAAAAGGATATAGCAGAGTTTGTTGCTCGGTGTCCTAACTATCAGCAGGTTAAAATTGAGCATTAGAAACCCGGTGGATTATTGCAGGCTATGGAGATTCCTACTTGGAAATGAGAAATAATCAATATGGATTTCATCATAGGCTTACCTCGTACCCAATGTAAGTTCGATTCGATATGGGTGATTATTGATAGGCTTACAAAGTCAGCCAATTTTCTGCCCGTTATAACTACATATTCCTCAGAGGATTATGCAAGGCTTTATATTAAGGAGATAGTACGACTGCATGGTGTCCCTGTATCTATTATCTCGGATAGAGGAGCTCAATTTACAGCTAACTTCTAGAGGTCCTTCCAAAAAGGATTGGGGACTCAAGTAAGTCTTAGTATAGCATTTCATCCCCGGACAGACGGACAGGCTGAGCGTACTATTCAAATACTGGAAGATATGTTACGAGCTTGTGTAATAGACTTCAAAGGTAGCTGGGATGATCATCTTCCGCTTATTGAGTTCGCATATAATAATAGTTACCATTCTAGTATTCAGATGGCTCCATACGAAGCTCTTTACGGACGGAAGTGTAGGTCGCCTATAGGGTGGTTTGATGTTGGAGAATCTGGATTACACGGGCCATACCTGGTTTAACAAACCATAGAAAAAGTAAAATTGATTCGGGATCGACTATTGACAGCTCAAAGTCATCAGAAGTCATATTTTGACGTGCGGCGTCAAGATTTAGAGTTCGGGGTTGATGACTGGGTATTCTTCATCTATGAAGGGTGTGATGAGGTTTGGCAAGAAAGGCAAACTTAGCCCACAGTATATTGGGCCTTATAGGATCATTCGAAGAGTGGGCCGAGTAGCTTATGAGTTAGAATTGCCCTCGGAATTGGAGTCTGTCCATCCGGTTTTTCACGTATCTATGTTACGAAAGTGCATTGGCGATCCTACCCGAGTGGTTCCCACAAATGATGTACAGATTACAGAAGGCTTACCATACGAGGAAGTTCTGGTTGCCATCCTAGACCGACAAATCCGCAAGCTGCGGAATAAGGAGGTAGCCTCCGTAAAAGTACTTTGGAGAAACAACAATGTGGAAGAACTGACTTGGGAGGCAAAGGAAAACATGAAGTCTAGATATCCCCACTTATTTCCTCCTCTAGAGAAGGGTCCGACTGAGACGTCATAATCATAAGGTACGTGTATAAATTCTTGTATTAGTTATTGTCATTGGTCATGTGAGGCCATTGTCATTATTGATAATTGTGGTCCGGTGTGGTGTTGGATAATTAAGCTTCTACAGGGAGAGTTGGTAGTAGTGTTGTTACAAAGGTGACCCTGCCAAAGTTATATGAATCACGAGGGGTTGAACATTCGAGGAAGATAGCAATCTAAGGGGAGAAGGATGTTACATCTCGCGTTTTCGTACGCTAAAATTTCGTTTTCAGTTAACCGACGTAGACTTGGGGATGAGATCATCTTGACGTTAACGCACTTACACTATTTATTTTATAAATAAGTGTTATAAAGGATAAAGGAGTACACAGATTAAAAAAAATGAGTTTCGTTGAAAGTGGCCAATTTGGAATAAAATACGGGTCGAGTGATAATACTCGATAATTATGAACTAGTACCATGTAAGGTACCATATGACCACGGTAGTATAATATATAAAGTATATATGAAATATTTTAAAAATAAATAGAATTTTAAGTAATTTGTGATTATTTTTAAATTATGCGGGTAATTGGTTAATTACCGGATAACGAGGTATTATCTAGTTAACTAATAAGTAGGTAAATATTAATAATCTTCACTCACTCTCCACGTGGCACAAGGCCACCAATTTAAATGATGACTCATAAATTGTGAATAGGTGTCTACACATGAGGAATAAATAACGTTTAACTTTATCAAGATAAGACTTCTAAGTCTTTATCTCATTGTAGGAATCTATTGATATAACAATTTAGTATTCAATTCCATTCAAAAAGCTAGAAACAAAAGCAACTTCAACAAAACGTTGGAATAAAAGTTTGACATTTAGATTGAATCCATTTTATCCTTGGTTCACAAAAACGTTAGAGGCAGAACACAGTTTCGTTCCAATTTCAAGGAATCCAAGTGAAAATTTTATAGAAGCAGATTCATTCAAATAATTCAAGAAACATGTATGTTAAGGCCCTCCCTTTTTTCTGATGGCATGGTCCAAATTATACTGAAGAAACGAGCAAACACACAGTTTTCATAAAATACTCTATTCATAGAAATAGTAAGGGTGTCTATATTCTTGGTTCCCCATGAGAATTATTATTATCTTCTGTTCATGGGTCTCAGAATAATACCCAGTTGGAAAAGTTTATCCGGAAGGAATATTGAGATTATTACGTATTTTTCATGCATTTCACTCATTTATACATGTGCACTGACTCATGACCAGATGACGTTATATACGCATATATATGAAAATATATGTATATGGGATATGAGAAAAGGTTACAACGTTATAAACGCACCACCACCTGATCAGCTGGTATATATTGATGATGTTACCCACAGTGGCCGAAACGATATGATGGGATGCCCTCAGTGGCTTGATGATATTATGTACACCCATAACTATGCATAGCACGACATTTATACGCACGTGCATGACATTATAAACGTTTCAAAATTTACAAAGTTATTCAGATTTAAAGATGTGTTTCTGTATTTCATGTTTTATCTATGTCTTTTACGTACTAATTTTCATGTCTTACATACTCAGTACATTTTTCGTACTGACGCCCAATTTCACGGGGCCTGCGTTTCATGCCTGCAGGTGCAGGTAGGCAAGTTGACGACCCCCCTACTTAGGATCCCTGATCAGCGAGAGTTGGTGTGCTCCACTTGATCCGGAGTTGCTTTTGATTTTGGTACGATATGTTTGTATATATACATGTATATGGGTATGACGTGGCTCAGTCCCGTCTTTGTACAATTATGTTTCTATTAGAGGTCTGTAGACAGTATGTCTAGTTGGGTTGTATGTGGCCTTGTCGGCTTTTAGTTATTGGATGTATAGTTGTCTATAGCAGCCTTGCTGGCTCGCCCACTGTATTCTACATGTATACGTACATATGCCTTGTTGGCAGGTTTCCTTCATGTATTTTATCTTCGTAATTCAAAAGATATTATACAGATTTATATCCTAAACGCATGCTTAGGGATGTTTGAAGGTAGGACTCAGGCACCCGTCGCAATCCATCGGTTTGGGTCGTGACATTTTGACTATGAGGAATATTGGAAAACTAATTATCGTTGTGACTACTAGCGGTGTTCTTCCAAATATCTGTTTGATTTTGTTGCCTACGAACACTTCATGTTGGTAATCAAAAAGTTTTATTAAATTCATTTGTATAAAATTATACCTTCTCAATATACAACTAATAGTATTTTAAACTTTTTTTATGTTCATGGTAATTTGCAATATAAGATAAATCTTAAGAACTTTTAGTTTTAATTTTACCTTTATTTTTAAATACTCTTTAAATCATTATTAATTAGATAGAATTAAAATAATCCAAACGTATGAATAAGCATATGATTATAATTAACCCCAAATGTTGTCTACGAGCATTTTCCTTCTCATAGAAAGAGGGAAAATATTTAAATAAATTATGCATAAATTTTTTAATATCTTTTATGATCGTGCAAAGCGCGAATAAATTTACTAGTCTCTCTCTCTCTTTCTCTCTCTCTCTCTCTCTCTCTATATATATATATATATATATATATATATATATATATATATATATATATATAAGGGAATAGAAAAAGATGACTTGACACGTCTCTTTAGCCAATGATCCTATTTATCTTTTTTTTCTCCTTTTTTGCCATTTTCCCTTATTTTTTAAACTCAACTTGTAATCTTTGGAAGTCTAAAAGGCACTACTAATTAAAATCAACCGTTGTGTACCCCTCATTGGATAGCCAAGCGCCTTATTAACTTGGCTGCAGTTATTATTTCTTATTCAAAGCTTTCTACAACAACCATTTCATAGTTCACTCAAAAACATTCATATTTTCAATTCCAATCCAATGGCACCCAAGGTAACGACGAAATCATCGGAGGAGAAGAAATCAAATGGTAACTGGTAAGATACTTTATTTTGTTTAGTTTCTTCTCTTTTCATTTCGCACACAATGTCGAGTTAAGGGTTTTATGGCCATTATTACTATAAAAAGGTGTCACGACCCTAAATCCGAACTCGATCGTGATAGCGCCCCTCGTGAAGACAAGGCCAGCCGACATGTTCCCAATTTATTTTTAAGCAATTAAGTAATAAAACTAAGGCTTAATCATAACCATAAATCCCAAAATGAGGTAAATAATACAGTTTGCGGAAAAAAACATAGCCCAACATAGGAGTGTCATCAGTCATGAGCATCTATAATAATACTACAAGTCTGAAGTGTCTACAAAGCTATTACAGAATCACTAACAAGAGAAAAGGAATGAGATAAAGGGGGAGAAGCACGGGGCTGCGAACGCCGAGCAGCTACCTCGTGAACTCCGAAATCTGTCGGGAGCTCTCAACCCTCGCAAGCAGGATCAGCAACGCATGAATCTGCACACGGGGTGCAGAGAGTAAAGTGAGTACTCCAACTCAGTGAGTAATAATCATAAATAAAGACTGAGAAATATGAAATCATGTAAGGCACATCACAAGCTATAAGGAAGCAATAAAAGCTAGTAAAAAAGAGTGAAATAGTGAAAATATGTAAAGTCATTATAGTTCAGTTTAAACTTCATGCAATGTCTTTTTAACAATTAAGCAAGTAAATGACAGGCAACTAGGAAAGATAAACACAAAAAGGATCGCCCCTCGGGAAACACATGACACAATAACCTGCCCCTCAGGCTATATCTCACATCACAATGGGTACCCGCGCTCATTGGGGTTGTACAGACTCTTGGAGGGGCCCCTTACGACCCAAGCGCAATATCAAGCCATCTCGTGGCATCATCACTAGGCTCTCGACCTCATATCGACAAACCACCTCGTGGCGTACAAATCTCAAGTCCTCTGCCTCATAATCATAATCAGGTGTTTCCTCACAACATAGGCCCTCGGCCTTACTCAGTCAAAATTCTCACAAGCCACTCGGGCAATAGTAAAACATGATCCTCAGCCCAAAATATGATTTGAAATATCATTTAAGTGTTAAAGCAGGGTAGATATGACTGAGTTATGAAAATAGTAGAATATAGCATGACTGAGTACCAGTATAAAGTCAAAACAGTGAGGAGATATCAGTAAAAATCCCTTAAGAGTTCAAATAGTTGATACGAGGCCCAAATATGGCATTCAGCCCAAAACATAATGATAGTAAATAGTTTTCAGTCAAATACGCAATAAAATAGTCATTCGGGATGGACTAAGTCACAATCCCCAACAGTGCATGACCTCACGCTCGTCATTTAGCGTGTGCGTCACCTCAATTTAGCACTACGATGTACAATTCGGGGTTTCATACCCTCAAAACAACATTTACAATCATTACCCACCTCAATCCGGTCCAAACTCTAGCCCGCGACGCCTTTGCCCTTCGAATCGGCCTCCACTCGCGTCGAATCTATCCAAAATCAGAATCACGACGTCAAAATACGCTAAGGGAACGAAGCCCATGCGAAAATAATCAATTTATAACACAAATTCCAAAATTACCAAAACCCGACTCCCGAGCCCACGTCTCAAAATTCGATAAAATTTACATCAATAGATTCCTTATCTCCCCACGAGTTTATACATATCAAAAGTACCAAAATCCGACCACCAATGGTCCCTCAAATCCTCAAGTCCATGTCTCCAATACCAAGCCCTAGTTTCCCAATTCTAACCCTTAATTTCCATAAATTACAAGCCTAATCCGTGAAATAATACCATAGAAACGAGTTTTAGGTCCAAAATCCTTACCTCAACGAAGTTCCCTTGAAATCCTTCTTCAAATCGCCTAAAAAGCTCCAAAAACCGACTTATCAATGGTGGAATAGCTCAAAAATCGCGAAGGAAATAATTTATACCTTCTGGCCCAGGCATTTCGCATCTGCGGCTCATTTACGCTTTTGCGGTCCAAGATGCCGCTTCTGCAGTCTTTCACTTGCTCGACCAATTTCCGCTTCTGCGGTTAAAATATCGCACCTGTGCCATCGCAGGTGCGCCTCCTCGACCGCTTCTGCGGTTTTAGCTATCCTTCAACCTGGCCGCATCTGCGGCTCCCTTTTCACTTCTGTGAGACCGCACCTGCGGTCCCCTAGCCTTCGGAACGCTCAAAATTACATCAAATCGACCAAAACACATCAGATTCAAGCCCAAGTTTTCAAAATCTTCTAAATTACGCTTTTGATTAAAAACTCAACCAAACCACATCCGATTGACCTGAAATTTTGCACACATATCCCGAATGACCTACTGCAATTCTCGGAATTCCATTCCGACCCCTATATCAAAATCTCACCTATCAACCGGAAAACGCCAAAAATCTCATTTCGCCAATTCAAGCCTAAATCTACTCTGGACCTCTAAAAAATATTCCGATCACGCTCCTAAGTCCCAAATCACCTCCCGAAACTATCCGAATTATCGGAACTCACATCCGAACCCTCTAACACCTAAGTCAACATCCAGTTGACTTTTCAAACTTAAGCTTTCTCAAAAGAGACTAGGTGTCTCAAATCCTTTCCGAACCAGAGCCAACCAACCCGATCATATATAGAACCGATAAACAAAGCAAAAAGAAGAAGAAATGAAGAAAACAGAATGGTAACTCATGAGACGACTGACCGGATCGTCACAAAAGGTTTCATTCCTTTCATTTTATTTCGGTCGTTACTTCCTCTTCTTTAGTAGTTCTGGCACCTATTATAATATTCGGAATAGTGTATGCAATAACCGCAAATTCATGAGAAGATAATTGGATCCAAAAAACTTGAAACTATGATGTATACCCTTTTGCAATGATAGGGTTGCTTTAAAGATGAGGGAAGTCAATTTTTGCCCCCTATCTCAAAAGGCAAACAATTGGGAAGCAAATGATGTACATGTGATTAATTATGATTTATTTAAAGCATGACCAATTTTACATATTTTTCTCCTCTGAAAATGATTTTGTATCTTCCTTCTCTTAGCAAAAATAATAGTATCCTTTTATGTTACTTTGAGATTCAGATATGCATCAACATGTGTTCAAAGGAGAAAACGCCGGAGTGCTAGATTGTTCTCTCTCTCTCTCTCTCTATATATATATATATATATATATACCAATTAAACTATTCATTACATATTAAACTACTTATTACATGTTTCAGCACCGAAGTCCAATCTCCACGACAATGAGGCCGAACACCTAAATCAACCAAAAGTGGCGTCCGTTGCATGCGTATAGTACGAGACTTTCAAATGGCACTGTGAATGCTAGGCATTACAATATGTATGGTTTCATTTTATGGAACTTTTCCCTCATTTTTTAATGTAAGCATTAATTGTTTAATAATTACAATATATAGGTATGTAAATAGACTTAATTGCTGGTTGTAGTATTCGATATAAAAATCTGCCACATATGATTTAATTGATGTCCATTAGATGTTTAATTTTTTTAAAAGAGGATTGTATTTGTCTTCTCGAACCATTTTATTTTGTCGGATGACAATTGTCGCCGATTGAGATTATTAGGAGTAAAATTTTCAAGATATAATTATGGATGCTCATGGGTATACTAGGATCTTCTTCCCATGAGTTTAATTGTTGACTATAAAATTATTGTATATGATAATTAAAGGGAGTTAGTTATTCACCACCTCTTTGTATGTGTAATTTTTGAATAATATGAGTTTTTTAATTAGGATAATATGAGTTGATGGTAATACCTCTATCAAGTCTCATTGGTTCTTAAAATATAAATGCGATCAAAGAATTTATATTAAGTGACACGACAAAATTTTACTGGGTTTAATACTTTAATACTTTATATGTCTGAGCAAAATTTGCATTTTATAAAGTATGAATTTACTAATATCTTTCATGATTGCTATGGGGGAGGGGGATGCAAATATACTATTGCACATATAATTTAAATGGGAAAGAAAGTGAATAATTTCATGACAAAATACTATTGGAGTTGTTGTCATAGTGAAGTATGTGTAGTCAATTTGAATGATCCTAATGGAGGCAATCTTCGAATACAAAGGATAAAAGTCAGCAACACAAATCAATGACGAATTCTTGTACAATTTGCTTTATTTTTATTTCTTATTTTATGTCATTTTAATCTTATTAGAAAATAATTAGTAAGTCAACTAAACGTGGCTTAATAAGACATTCACTAGTGTAAATATAAAGCTGAGCAATAGGTGAACTGATGTGGCACTCTCCTGTGCCAGCTTTTAAACGTGGCTCTACTAGAAAATTCAATAGGCAACAGTTCACTCTTTTAGAAAAGTTGCTACCGGTTACAATGGATATAATGTTAATTAATTTCAATTTTAATATAATACTCAATTATTAAATCAATAAGCTGTCGTTTCTGAATACTAACTATTGCTTTTACTTCCGTTAAGAACAACAAAGAGGATTAAATGTGCCGTTTCAGAAGCGATAAGCCAACAATTTGGCTTTCAATTCACCCACTTTAGTATAAAGCAAAACTTACCCAATCAAGAATAAGTGTAGTCAGCAGCGATGCTTTATCCAAGCAAATTCTTGATCAGTAATGTAGAAGGATTATTAGATACATATTTTAGAAATATATTCGTTTATGCGGATTAGAATGTAGAAGCTTCAACAATCCTTCTGATATAATTGTATTTTTTTGCTCTCTCTGCTACATACTTTCGAATGTAAAGTGAAAATTTACCCGCACATGGTGTTTACACCAATCAATAGATATATCATATGTGTTTTGCACATGGACTTCAAGCATTTAACCATGATAAATTATATGCATTCTCATCTAATTAAATTAATTAATCATAATGAGTTAATATAGTTTGGTGTAAATATCCGGTGTGAGTAAGTATTACCCTAACTCTATGTGTCAAACTTTAAATATTCTATTCTCTCATGGTCCTTTGAAATGAGATATGTCTGCAAAGCCAATCTCTTAGCCACCATTAGGATTTCATACTCTCAAGTTTCAAAGCTCTCATCCCATGTGTATGAGTTGGGTACGACTGCTTGTAATTTCTTTGAGAAACAAGTTGCGTGGATTCAGGGGCGGACCTAGTGCATAGATTAAGGATTCCCGGGAATCCAATAACTCTTGCGTGGATCATGTATTTGTATTAAGAAATTCACCAAATATTGGTAAATATCTGATTGTGAACCCAATTATTATTGCATATTAATTTGAAATTACGATAGGAACCCATAAGGCTCAAATCCTGAATCCGCCTCTACGTGGATTCAAAGGGTGCATATATGAAGTTTAAGAACTTTGACCTTTGCAACTAACTTCCAGTTATATGAGTTTACAAGGAAAGATGATATGGTTTAAATTTGGATTACACAAAAATGAGGTGGTATTTTCTAATGTCTTTTATACGTGCTTTACTGTTTGTCAAAAATATTATGGAGCAGAAAATGTTAAATTATTGCCTTTAATTTGCTCCTTATTTTGTATTACAAAGGATGATATATTTTTTATCTTCATCTTTTTGTAATTCAAGGATTATGAATGTATATGTCAATTATTTTGAGTGGATTAGGCCAGGGAAATTATTATTTCAGTAACAATTAGTTCATGAATTTTTTATTCTTTTTATTTTTATTTTACTTCAATATTTTTACATGTTGTTAATAGAATTCTGAATTGTTATTGACCGCAAGATTTGGATTGGTGGCGCATTATCACATGCAACAACACCCTCAATACATGAATTGATGATATTCATGAATGACAGACCAAAAAGCAAAACAAAACAGAGAGAAAAAAAAAACAAATACCTTTCTTGGTTTATGAGATGTGTCACATTATTAATGTAATGACCAGTTTCATATTATATAGATATGGATATATGATTTCTTAATTCACTTATAGTTTTTATAACCGCGCGAAACGCGGATAAATTCTCTAGTTTGAGATATATTTTAAGTCGAAAAATTATGTAAAAATGACACTAGATAGCAATTCTAAAGGGATGCTATTTAGGAATTAGCCAATACGTCATGAATTTCAATTTTTCAGTTTAATTTTTTGGGATACAAATATCTTGAATTGTCCTGAAATTAAGATTTTTGGTTCAAATTTTCAGGCCAAAATAAGTACTGACCAATCTCTAAATAGCAGCCATAAACATAGTTATTTATGCACTTCCCCAAAAAATTATCTAGGAACAACGACCTTGGCCCTTGCAGAGAATCCTTTTACTAGCTAGATTGAAAAATTAGTTTCTGGAAAACTAGTAGAGTAGTTTGAATTTTGAGCAATAGGAACTTGGCCTTGCACAAGATCTAGGGGGCTAGATGAAAAAGGAAACAATTTTTCATCTAGGTAAATGCTTCCAGGAATAATTTTTCATTATACCACTGCTATTCTTTTCTTTTTTTTTAATCTCACCCGGTGTCCGATACTCGTATTGGAGATCGTCATCTACCCTATTAACTGCACCACCTCCGCTAGTGGTATTCTTTTATGGTTTTATTATGAAAAAAAGTAGTGTAGTATATATTACAGACAAATGGAATTCGCAAGCCAGCTTTTGCAGAAGGAGACCTCAGTCCCATAAACATTAAAAGAAAAAGGAGACTTTTCGGTTCAAATCTTCCTTAGTACATTTTTTTTCCAACACAACACATGGTACTCTCATTAATAAAAGGAAAATATTAAGCAATACAGGACAATGTTTTCATCTCCCAGAAACAAGTAAACAAGAAACAAAAGAAAATGAACGTGGTAACTTTAAGAAAGACTTATACATTAAACTCGAGAGAAATATAAGAGTAACAATACTTTAAATTCTGTTCAATTATCCAATAAGGTTGATGCCTTGGATGATGAGTGAATCAGCTAGGACTTGGTTAGCAGCTTCAGATGGATGTACACTATCCCAAAACACATATTGAGTTGCATTGCTACAAGTCCCTGGTGACTTTGGGTTGCACAACAACGACGTCGTTTCCACTGTTCCTGTTCCACAACACCCTCTATTTGCTTCCGTGAATCCTAATCACGGAAAAGTATGTCAGTAACAGTACCATACGCAGGATTTCGTAGCAGCAGTGCCAGTGATTATATGATTCTATATATTATCATAACTCGACTTATATGTGTCAATTTACCATATACTATGTAAATATTATATTAGGAGAGGATGTGGAATATTTACGTACCGTGGTCTGATGGAGATTTGACGAGGTCATATAGGGGCTGGAAAATGTCAAAGATAGCAATCTTAAGACCTGGGAGTTGTTTTTGTAATTGTGTAGCAGCTGAATTTATCTTTTTGTTGAATTGTTGGGCATCTGTATTGATTTTTGAGACGCATCCACTCTCGTGAAATCCGAACAAAGTTCTAGCAGCAGGAAGACAGCCCAATGGTGGTAGTGAAGTCACTCCAATTCTCCTTGCTCCTTGGGCATGCAAATCCTGTTTACAGAGTTCAGGAAAAACTAGATGTGACAAATTAAAATTAACTCATTTTTTTTAGTAATAATTAAATCAGTCTGTTTTAATTAACAAGTTGAAATCTGCAAGTCATCAAATTACAACAACAAGAAAATCCAGTATAATTTCACAAGTGGGGTATGAAGAGGATATTGAATACGCATATCTTACCCCTATAGTGAATGTTAAGAGGTTGTTTATGGTCAACCCGCAGAACGAGAAAAAATAAAAATAGAGCAGTAACAACAAACAGTAACAAGAACAAAATAAAAAGAAAATGAGACAGAAAGAAACAACATGTAATGATAGTGTAATACAAGTACATGATCGATAAAATGCAACCCAAATCCTAGAATATACAATTTTGAGATTGAGGATGATGTAAATTTGAAAGAATTTAAGCTAGTAATAATTTAAGGAGAAAGACATTAACTTTCACTCTTTTTTTTTCTTCAAAAAGTAAAAAGAAAAAAAAGGAAAAAGAAAAGAGAGATTGGAAATTGGGTAATGACTTGTTTTGTTCTGTATTGACCCAACCAATTTTAACTCAACCAAACTTTAAATTAGTTGTGTCATGATTTATTTATTGATTTGACCTGTTTTAATCGCTCAAGTTTAACCTAACCCGCTTATTTGCCATCTTTACTAAAAAAGTATTACATATCACAATATACACCTTCAAGTTAATTAGACGGATCTATTCCATGTTAAACTTAATTTGTCTGCAACCTCAGCTATCGTTAATGCAGAAACTAAATTAGAAGCAAAATAACCAACCTTGACAAAGCTAGTGAAGATGCCGATAAGATAAGAACCATACTGATCAGGAGTATAGAGTTTGTTAATATAAGGATTAATGTAGTAATTCTGTAAGAAATCACTGCTTCCTGCACTTAATATGTAGAGCGCATCCTTTAGGATTGAGGCCGCTTTTTGGCTGCCTGCAACTTTTGTTAGCTTGGCTTGGTATTCCTTGTAATATTGCATCTGTATTGACAATGGAATTGCATGCTGCACCAAGATTTATCAAAACAGTTAGCCCCAACAATTACACATAGTCGGTTATATGAATTCTCACTAGTCATATTAACAATATTTATAATAAACTCGGACCGATAATTATACAAAATAAAAATCAAAATACAGAGTGCTTGTAATTAGACTTACGTTGAGGACGGCAGTTTTATCATCATAGCCAGCAGCGGCAGAAGCGAAGTTAGTACCAATAAGGAGATTCTTGCCTGATGCTTGGGGGCTCAGATATGCAGGTGGGTAAGTGGTGAAACCAAGAGTATCAGCTGCAACAATAAATAAATTATTACTACTAAAAATGTTTCACATTTTACCTTTGGCAAAATGAAATACAAAGTCCCAAAGAAAAAAAATGTATTCACTAAATTAATCATAATTAATTGTTACTTAGACACGTTGGAATATATAAATAGCGGCAAACGAAAAATAAAATTCATTTCTTCTTGATTATGTAAATGAACACTTATTTTGGACCAAAATAAAAAACTAAAAATCACTTATTGAGGACATGAGGGAGTAACAGATATTTCAAATTCGAGTTTTCCTCAATAGAAAATGCTAAAATTCCCAGCAATAGACATTCTACCGTGCGAATTTAGTCGAACAAGTGAGTTCCCCAAGAATAATGGACTACATATTTAGTATACTAATTACTCTGTGGCAGAAGCGGATGTATTGTTTCACCGAAGGATTCAATTGAATCAATAACTTTCGATGCAGAGTAAATTACAAAAATAGTAGATATGAATTCATAATTTTAAAAATATAATGGGTTCAATGCTAAAAACTTTAAAAATTGAAACCATAGAATATAAATTCCGAATATACTTACCAGTGATATCAGTGGCTAATTTGCCATTGCAGAATCTTCCAGTAGGTTGACGATTAACAAAATCCCTTCCATAAGGGGGATAATTGGCTTTAAAAAGGGTGTGAATGTAGTCATTATTCCCAACATCCACAGCTGAATCGCCAAATGTAATGATTGCCGGAACAAGGGTAGTCGAATCTTGAGCATTCAGACGGTTGGCAAAACCCAATAACGCCACAAAGATCAATGCCATTGTTTGGACTCCCATTTTCCAAGACTATTATGTGTTTGAGATTTTCCACTCCAAAACTTTTATAGTAAAGTCATGTGCATGTCAGTACCGACCGAGGATCAATTATTGTGCATTCAAGATGGGAGATGAAGGTTGAGCTACCCTTTAATGCCGCTTTGGAAGTAGTTAAGTGGTATTAATTCACAAGATGGTAAAATTAAGGTAAAAATACCTACGAAATCTCTTAATTTTATCTTATGTTATAAGGTCGGGATGTAGATAAGGGTCTATCGAAAACAGTTTCTCTGCCCTCTCATAGTAAGGGTAAGACTGCGTAAATCCTACCCTTCCCAAACTCTACTTATGAAGATTTTCACTGGGTTATTGTTAGAAGGCCGGGATTACTTGTCCTTTGTCTTAATAGTAACATAGCTTCAACTTAAAGTAAAACATATGATTATAATAACAATAATAGATCTTGTGTAATTTCACAAATAGAGTTTGGGGAAGATAATGTACATGCAACCTTACTTCTACCTTCTGAATATAGAAAGGTTATTTTCAATTTACCCCGAGTTCAGATAAAATAACATACGATTATTATAATCAAAAGAAGAAAGGTAATAAACATTTTCCTGAAGTGTTTTGACACGTAGAATACATCCATTTCATGCTGGAATTATGTTAGAGTCAAGTACAAATACGAGATTTCTAATAGCAAAGGGGTAAAATAAAAGAGACGGTAGCCGGTAGGCAGTGAAAATTGAACTAATCATCTTATAAAGATTTTGAACCTACTTGACTACTAAGTTATGCTTTTGAATTATGTCAAGGGATTCAAAATAAAATATGTAAATACAAAATAAATTTTATCTTATATGCACAATGTAATTTTTAAGTGTAGGGGGGTCGGGCCCCTGCGAGGAGGTGTTAGGCGATTGTCCTGATTTTCTGACCATATTTAATTTTTTTATTTATTGAAGAAAAGGATAACATATTTACCAAAATTGATTTTATCTTTTACGAAAAGGAAAATATGATTATTCCATATTTGGCTAATCTTTTTCCTTGGAGGAAAATATTTTGAATTTCTATAAAATGAACATCATTTCTTCTCATTTAGTAGCATCTACAACGTAGCCATAAGGGGTTTGAACGTCTAATTTTGGGGGAGAATTTTTGAGACAAGTATTAGCCGTAGATCAATAGAGTGAACCTTGTTAAATATTAGTGATTCTTTTAGTATATTTCTCTTTTATTATCTGATTTATCGTCGTTCAAAATTTGCTTTACTAGTTTCTGCAGCATACCTGTTTATATCGCTCCTAACGGGAGGAATAAATTTGAAATTTTTTCCTCTAAAATAAAGATATCTTTAACACAGCTTTCTTTGCCAGCGGTGTCTACTGGTTTATTGACGAAAGAGAGCTTCGTTTGTCAACCTCACAAACAGGGAAAATTTGGTAAGCAGCAATTACTACAACCATAGAGTTAACTATATATTGTCAATTCTAACAACTACTAACATGAAGCTAAATGGAAAAAGTAGTTGAGGGGGGCATAATGAATGAATGGTGTGCATTGGACTGCGGCCACGAGGGGGTGAAGAAGAGCAGAACATGTGATAGGAGTTAATTCCCCTGTTTCATAATTCGCCGGCTTGATCAAGACAAATGATCCAACCGGACTTATTTATTTTACAGATAAGAATTGAATTGACATCTGATCTGAGATATCAATTTGTTATCAGCTTCTTCATATCCAATTTCCTGTTTCTTGGATCAAAGCAGTAATACTATTGCCTTTTTTCTTCTTCCCTTTTCCGTGTATTAGCTTGAAAAACTAGAATAGCAGATTTGGAGTAGTGGTAAAGTTATCTCCGCGTGATCTAAGCAGCCACGAATACTTGCATTAGGATAAACTATTTACATCATATCATTTGGATGTAATCCTTCTTCGAACTCTGCGTAAACGCAAGATACTTTGTATGCCCTTTTTTTACTTGAAAAACTAATACTCCCATTATCTCTTCTTATCTGGCATATTTACTATTTTGGGGATCATAAGTTCTCCTAATTTGTACACATAGAATTCATTAGGTAGTTGGATGGAAAGTCCATGTACTTATGTCGTGAATAATAATATAGATGATTGTTGTTACGTTGGAGTAACAGTATTCCTGCATGACTTATAGATCACGAGTTGGATTCGTGTAATCAGTCAATTATGTTTTCATTAGGGCAGACTGTCTACATCGCACCCCCTTAGAATGTGGCTCTTCCCTGGACTTTGTATGAACACAGTGCACCTAACTGCCGTATTTCTTTATTGTTGTTATATTGAGAATAATAAAATAAATATTGCTAAACGTATATTGTTAATACATATATTATTATTTCACATTTTATCTCGACTACAATAATATGTGATTATTGCATAACTTATGCAATATTACCCATGCAGAGTTTATGAGGCAATTCTATTTTTGCACGACCGACTAGAAAATTTATTAACGTATGCGGAATTTTATGATATGATAATTCTTGTAAATATAGTAAACCGAGCGACCCCTGAATGGAAAAGAAGAAGTAGACAACGACACATGTAGAGTACAAAGATTCAACAAGTTCATGTTAGCTCTGTTCTTGATAACTAAAATAATGAGAAGGAAGCTTGGGTTGAGAAGAAATTTGGTCAAGGATGGAAGACAAGGAGAGTGGCCCTTTAAAGAGTGAATTGAATAGCATTAAGCAGCAAAACTCTTAAATGTGAAGGTTTTTAGAAGCGAGTGAACCCCCCTACGACTCAGTCGTCTCAAAACTACACATTATATTCATCTCCATAACCATATTCCATATTTATTCTTCTGCACTTACTACCACATTAGAGCTTTGAACTGACAATTGAAATTTCAAAATCGCGTGGACCACAAGTCTTGCGCTCTAGCTTTGAGAATGAAGAATCACTTGATAATGAATTTCAAAGTTCCTAACTTAACTAATTTCTGGTGTTGCATGTGAGATATGAAACTCACTTCTAGCACTATACTCTGGACAAAGTTAGCTCCACTGACATGAACCTTTTATCATAGTTCCTAGAAATCCTAGGTCCACAAAAAGAATTAGAAAGAAAAAAAAAACGCATAAGTGTTACTCAGTCGCACATCTATTAGTGCTATGCTAGTCACTATTAATTCTGATAACGAATTATTTTTGGAATCTTACATGATTAGTCTTAATTTCCTCAAATAGTACAAGAATAATAATCCACCTATTACTATGCTAATAATTTGGCAAAACCTCCGAACCAACAGCTCTCTTTATTTTCCTAAGAAGTCGTAGACTCGCAGCCGTATAGGTCTGCCCATTAATCTTTTGGTCACATACTACACTGTATTTGTATTAAAAGAGTCTTAAAGAATTTTACTAGCTGCATAGTTGTCCATGTAAAATTCTTAAAAGTCTCTTTTAACAGGCTATGTACGGCCTCTACACTCCGAAGCGAGGTCCTAAAAGTTGTGGTATTTAATATATAATTAACTACGGCGGATTAGGACTCTTTTTTTGGCTAGAAGGACAATTTTTGTTCTTGTATATGAAATTTTGTTATATGCATTTAACATCACGAACATATTTTCATCATTGCTCAACTTGTTTAAGTCAGTGAGGTGATAAAGATACTTGCATTTGGTGGGTAGGTTATCTAACACTTGTTAGCTCAAACACTTGATACAATAAAAATAATTGAAGTGTTAAAAGATCTTTATATTAATAGGTACTCCCTTTGTTCACTTTTACTTGGCATGTATACCAAAAATAGATTTCATTTTTACTTGTCACTTTACGTATATCAAGAGAAGATAAATTTTTTCTCCAATTATACCCACATTATTTATTACTTATTTCAAATTATTTTCTCAAATCCAATAAAATATGCATCAATTAATATGGGTATCATGGTAAATTATGCACTTTATTTATTATTTCTTAAGAACCATGAAAAGTCAACATGTGCCAAGTAAAAGTGAACGGACAGAGTAGATAATAGGGACTAGATTGTATTAGATTCAATTTTTAAAGCAGGTTAATGTTGGACGTGATCCAAGATTTCACCGCTTGGTCATATATTGTTTAGAAACTCGTTCTTGTTTTTGTTGACAAGGGTATTGGAATTGTTTCTGGTTATTTAGATTGGTGATTATTAAATGATTGACTTTGTTAATGTTGGTATTATTTATAATGCAAAGTCAACAAAAAATTGAAAATTCATTTACAACCAATAGTCATGGGTCTTTTTATTTTTTCAATCTATTTCCAAGTGGCTTCTTGCATGAAGCCTTAAAGCCAAGTGTTGAATGACTTTGACAAATGGCTATGCAAATCTATCATGTGTCTTCATGCATGGAAGACTAAGTTCACTTGTCAAATGGACTAATATATTTGGACAAGTGTTAAAAGACTCTCCACACTTATCATACATGCAACTTCCCTAATTGCCTATAAATAAGATATCATTAGCCATCATATTCACTCAATTCTTAACCAATAATTTATCTTGCTAATCATTACTTTCTTTTTACAATATTTTAATTTTGGTAACAACTACAAAAAAAAACCTTCATCTTCTCTTCTTTCTGGGTAACTGTTTTTGTGCAAATTCTAAACTTCCAGCCACGAGTGCACGTGTTTGGAGGTGCTGTGGAACCTTGGGGAGCGACCGGTCTTAACGATTTGTACCCAGTCGGGCGGAAATCGCTTTCAAGGCACTGACTTGCTATGACACAGTATTTTTGATATGTTGTTCTTCTTTCATTCTTGTTTTTAGTCAATATTATCTACTCATTTTCCTTACAATTTGAAAGTGACTTCGTATATAATATTGACTAATGACCACCACTTTGAACAAAACACTTCCTGATCTATCAAAGCTTGAGCCTTTAGATGAAAACAATTATAAGCATTGGTCCCAGAAACTTTTAATTTTCTTTTAACAATTAGAAGTTGATTATATTTTGTTTAACGATCCCCCTGCCGATATTGTTGCTGATAATTCTAATTCTGCCAATAGTGTTATTGCTGATGATGCTACTAAAAAAAATTGAAAAGGATAATAAAACAGTGAGAGGGCATCTGCTTAATCATATGACTAACCCTCTCTTTGATTTATTTATAAATTATAAATCTGCTAAAGTCATATGGGAATGTTTGGAGAAGAAAATTGGTGCTGATGGTGCGGGAAAAAAGAAGTATGTCGTTGGAAAGTGGATCAAGTTTCAGATGGTTGATGATAAGCCAATCATGGAACAGGTTCACGAGTACGAGAACTTGACTGCGGATGTTTTGAATAAGGGCATGGAGATGTGTGAGATTCTTCAGGCTAATGTTCTACTTGAAAAGTTTCCACCTTCCTGGAGTGATTACAGGAATCAACTGAAGCACAAGAAGAAAAACTTAACTCTTCAAGAACTGATCAGTCACATGAGGACTGGGGAAGCAAACCGTCTCAAAGATAAGGAATCTGAACGGCTTAAGGATAAGATGAAATCTCTCTCTCTTAATTCTTCTAAAGCTAACCTTGTGGAATCTTCTAGTACTTTTGTGAAAGACAGGTTTAAAGAAAAACAAAAGAAAGGACAAGTGAAGAAGCAAAACTACTTCAATAAGCCGGAGGGCCATATTCAAAAGTCGAAAGGACCTTGCTATGTATGTAGCAAAATTGGTCACAAGGCTTTTCAGTGCAACTAGAGACAAGGACAAAGCTCAAAGATTGGAGGAAAAGCTCCAGTCCAAGCTAACCTTACTGAGAGTGGTGATGTCATTGCTGCTGTGGTTGTTGAGGTGAATATGGTGGCTAAACAAAACTGACTGGATATTGGACACATGCGCTTCAAGGCATCTTTGCGCCAACAAGGAGCTGTTTCATGACTTTGAGGAATCTGCTGATGGCGAGTGCCTCTACATGGGTAGTTCCACTACAGCTAAAGTTATGGGTAAAGAAAAAATTCTCCTTAAATTAACTTCTGAAAAAACCTTAGCCTTGATATGTTTTGTATGTACCATCCCTTCGTAGAAACTTAGTTTCTGGTGTGCTTCTCAACAAAGCAGGTCTTAAACTTATTTTTGAATCTGATAAAGTTGTTATTTCTCGTGGAGGAGACTTTGTTGGGAAGGGTTACCTTAGTGGAGATTTATATGTACTGAACATCGCTCAAGAGATTATTAATAATGCTAGTACTTTCAATTCTGCTTATATTGCTGAGTCTATTGATTTGTGGCATGGTAGACTAGGTCATGTTAATATTGCTTCTATTAAAAGACTTAGAAAAATGGAATTAATTTCTGCAATTAATGTTGATAATTTTTCTAAGTGTCCTGTTTGTGTAGAAGCAAAACATACCAAAAAGACTTTTAAGAATGTAACTAGTAGAAAAATATAATTGCTTGAACTAGTACATTCAGACTTAGCAGATTTCAAGAATATTGTTAGTAAGGGTGGAAAGAAATACTACATCACCTTTGTAGATGACTTTTCTAGATACACTAAGGTATATCTTCTTAAGTCAAAAGATGAGGCTGAAAGCATGTTTTTGAAATACAAGGCAGAAGTAGAGAATCAATTAGACAGGAAATCAAGAGGCTTAGGTCTGACAAGGGTGGTGAATATAGTACTAATACTCTAGAATCCTTTTGTGAGAAAAATAGTATTATATTTGAGGTTAGTGCTCCCTATACTCCCAAACAAAATGGTGTAGCCAAACGAAAAAATAGAACTCTTAAGGAAATGATGAATTCTATGTTTTTGAGTTCGCGTTTATCTGATAATACGTTGGGAGGGGGGAGCTATTTTATATACATGTTATGTTCTTAATTAAATCCCTTATAAGAAGTTAGATAAAACAACGTATGAGTTATGGAAAGGATTAGCCCCTAACTTGAAAATTCTGAAAGTGTGGGGTTGTTTGGCTAAGGTTGGTCTAACTGATTTTAAATAAGTAACTGTTGGACCCAAGACTTTTGATGCTATTTTTTTTTGTTATGTTCAAAACAGTATTGCATATAGATTTATGTCTTTGAATGATAGTTCTATTTGTGAATCTAGAGATGCAGAATTTTTTGAGCATGTTTTTCCATTGAAAAATAATGTGCCTAGTGTTATGCCTAATAATGCTTCTACATCTATGTCTGTTAATTCTCATATTGTACCTTCTTCTAGTGTTACTGTTAATGAGCATGAAAATGAACTTAGAAGAAGTAAGAAGCGTAGAATTGAAGCTAGCTTTGGTCCTGACTTTATTACTACTTTCTTGAGTGAAAATATTGATCTTAATATTTTGAGTGATGAATTAGTGTCAATCTATCTAATAGAAAAAGACCCTAAGATATACAGTGAAGCAATGAAGTCAATATATGCTAGTTTTTGGAAAGATGCCATTAAAAGTGAATTAGACTCTATAGTTTCTAATCACACTTGGGACTTATCTGATTTACCTAAAGGTTGTAAACCCATAAGTAGCAAGTGGATATTTAAGAATAAATTGAGGCCTGATGGTACAATTGAGAAATATAAGGTTGGACTTGTTATTAGGGGTTTTAACCAAAAGAAAGACATTGATTACTTTGACACTTATTCTCATGTGACTAAGATAGCGACTATTAGAACTCTTGTTGCTTTAGCCGTTATTCATAATTTAGTGATACATCAAATGGATGTTAAAACGACTTTCCTAAATGGTGATTTAAAGGAAGAGATCTATATGTCTCAACCTGAGGGATTTGTGATTTGAGGACAGGAGAATAAAGTATGCAAATTGAGAAAGTCTTTGTATGGTCTAAAGCAAGTACCTAAGCAATGGTACGAAAAGTTTAACAACACATTAGTGGTTAATAATTTTGTTGTTAATGCATCTGATACTTGTGTTTATTCCAAGATGATAGGATCAGATTGTGTTATTATATGTTTGTATGTGGATGACATGTTAATCTTTGGCCCTAATGTGAATGTCGTTAATGAAACTAAGAATTGTTTATCTTCTAAATTTGAAATGAAAGATCTTGGAGAAGCAGATGTGATTTTAGGGGTTAAAATCAAAAGAACTTCAAATGGTTTTTCATTGTCTCAGTCTCATTATATTGAAAAAATATTGAAAAGGTTTAATTGTTTTGATGTAGCACCTGTGAGAAATCCTTATGATCCTAGCATACACTTGAAAAGGAATAAGGAATCTAGTATTTTTCAAACTGAGTATGCTAAGATAATCGGTAGTGTAATGCTTCTCATGAATTATACACGACCTGATATTGCTTATGTTGTTAGTATGTTGAGTAGATATACTCACAACCCTAGTAGTGAACACTAGAATGCTCTTCATCGTTTGCTAAGGTATTTGAGAGGTATTATGGATTAGTGTTTGTATTTTAATAAATTTCATGTTGTTTTAGAAGGATTTTATGATTCAAACTGGGTTACTGACAATGATGAAGTTAGCTACACTAGTGGCTATGTGTTTACTTTGGGTGCGTGTGCTATTTCATGGAAGTCTTCAAAACAGACTTGTATAGCATGATCTACTATGGAGTTTGAATTTATTGCTCTTGAATTGGCAGGGCAAGAAGCCGAGTGGTTGAGAAACTTATTGGCAAACATGCCTTTGTGGGGAAGACAAGCTTCACCAGTTTCTCTACATTGTGACTCACAGGCGGCAATTGGAATTGCCAAAAATAGTGTGTACAATGGAAAAAGAAGACATATCCGCATTAGGCATGGCGCTGTAAAACAGTTATTGAAACATGGTATTATTTTCTTGGAATATGTAAGATCCGAAAGAAATTTAGCAGATCCTTTAACCAAGGGTTTGGCAAGGAGAGTTATCCTTGAAACGTCGAGGGGGATGGGTCTAAAGCCCATGGATTGAGGAAGTATGGAGGATACCCGTTTGTGATCAAACGAAGCCATATAAGACCTCGATATGCACTATATTCCCTATCCCTATGGCGTGGTGGTAGTACTTTATAAGGTTGAGCTTATTTTGCTCTTAATGATTCCATAGCCTTAAGGCAGTCTATGTGTAGATAGACTTGATGGAATCACCTACATGAGTATAAAGGTGTGGTCGCCTTTTATGAAAGACTTGGGATGTCTTTCTAGAGCACTAGGGGTGGGCATTCGGTATTTCGATTCGGCTTTTAAGAATTTCGGTTCGGTATTTTGGTATTCGGTTTATCAATTGTGTATATCAAATACCATACCAAATTATTTCAATACGGTTCAGTATTTTTAATTTTGGTTCGGTACGGTTTCAGTTTAATAATCGCTAAATAAACCTATGACGACAGCCCTCTCCGTGCACAATTCACTGAATTCACAATTCACTGATAGCCCTCTCCTAGCGGTTTGTCTCCTTTACCAAGAACATGAAGCAGGAAATTAAATCATAAATGTATAAAATCAGGTGAAAATCCATTTCGACCTATTTCATCTAACAATCTATGAAATTGATTCAGTGGTTCACAATGAACTCACAATTCAGTTTAAAACCATAAACACAACATTCAGAGATCTTTGATGTCACACATTGACGATCGACTTTGATGTCAAGTACAAAACCATAAACACAACATTTAAGACAGATTTAAGATAGCAGCATAAACAAAGAGGGCATCAGACTCTAATAGCAGACTTTAACACAGTAGCAACAAACTCTAACAGTAGCAGCAGAATTAAACACAGTGCAACAATAAAACAGAGAGGGCATCCCTCACAACAGCCGATCTCTTTGAAGTTTGAAGTCTTCTCTCTCTGTTTTCCATTTGCTTGAAAGGCTGAGACTATCGTCGTTTGCCGTTTGCACTTTGCCGTTTCTGATTTTCTGAAATTATCCCCCTTTCTAAATTCCCTAATGCCTAATCCCTAATTGAATGAAAGACTAAGGGTTGGGCTGTGGCACTGGGCCTTATTGGGTTGGGCTGGAGCGCTGGGTAGTATGTATAGATATAGATCCAATTTAAAAGTCTTTAAAAATTCGGTATTTCGGTATACCGAAATTTCAAGATCCTAATACCGAGGACTGTACCATTATATCGAAATACCGAAAATGTAATACCGAATTAGATCGAAATACCGAAAAACCGAAACCGAAATATCAAATTAATTCGGTCCGGTTCAAAATTTGATTTTTCGGATTTTATGCCCACCCCTATAGAGCACTCATGAGACCCAAGGTATGTGCGTGACCATAAAAGCACTTTGTTAGTATCACAGAATTTGCATAAAATTAAGGATATAGTATGTGTTGTGGGGGTCTCAACTAATGTCCATTCAGTTCAAGAGTACTTCACTTTGTGGATGTTAGTTGTTACCTCACTTCACTACGTGTCAATTCAAATCGAAAGATATTGACACTTAAGTACACGTTCCTTCTTTTGCCCAAAATTGTTCTATTTTTATCTTTTTCATTAGTGGGGGATTGTTGGTATTATTTATAATGCAAAATCAAAAATTTCTTTTTGAAAATCCATTTACAACCAATAGCCATGGGTCTTTTTATTTTTTCAATCTATTTTCAAGTGTCTTCTTGCATGAAGCCTTAAAGCCAAGTGTTGAATGACTTTGACAAGTGGCTATGCAAATCTACCATGTGTCTTCATGCATGGAAGACTAGGTACACCTGTCAAATGGACTAATATATTTGGACAAGTGTTAAAAGACTCTCCACACTTGTCATACATGCAACTTCCTTAATTGCCTATAAATAAGATGATCATTAGTCATCATATTCACTCAATTCTTAACCAATAATTCATCTTGTTTATCATCATTTTCTTCCTACAACATTTTAATTTCGGTAACAACTAAAAAAACCTTCATCTTCTCTTCTTTCTGGGCAACTGTTTTTGTGCAAAAAATTCCAAACTTTCACCCACGAATGCATGTGTTTGAAGGTGCTGTGGAACCTTGGGGAACGATCGGTCTTAACATTTGCACACAGTCGGGCCGAAATCGCTTTCAAGGCAATGGCTTGCCACGACACAGTATTTTTGATAAGTTGTTCTTCTTTCCTTCTTGTTCTTAGTCAATATTATCTATTAATTGTCCTTTATTTAACACCCAATTATCAAAGTAATATTCTAGTTGATTATTACCTGAATTTGATAGAATAATTGAACAATATTATGATTATTTTAGGCAAAATACATCGACAACCCCATAAAGTTATCTACAGTTTTTACTTAGACACTCCATCTTAAGTCCGTTCCATTTGAACACTTTAACCGGACATTAATTGAGTCATTTAGACACAATTTGATGATGTGGCGTAGTGCATGTATTACACTATTTTTCAGAGCGTGAGAGATTTATTTTAATTTTTTTTTCTCTTTTTTTTCCTCATATTCTTTCACACACCATGATATACTTTATTTTTTATTGCCGGATAAATTTCACACATTTATTCTTCTTTGTTTTTCTCCTCTTTTCTCAACTCAAATTCAATTTGTAGGTCATTCGTGATTTTCACACAATTTTGGCACTTCTTCTTTCAAATACGAGGTCAATATCAGCATAAATTTTTTTGAACAACTTTTTCGGATCTGAAACACGTAGGTTACGGCACCGGCGATCTTGCTTGATTAGTGCTTTTACTTTAGGGCATCACTAAAAACTTCATTCCAGACCCAATTCGCGCGACATGGGTATCTCTGAAAGCTCCATATTTGACCATTGGAAACAAATTAAATCACTAATGTTCGTTGCTGGTGAATTTATTTTCCAGCAATTTGGGGTTAATCTTTCATGAAAGGGATATTGTTACTAGTTGATTTTTGTGTTTTATACTTGTTCTTAATGTTTTAGAGGGTTGGGGGTGGAGATTAGGAGGAAGAAGAATGATGGTAGGAGTGAATCTATGGTGTAGGACGAAGAAGTTGATTTTTGTGTTTTATTCTTGTTCTTAATGTTGTAGAGAGTTGAGTCCAAAACTTTTTTGATGTTTTTTTGAACAAAAAATACTTTTCTATTGCTTAAAAAAATTACATAAATGAGTAAAACGCAGTACTATACTGCGAACTACTTTAACGGAAATTAGTCCGTTAAAGTAAAACACAGTACCATACTGCGTTTTACTTTAATTTTTTTTTGTTTGTAATTCGCAGTACTATACTGCGTTTTACTTTAATTTTTTTTTTGTAATTCGCAGTATAATACTGCGTTTTATACGAAAATGTGGGCCCAACTATATTTTATTAAAGTTGTTCGCAGTATTATACTGCATTTTACTTAAAATGCAGTATAATACTGCGAACAACTTTAATAAAATAAACCCCCTTCTTCTTCCTTGGACCACTGAACTGACGCCCCCCTCTTTAAAAATTTCGATTCTGCTGGTCCCCCCTCCCCCACCCCGCGACAAACTTAAATTTTTTTTTCGGCCCTACCCGTCACCTCAAGATCAAGGAGTGTAGGTCCCACATACAAGACAAGCTTTGGATTCCTTCTTTTGGGGTGCAAAAATTCGATTTCAATCAAATTCAAAAAACTTAAATCAAGGTATTTCGATTTTGTTTATGTCGAAACTCGTATAGTACATGCATATTTGTATTGTTTAATGTGTTTCCATGTTAATTTGTGTTATGTTTGTGTTTAAATTTGTATCTTATTTATACCCGGATTGATTTATTAGCTTTGGTACAAAAAATTGTTAAAATTTGATAAATTATTTGTATTGTTAAAAAATTAATATTATTTATTTTGTTTGTTGTTCATATTTGTATTTTATGTTAGTTGTTTTTATATGTAATAGTGACCTTTTAGCGTAGTAAAATAAATAGCCTTTTAGCGTAGTAAAATATAGAGTCTTTTAGTGTAGTAAAATATAGAGCTTTTTAGTGTTGTAAAATATAGAGCCTTTTAGCGTAGTAAAATGTAGAGCCTTTTAGCGTAGAGTCTATGTAGTTTAAGTATGTAGTAACTGCAAACTCTATCCAATTACACTTTATAAAATTAATTATTTAATTTATAACAATAAACTTACAAAAGTAACAAATTAATATATGTTGTAAAATTAACTCAAATATCGAGCCTCGAACCCATACATAATTATTCAGTCAAATTTTAAACATAATTAATTATTTAATTTATTAAGCTAACACACACAATTCTAAAAATGTTGAAATTAACACGCATAATAATTAAGGATAACTCGGTTGCTACCGGGCCTCAAATATCGAGCCTGGAACCCATACATAATTAATCAGTCCAATTTTAAACATAATTAATTATTTAATTTATTAAGCTAACACACACAATTCTAAAAATGTTGAAATTAACAGGCATAATAATTAAGGATAACTCGGTGCTACCGGACCTCAAATATCGAGCCTGGAACCCATATATAATTAATCAGTCCAATTTTAAACATAATTAATTATTTAATTTATTAAGCTAACACACACAATTCTAAAAATGTTGAAATTAACACACATAATAATTAAGGATAACTCGGTGCTACCGAGCCTCAAATATCGAGCCTGGAACCCATACATAATTATTCAGTCCAATTTTAAACATAATTAATTATTTAATTTATTAAGCTAACACACACAATTCTAAATATGTTGAAATTGACACACATAATAATTAAGGATAACTCGGTGCTACCGGGCCTCAAATATCGAGCCTGGAACCCATACATAATTAATCAGTCCAATTTTAAATATAATTAATTATTTAATTTATTAAGCTAACACACACAATTCTAAAAATGTTGAAATTAACACGCATAATAATTAAGGATAACTCGGTGCTACCGGGCCTCAAATATCGAGCCTGCAACCCATACATAATTATTCAGTCCAAATTTAAATATAATTAATTATTTAATTTATTAAGCTAACACACACAATTAATTTTGTTTAAATTATAGTAGACGACATGGACTTTCCTCCGCCTGCGCATCCCGGACCTGCTGAGGATCAGCTACTAGTGTTGCAGGGCGACCATAGGTCCTCCTTTGTATGGGAGGGACAGCTATCGATGCAGCCTCTCCTCCCCAGGAGACCTGACGATTTGTGGGAGTTCATCGGGGAGCATCCTTTCCATGCCCGCGTAGTCGCGCGCCTACAGGCTACGGGCTTCTATACGATTTTTGAGCTTGGACGAATGCAGCTTGATTGGTCTCTCATCACGGCCTTGGTAGAGCGGTGGCGACCGGAGACACACACTTTTCACTTGCCTACTGGAGAGGCCACCATCACGCTGGAGGATGTTCAGGCTTTGTACGGGTTGCGCGTAGATGAACGGGCCGTAGCACTACCCCAGTACATTAGATCCATGACGCGTGCACAATTTTTGGATATGATGATGCATTTTACTGGTTATAGACCTCAGGGTGATGCTAGGGGTAGTCGCGTTGCTTTGTCAGTCATCAGAGATCATATGGCGGTTTTGCACCCAGACATTACCGGCGAGACGGAGGATCTTCATATTGAGAGGTACACGCGGTTGGCGCTGCTCCTGCTTTTTGGGTGTGTCTTGTTCCCGAACACTTCGAGGAGTAAAGTGAGTATGCGCTTTCTCCATCATCTTCAGGAGCTGGATGGTTTACCCCAGTGCAGTTGGGGTGCTGCTGTTCTTGCATACCTGTATAGGAGCATGTGCCGGGCGAGCATGGGCCCAGCGGTGGACATGTGTGGTTTTCTGCCCCTCCTACAGGTGACAACATTTTCGAATACTCTGTTCAGTTCTCCGAATTCTATATGGTCGATATGACTCATAAATTTTACATCAACCTTTTATCTTAGGTTTGAGCCTGGCAGCGGATCATGCCGTTGCAGCCACCTCTACCAGCACTTGCACCTGGTGAGGCTTATCCGTTTCTCCCTCTAGCTTCTAGGTGGATTCTCCAGCGTGGGAACTACCGAGGGACCGATGCTCATCATAATCTCCCCCTTATCAGGGATGTGCTAGATATGCTGGTGGACGGACAGGTAGATATGTACCTACACTTACTTGTTTTAAATTGAGTTGTGTTGCGCATACTCACTTTTATGTTATTATTTGGCAGTTCATCTGGATGCCATACATCGACGAGTTAGTAGCTCAACTGCCCTTTTATTGCTCAGTCGATCGAATGTTTTGGAGCACCTCCGTCCCGATGATCTTCTTCGATATGGTTGAGTATCATGCCACAGAGCGTGTGCTTTGCCAGTTTCACCGTCCCCAGCCTATACCGAGGGATACTGGATGGGTGGCTATACACTATCAGCGGGATGACCGTGCCAGGCTGGACGATATATATATGGGATGGCTAGAGCAGCATGTCCTTATTTGGGAGGAGCACCGAGCTGACCGTATTCCGCCAGTACCTACATTTACCCAGGAGGCCACTATTCATATGTATGCGTCATGGTACTGCCGTCACACCCGACTGATTATCGGGAACCCCATTCATGTACTTGGCGAGCGCTACAGACCATACACCGGGAGACATGAGGCACATATGTCTTTTGGCTTATTAATATCGTACAATTGTGATATAACGTTATTTAATTAATATTTTAAATATTTCACAGGCTATTGGCCATCATCACCTCTACCAGTTGGGACAGGAGATGCAGCAGCATACCGACATCCATGCAGTCGTTGACTATGGCTGGCGGGTGGCACAGTTGGCTCGTCGGACCCTGTTTCAGGCGAGAGATGCCGCGAGGTTGGACCACGAGGCTCAGTATGCAGCGCTAGAGGACTACCATCGGGGTAGGGGTGTCCCACGAGGCAGGGGTAGGGCACGAGGGAGGGGTGTCCCATGAGGTAGGGGTGCCCCACGGGGTCGCGGGGGACGGCGAGGAGGTGGTCCCCAGCAAGGGGGCGTTGAGGCACCTGTCGACCCACCTATTGAGGGACATGATGAGGACTTTGGAGTTTTGGCGCTTGGAGATGATCAGTCGGGTTATATACCTCGGGAAGATGAGCCTTCCAGTAGCATGCCTTCGTACAGCCTTCAGCTATCTCTGCCAACATCGCAGGTCACCCCGTCATGAGCATTGTCGATCACGGGTACATTCGACGGGGATGTATACCAGTACTTTGCATGCCCATCTACCGCAACTGAGGATCGGCCCACCCGGGACGTAGATGGCGGGCGCAGGCTGAGTTATGCCTCATCCCCGACGGTTAATGCGGATCTACCACATGCGTAGGTATGTTTGTATTACTTTAAAATTTTAATTTGTTTTCTTTTCCTTAATGAGCTGCCATTAATTAATTTTTAAGGTTTTTATGAAGGCTTCGTCCCAGCCCATCTTTGAGGCCACTACATGCTTTGATGAGGACACCACAAATGCATATATTCAGGAGGCCTACGAGACCATGGTGGGAATATATTTTTTGACTTAACACGTACAATACAAATATACTTTGTCACCTGCTAAGTTTAGTACTTGTTTTGTAGGTTGGTGACGGCCCGATGGCCTATTCTTCCGATCCTGCCAGCTGTGGTGTCGATGCTGCTGCACATCCTCACATAAAGAGGCGGCTTGATGATGATGATCCAGATAGTGTACCCGGGCGACAAGGGATGCGACTCAGTCCAGTAGCAGCACTGAAGCACACAGGCTGCGGGACCCACTGATTTACTTAGGTTTTTAGTTTGTGTAAATAGTGCATTATGTAAATAATGATAACAATTATCTTTTAACAACATTTTTATTTTAATTGCGTTTGAACAACAGTTTTACTTAAACAGTACACAAGAAACACAAACATTGCAAACGTTACACAAAAACAAACAGTAGAACTAAAACCATCACTGCACAAAGGATAACTAAAACCAGTTTTTTTCACATGATTTTCATCTTTTTCAGAATGACAAGACAACTCCATAAAACGCAGTACTTTACCACGCTTTATGTATTAAATTTTTCTACAATAAACCAGCTTTTTGACATGGTTTTCATCTTTTTCAGAACGACAAGACAACTCCATAAAACGCAGTACTATACCACACTTTATGTATTAAATTTTTCTGCAATAAACCAGCTTTTTTCACATGGTTTTCATCTTTTTCAGAACGACAAGACAATTCCATAAAACACAGTACTATACCACGCTTTATGTATTAAATTTTTCTGCAATAAACCAGCTTTTTTGACATGGTTTTCATCTTTTTCAGAACGACAAGACAACTCCATAAAACGCAGTACTATACCACGCTTTATGTATTTTGTCTCGCCTATAAATAACGGCATCATTGTAGTTATTTTGTGTGCTCAAAAATTAGTAAAAGCAAATATTTCTTTAAAAGTAAGGTTTTTTTTACTAAAAGCAAATATTTCATTAAATGGCTCAACCTCTTCGTCCACCAAAGTGCAACTGTGGAAAAGAATACTCGATGCAAAATTGTTGGGACGGTGGTGAAGTTAGACGCCGCTACTGGTACTGTATGAACCAGTTATACAAGGTTCCCGGCGAACCTATTTGTGATTTTGAGGAATGGGTTGATGAACCATGTTATCAGGAATGCTACAAAGAACAACTGCAGTTTCTTCATACTATGTGTTTATGCCAACGAGAAACACAAAGAGAAAGCGATAGAATTATTGTAGAAATGAGGGAGAAACTGAAAGAGGTGGGAGAAGAAAAATGGAAAGCACAATGGAATTGTGAAACACAAAAGGAACGAAAAGAAAAATATAAACGGGAACTTGCGGAGGTGAAGGCGAAACTGAAAGAGGTAGAAGAAGAAAAATAACGAATGGAAGAACGATTTAAGTGGTTGGAGCGGAGAATAAATGGCAACCGAGACTAAACATTGGCATGTATGTGTTAGTGTATTTTTCATATTTCATGTATTTTTATTATGTTGGCCTGTTATGTTTGTGTTTGTACTGTAGTAATGTTTTATTTACATTTTCCTACAATTAAACAGCTTTTTCTTCACTCATTCCAAATTGTGGAACATAATTTTATTTGATATATATTGCAACATACACAAGTACAAACATGTATTACAAAAAATAATACCAAAATAAAAGACTAGGGGTATCCTTGATAGTTGGGTACATTCGACGAACTTGCACCAGAAGCCGGATTACCACCACCACGCATACCACCTGAAGGACATTTACGACGGTCGTGTCCTGTTTGCGAGCATATGCCACATTTACGTGCATAAATGGTGTCACCAACATCCATTTGGTTCCGTATACGCGTTCTCTTTTGCACTTGCAGCTTGCACAAATAGTCCTTGTTACATACCATCTTAAAAGGTTTCGGCGGCCAATAATGCTCAGCACCTAATAGTTGCAACTTCCCACTATACGTGTCTATGTATGCAACAACACTGTATTGCCTATCAATTTAGTTTGTTGTCTCATATCCAACTTGTTAAAAGCACTTCAACGCATGTGGTAGATGGTCCATTTCCCACATGAACATAACCTTCTATTTTCATTTACCGTCTGTAGATTATTCCCACGGTGTCCGCGGATAGCGGTCTTAACTTCAAAAATACCCCGTTCATGATCGTACTGAATAAATGAATGCCATTGTGCTCGCCTCCTGGACCTTTCAAATCTTCTCATGGGTATTGGCATAAATTGAACACCCTTGTCCATCAATGCTGATGCAGCTGCATGCCTTTCTACAAACCTCTCTGCACTCTGTTTGAATGTCATGTGGACCATGGCAGTGACAGACTTCAACAAGCCGTTGAATGACTCTGACACGTTTGTAGTGAGGGCTCCCCATCGTCTTCCGCCATCAGCATGCAATGTCCACATGTGAAGCTCATGCCCTATCAACCAAGTATAGGCTCGTGGTTCTAATTGCCGGATCGCTTCCATGTGCCTAATGAATTTGCACTGCTGGTGCTTAGTTGCAGCCATCCACATTAAGTCATGCAATGTCTTGTCAGGATATTTCTTCTGGAAATTGGCCTTCAAGTGACACACACAGTAACGGTGGTATGCATATGGTTCCTGCCATTCAGGCAAGTGACGTACAGAACTTAAAATACCACCATGCCGATCTGATATTAGACAAATACCTGAACGCTGTTTGACAACGTGCTGCTTTAAGTGGTTCAAAAAAAGTATCCATGTCTCTTCACTTTCATTGGCACATATGAAAAAACTAGTGAAAATATTTGCCCGTTGGCATCTACTGCAACTGCAATCAAAAGCTTAATATCATACTTTCCATAGACATGAGTACCGTCTATGGAAATAACAAGACGACAATGCACAAAACCATCAATTGCTGGTTTAAATGACCAGAACACATAGTTGAAAATATATTCGGGTCTGTCCAAACTCCGCTCACGCCTCCATTCAACAACAGTCCCGGGGTTAAAGTGTTGCAGTGCGGCCATGTACCTGGGCAGATTTGAAAAAGACTTATCCCAGTCGCCATAAATAAGTTCAAAGGCACGTTTGCGACCGAGATATGCCTTTCTTTTGGTTATAGTACAACCATACTCCTGGTGGACGGCTGTAATACACTCTTTAATCTTGAACCTAATGGACACTTCCAAATATGGAATCAAGACAAGAGAAATCAAGTCCACATCCAAGTTGAAGTGATTCTCATTGTATGTGTCCATTTCACATCTGTGCTCGCTAATAAATTTACCCACTTTTCACAAACCTGATTTCTTCTTGGTGGCACGCAACATCCAGTGACAACCCATAAAGTCTCTACAACATACAACCTTGTATTTCTCCGTAGTTGACTTACTTACCGTCATATCACGGCACTCTCTTATACTGTAGATTTTTACAGCCCTAATTAAGCGAGCTTTATCAGGGAAATACATGCCCTTTGTCAGAACAGCTGGTCTAGACTCATCCCACACCGCTGACCGAAATTCATCATCATCCCTTGTGAGGGCATCCACGTTCGGCATGCTGGGCAAATTATCAAGGTAAGGAATATTCCGCTCATGAAATGGCACGTGTGACTCGTACAATCTTGGTCTAGCGGGAGGTGGAGGAACATGCTCCCTCATCAGCTCAGGCTCAACATTCACTTCCTCCTCATCATCACCCTTATCATGGAATGGTGTGTCATCCCCAGACTCATCCGCATTATTGTCATAATCACTATCATCTTCCTAACTATGCGCATCTGCCAAATCACGAGTAAATACGTCGTTTATGGGCAACTGTGTGAGGTTAGGAGCTTCAAGAATCTCGTTTTCACTGCACAAAAATAACAAAATGATAATATACCCAACTAGATAAATACTTTAGATATAGCTATATCACTTTACTTACAAGTCGTACTGTCTTGACGTTTCATGATGGATATTTGCTTGTTGGTGATGACTCCCGGATGGACCACCGTGGTCCAATACTCTAGAACTACACATATTCCAACTAGGGGCGGGGTCATAACTTGTAAAATTCGTATCCGGACGGTACCTCTATGAAAAATATGAGTGTTAATACAAATCCAATTAAAACATAAAATAAACATCGCTAAAGCACCCACGGAATTGAAGTTTACCAGTCGTCTTGTTGATTATATAAAGTCGAAAAATTATTTTGCGGCTGCTCATTCGCTGGTGGTGACAAGTTTAAATCAAAGCAAGCTCTTTCATCAGCAATCTGTCCGGCAAAAACTGCTCCAGAATAACCACCCGATGACTGAGGGTTATCCCTACTATGCACGCCCTCATTATTGGGAACGTCTTCCACCTTGACGTACATTTCCAATAATTTTATTACAATAAATTCCCTGTATTCATCCGGAATCCACAAAAAATCTCTAAGAGTTTCATCATCCTCGATGTTAAACTCAGAATAATAAGCAAACCTCTGCGGAGTCACTGAATACAGAAATCTACCGATTATTTTAAGGTTAACCGAACGCCACCTCTCAATCATTTTTTTTACGTAACAACGATACCAATTTATCGTACTCCATAGTAAGCGGCAATTTAACATGACATTTTGGAGGTGAGATATACCTCACAGAGTTATTCTCCAACACAACCTCACCCCCCCCCCCAAATATAGTGAAACCCTTATTTTTGCCACTTCAGACATTGTAAAAAAATGATTGATAAGAAGAAGAGAGAAGTATGAACGTAAGTTTGAAGATTGAATGAATTTTCATAAAATTGAAACGCCTTTAAATAAGGCAAGTCCGAATGTAAAACGCAGTACAATACTACATTTTATGTATTGAATTATTGTTATGTCAGTTCATTATTGGTGGACCAAAAACCAGAGTAAAACGCAGTATAATAATACGTTTAAGTAAAATGCAGTATTATACTGCGAATTACAAAAAAAAAATTAAAGTAAAACGCAGTATGGTACTGCGTTTTACTCATTTATGTAACTTTTTTTAAGCAGTATAAAAGTATTTTTTGTCCAAAAAAACATCACAAAAGTTTTGGACTCGTAGAGGGTTGGGAGTGGAGATTAGGAGGAAGAAGAATGATGGTAGGATTGAACATGGGTTGCCTTCGTTCTTTTCTTTTTTGGTAGAAGAAGATAGAAGGGAGGGGGGTCATGAGGAAGATGAGGAAATGGGTGGATGTGGGGGTTTCTTGTTTTCTTTTAATTTTTTTCTTTTTTCAAAACTTTTGTTATTATGTTTAAGTTAAATTCACGTGTCTCCATCTTATTAGCCACTCTTGAGTGTGAATTACATGTATTTTTGTGTTTAGCTGCTTATCAATTTTTGTGTCTAAATGATACAATTAATGCATTAAAGTGTTCAAATGAAACGGACTTAAGATGGAGTGTCTAACTAAAAAGTGGGAACAATTTTAAGGGACTGTCATCGATGTATTCTGCCATTATTTTATATCACAGTCATATAGTTGAAAAATCCTTATATTAGTTGGTAAGATAAGCCCAACTCGACTTTAAAAAAAAATCCTTAAAAGTACAATATATGAAACTTGTTTATTTTAAAAAGGTCATTGAAGTAATAAATAAGTAGCAATGACTACATTTATGATTTATGAGCAGTTTTTGCATTAAGGATTACTTTCAAAAATTTTGCATAGCTACTTTAATTATCTTTCCATTTCCTTCTTCTTTGTCAAATAGGAAAACAATCAATAAGTGATTAATATAAAAAATCTGAAAGCTGTGATGAATCAGCTAAATCCGAATGCTACTAGTACTAGGATGTCAAAAACCCGGTACCCAAAAACCCAGACCGAAGCAATTTTAGTTTGATGATTTTCACAACTTTAAATTTATGGCATTATATAATAGAGATCTTTTAGTTTTCAGGAGGTTAAAATTAAACAAAGTATCAAAAACTTAGAACCATGGATTGGTTCTGGTTTGGTATAATCACTTTTGAAGTCCTTAGTTTTCTTTCACCTTTCCTAATTTGGTTTACTTGTAAATTTTGTAACAAATCATCAGACGACGACCTATTACCAATTTCTGATCGTGCGCTATTCTCCGCTGCCGCCGTTTCATTCCGTATAACTTCTAACAGTACGGTATTCCCCGTCGCCGTCGCTTCATCCCGTACAACTTCTAACAGTGTGCCATTTTCCGCCGCCGCCGTTTCATCCCGACCTAATCCTGGTCAGCAGCAACCATCAGAATCGAGAAAAGGTTGAGATTATGGTTATTAATGAAGGAAGCCAACAGGGAAAAACAAATATCGGGGAGAACAATTTTGTTATTTGTCTTTCGGAGTATTTAAAGGGAGGAAGATGCACAGTTCTGCCTGTTTGTTACCATAAATTTATGAATTTTTTTTCGAAATTGTAGTTTTAAATAATTAACAGTACTTCAATTGTTCTTGTTTTTGTTGACAAGGTATTGGAATTGTTTTTGGTTATTTGGATTGGTGATTATTAAATGATTTACTTTATTAACACTCAGTTTATGAAAGTAATATTCTGATTGATTATTAGTTCAAATATTTGATACTAGAGTAATTGAACTATGTTGTGATTAAATATTGTATGAGTCCAAATTTGAACAACCACGACCGTTGATGAGTACGACGAGCGACGAGATCCTCGCAGCTCGATATCTTGCAGAGGGTGACTTTGAGGCGAACAAGAGACTGTACGACCCTTGCAGTAGTGCAAGCTCATTAGGGGACACTAGGAATATTCTTTCGAATATCCCCTATAACTTGTCTTTTAGAGCTCGGAAAGGTGGGGTTCCAGTTAGAGACGATGGAGGGAAAACTACTCCAATACAATTGGAATGTCGCCCATCTCAAATACTTCCACTTCCGAAAGGAGGCGCCACCTGAGTCGTACTCTTTTTCCCTCATCCGGGTTTTGTCCCAATCGTGTTTTCTCAGTGAGGTTTTTAATGAGGCGGCAAGGGGGGTAACTCGAGGTTCGAAGAATTGTTCATTACCCCGCCCGTCGACGTGTTCTCCAAACCGAGTAATAAAGGGACTGGATATAGATAATCAAATCTCCATTGTATGTACAGAGTCGACATGTGATTCTTACAAAAATATAATTAAATCTCCCTTGAATGAATAAAGTCGACATGTATTTTCCTACGGGAATATGATCAAACCTCCAATGTGAACATCCCAATGGCCAAGGCCACCGACGAAAATATGAGTTCGACCTCGTTCGAACTACGACAGGATCCTACTTCAACGAAAGTTTGAAGCAACATCCCAACGGCCAAGGCCATCGACGAAAATGAGTTCGACCTCGTTCGAACTACGACGGAATCCTACTTCGACGACAGTTCGAAGCAACATCCCACTTCGACGATCGTTCGAAAATAACACCCTAGAGGCTAAAGCCATCGCCAAAAGAAAAAGGAATCGACTTCACCCAAAAGCTAAATCGGCTTAAAAGTTTGACATGCACCCCGGATGCTCTAGATATTGCAAAGATCATCACCTAATCGACAAAACAAAATTCTACATTACATCAAAATGTTACTTATGCCTATCTTTACAACGGGCTCAAGCACGCCCCTTACAAAAATCCCAAAACAAGAAGTACAAACAAAAAGTTACACATCATTCCCGGTTGGGTATGCATCTTCGTACCAAGAGTCAAAAGCAAGACGATTCGCATCATCGGAGTTGATGTCATCCCTGTTAGGAGTAAGAGGGTCGTACCTGCACGCCTCCCGAGCTGCACGAGCTTTGGTATGCACGACCTAAAGCTCTGCCTCAGTTGCCCTCCCCTTGGCATGAAGAACCTTGTACACGTCAAGCCGGGCCTCAGCATGGACCCACAACTCATATAAGCGATGAGGCACGGCCGGATCGGCCGAGGCACGAGACGTAGAAGGTTGTGAGCGTCGAATTGCATCCTTCGCTCTCAGCGAGGCCACTTGTCCATTCAACACAGATAGCTCCGCCTCCAACTCCTTAACACGCCCTTCAAGCCCTGTGACCTTAAGCTTAGAGGCCTCCTTCTCCTCGGTCAGCTCCGACCTACAAACACGGAGGGCATTCTCCAAGGACGTTGTTCCAGAAATAGCTGCCGCCAGCTTATCAGCACCGACGCTCAATTCGCCCTTAAACCCCTCAATCTCTACCGCTTTTGTACTCAATTCAGTGGTCAAACTGGCCACCTTTGCTTGTAAGTCGGCATTCTCGGCCATCACCCCCTTTCTTAACTCAAGCTCGTCTTCCTTCACCTTAAGGGAGGCCTCGAGTTCACTATTGCGGGCAACATCCTTCATGAGCTCCTCATCTCGCTCCCTCAGCTCTTTGACCTTACGCGCCAGATGGTCCTCCCTCTATTTGAGCCCTTTACGGAACAACTGAAAGTCAGGGTCCTGATTATAAATATCGGCCATTGCACGATGCTTAGTGCGATACTGTTGATATTTGGAAGACATCTTCCCGTAAACGGCCGTCCTCTTACTTTTCTGACGCTCGTGCTCAGTCTCCATGAAAAAGGTCTAACACAAAAAGAAGAAAAGGAGAAGTTAAAGACAAAAACACAGGTCGACAATCACAATGTAAGACCAACGATGAAAAGGAAAAGAAAGACACCTACCTGCAAGGCCATGCCGGCGACGTTCCGAGACAACTCCATGTCGCTCATCGCCCTAAGCACCTCGCTCTCAGGGGAAGCATATAGAAGGGCTAAAACATACGCCACTTGATCGCAATTCGACAACAAATTGTAGTCCCCCGGGATAACTATGTGACGATCAGATCCTTCCACTCTGACCTCCACGTGAGTATGGCGACCTACGAACTCGCGAACTTCCTCCGGGTCGACATCTGAACCTGAGCCTTCGCCCTCGGCACGATGCCCCCCTCCAACGTTGGATGACGCGCCACCCTCAGCGGAGCACACAGAGCCGACCCCTGGGTAAATTCCTTCCGTTTGGGGAGATCTCCACGCTAAAATGGCGTTGTCCATAAAGGTGGGAACATGTGCCGTCTGCGATGCCCTACTTCTACCAGCGTCAATGGCCACATCCTTCCCAAGCTCCATTCTCCTCATTTTTCTCGACAACGACTCTCCCCCGTTAGAAGATTCATCCAAAAGATGCAGGGTCGGTACTGAAGAAGCCTCCTCCCTCACGACCATGTCCCGAGAGGAACCTTCTACTTGAATCGGTTGAGGATGACCCCCTCGAATAGACTCATTCAAAGTAAACTGCATTCCTGCGGCATCGACGACTTGTCAGAATGGAGGGACTGGTGCCCTCTGCCTGGAAGCTCCTCGACATGTCGCCATAAAGAGTCGTATCAATAGACGACGACATATAACCAACAAAGCGATAAGGGGGAAACATTTAACGGATGAAACTCTCTGGCTATAACGTTTTATGAAGGCGGACCAATCTCGGGTTTCTGCTGTACGGGGCAACAAATGGGCTATCCAATCCCTAATGCCGGCAATAGGGCGGGGCGAACGTCCCATAGTTGCAAACAAGAAATGAACGAACCCTATAATGAATATAGATGAAGGAAGAGCAGAATGAGTGGCGGCACTTACGAGTCTCGTTCCACCGCTACGGGAACCTAGCGGAGTCAGAAACAATGTGCTTAGTTTTGACAAAGAAATACTTATGCCAAAACTTGCGACTTGCTCAGTCGTCGGTCCCAACCACCAGCCTTTTTGTGCTACGATGCCTCAAATGCACCATAGTACCCCTATGGAAGCTAGGCGAGAACAGGTGCAAGAGGTGATGGATAGAAACATCGCATTCCGCCAACTCTGCATACTTGGTCAACAACAGAAGTATTTTGAGCGTATATGGCGAAAGTTGTACTGAGCAAACTTGGTAGAACCTGCAGAACTCCTTCGCGAATGGGAGGAGGGGAAAAGAAGAGCTAATCACGAAAGGGTACTCGTAGAAAGCGTAGTACCCAGGTTTGTGGACCTCTACGAAATCCCTTCCCGCTGGAGCCATGTCAACATGAGCGGGAATGCCGTACTTTGCACAAAGAGCATCGATGTGAACTTGTTCCGTCTCAAAAAGTACGGGAGTAGGAGTAGGAGGGGGATCTTTGAGAAAGTCACTTCGAGACATGGGGTGTCTCGACAATAACTCCTCCACCGTAGGAAGACTATCACCTTCTTCTACCGCCATATCCTCACCACCTGAAGGGGGCGCCTTGGACAATGGGGAGGCCTCAAAAACCCCTTTACGAGATCGATGTGATCATGACATGCTTTCGTTAAAAAGGGTAACGACACAGCAAAAACAAAAGAGTGTGAGAAGAAGAATCAGACACTACAAGAAAAAAGCTTATCTGCGACCAACATTTAGAGACGAGTTAATAATCCCGTCTCTAAAAGTGTATGTATTGCGATGATATTTTATTGTGGTCCTTAATTCTGTATTTTATTGCGAAGGTACTAAATCTGGTCCCTAAAGAAACTAGTAACCGGTCCCAAATTATAATTGAGGGGTTATGAGTGGGAGAGAATGCCGCCAAATATAATACTAGACTATTAAAAAAATATTATTTTCTAAAAAATAGGCGCCAAAACTAATTTACTAAATTAAAAATTCCAAAAACTAAAAGACTGTTTTTCCAAAACAAACTCATCGACCTGCAGCTTGCCCTAGTCTCAAAACACAAGAACGCTGCTGCTCTGTCTTCCTCTATCAATCTCTCAGAAATTTTGTTTTCTCAAAGCAAGGGTTACGAATTGATTTGTGAATCGAAAGTCTGCCCTAATTTTCAACCTCTATTTGCGAATCCAGGTACGCCTCCTCTTCTGAGTTGCTCCTTTTCTTCTTTTTCAACCTCGCTTTCTAAGTTGCTCGTTCTTTATTGTGAAAAAACTGTTGATGATTCTGTTTTCCAGTCTCTTGCATCTGCCTTTTGGTTTGATAGGTCATAGGCAAAGGCTAGATTGCTATGAAGTTTGCTAATTGAATCCGTACACATTGTCTGCTTTCTCCTTCGGATTTGTATTGGCTGTAGGTATTGACAGAGAAGGGATGTATGGACTTCTTATTAAATTTTGTAAAATTAAAACCGGATAAACCTTTTGTATATAATTTCACTTGAGAGGACCAGAAAAACCTCCTTGTTCGCATATTTGGTTTAGCAAATCTGCTCTAATATTCTGGGCAGAAGTGACCTCATCTGATCTTTGCGAGCAAATATGTTTCTCTTTTAAATAATGTGCATCTCATTAGAGAAGTAATAGATTGATTGATTGATCAATACAGAGATGAAGTATGCATAAGTCTCCACCTATATAGAGCATTAGACTTGAAGAGCAAGTAATTATATGGCAAACAAGTCTTGATATATATATCTGAGAGACTTTTGAGACCCTCGATACAACAGCAGAAGTTTGAAAAACTGAAAATATCTGCTGCTAGATACCTGAATCTAATACTGATAATAGAAAGAAGTCAAAATGAGCCAAATAGATAGTAGAAATTCAAGCAGATCCCAACTAACTTGACATTAAGACATAGTAATTGTTTGGAGGGAGGGTGGGGGAGAAACATCAGTTGTTATATCATTTCTCTATTCCATGGTGCATTGTTCACTAGTAAAGGTGGTAAAAACGAAAAAGCCTGCAGTGCTCAAACAAAAATAACTAGAGAAATAGACAATGAGGTTGATGGTTATGATATACATTTTTGATTGTATTCTTGCCCTTTTACTGATTTACAAGGTTTAGGAGAACTCTTGTGATGCATTAACTCAACCAATATTTTGATTATTGTAGGATAAGTTTGAGAGTGTTGACATGAATGATCATCGTGATCATATCTTGGGATGGATAAAAGAGTTATGGAACAAATGGAGAGGACACTTGCATGCAAAATATGTGAAGGACAAGCCAATCCAACAAGCTCTTAAGAATATTCCAAAGGGAGTAGACAAGAAAGAATGAGAGTGGTTAGTAAAGGAACATTTTTCTTCTGAAAGTTTTCAAGTATGCCGAACGATTTAATAGTCTATTTCGCCAAAGCATATGTAGTCTGATTTCCCCCTAGCGCCAGATATCTTTTTTCCGCTATATCAAGAATCAAACCTAAGTATATTATTTAGGTTTATTACAATAATTATATTTAAGTTTATTGTTTCACAAAGGTGAGAAGCGATAAGAATGCAGCAAACCGAGCTAAATTGAAGATGCTTCATCATATTGGTAGCAAGCCTGTTCGAGAGATAATTTATCAAAAGGTATTATCATAAAATCTCTAATTTTCTAAAGGAAATATTTACGAGGTGCTTACTGAGGTCTGTCTCATTTTCCTTTGATCTGTGACCCATCATGCTTCTTGTTTAGAAGGGCAATTCTTTTTATTTTTGCATCTGTTGTTGAATGTTGAGGGTGACCTTTCTATTATGGTAAGACTAGTCGTCCACCTGCACTTTGCGCGGTTATGTATCTATATTGTAATACTATATGTGCTTAATAAATTGTGAAATAACAAAGCTGCTATTCCCGAAGTAGCTATTGCAAGAACAAGATCAGATCTTGGTTATGATTTCTTTCCACAAAAATATTGTTTTCCCAGTTCTACCAAGTCCATTCATGAAAAATAACCTCCCCCTTCCTTCTTGTTGCTCGAATATTCAATAGGACTAGTAGTAACTTTGTGAGCTGATGTCTGACCTTCAATATTTAAAGATGCATGTAGTCGTCTGTTCTTCAGCTAGGTCGTGGCCATTATAATTAAGCTCTTCATGCAAAAGCCTATTTGATTGACTTGACAACAATGAAAGATCTCGCAAAAGAGTGGCAGTCAAATCAAACTCTCCTGAGGATTGTCTGGTTTTTGGATTAAGGAATGTTTTCAATCTCTAGCAATGTGTAGTTCAATATTTGTTGATCAGACAATTACTTTTTGAACTGAAAGCTCTCAAATGACAATCTTTCTATTAAATATTCAGCACATTTTCAATTTCTAAACGAGGTATTTTCTGACATGTTTACCTTTGATGTAAAAGGCGGGAAAGATGACAATCCACCAGATTTGGCAACAATTTTCTTTGAGACTCGTAAGAAAAATAACAAGCTTGTTGAACCTGAAGCAATTGAAAAACATGTATGTTTAGTCAACTGAATATGTAAATTACTTGAAATTATTATCGGTTCTAATATAAAATATTTCTTCATATGTTTTGTAGGTTCAGATTGAAGAAATAGTTCAATCAGGTGCATCTTTACCTACCATAGAGATAGTAGAAAAGTGTTGTGGACCTCAAACTCGTAGCCATGTATTTGGCTTTGGGGGTGGAGTAAAGGCGTAAGACTTGAAAGGTGACACTTCTTCAAAGGCTGAATTACTGTCCGCTGTGACGACCCGGCCAGTCGTCTCATGAGTTACCGCTCCGTTTTCCCCTATTTTAGCTTCTTTACGCTTCGTTATCCGTGTTTTATGTGATCGGGTTGATTAATTCGAGTTCGGAGAGGATTTGGTAAGAAATGAGTCACTTAATCTCTTTTAAGAAGGCTTAAGTTGGAAAAGTCAATCGGATGTTGACTTATGTGTTAGAAGGCTCAGAAGTGAGTTTCGATGGTTCGGTTAGCTTCGGGAGGTGATTTGTGACTTAGGAGCGCGATCGGAATGGGTTTTGGAGTTGTAGAGAAGATTTAGGCTTAACTTGGCGAAGTTGATATTTTGGCGGTTCCGGTTGATAGACGAGATTTTGATATAGGGGTCAGAATGGAATTCCGAGAGTGACAGTAGCTTCGTTGTGTCATTTGGGATGTGTGTGCAAAATTTTAGGTCATTCAGACGAGATTTGATAGACTTTTTGATCGAAAGCATAATTTAAGAGTTCTTGGAGTTCTTAGGCTTGAATCCTATGTTAAATTGGTGATTGATGTTGTTGTGAGCGTTCCGAAGTTTTGAACAAGTTTGAACGATGTCATGAGATGTGTTGGTACAATTGGTTTGAAGGTCCGGGTAGGTTCCAGGATGTTTTAGGCCAAAAATTATAGCGGTAGCAGGTCCAGAAGGGTTGCAGGCCTCGAAACTCACCTGCGCGGTCCACACAAAAAGAAGTGCGACCACGGTATTTGCTGTGCAGACCGCACAAAATGAAGTGTGGCTGCGGTAAGTGTTGTGCGGACCGCACAAAATGGTGTGCGGCCGCGGTGAAGAACATTCTGCTGGTCCTACTTCGGAAGCTCATATCTTTTGATATACAAGTAATTTTGAAATGATTCAAAAATGAAAGTTGTATCCTTTCGTGTCTAGTTTCCAGAAAGGTAAAGATATTGCAATTTGGACATCTGTAGTGAAAGTTATGAGCAAAATACTAAAGCCGGTCACTGCAAATGAAAGCTTGTGCGGCCGCGGTCGTTTTTGTGCGGACTGCACTGGTTTTGTGCGGACCACAATCGATTTTGTGCGGCCCGCGGAGGTGAAAATCTGTGGGGTACTCTATAAATACGAGGTTTTGGGTTTTATTTGATATTTTGACCTAAAGAGCTCGGATTTTGGTGATTTTTCGAAGGGTTTTCAAGAAATTCATCGGGGTAAGTGATTCTAACTCAGATTTGGCTAGAGTACATGAATCTATCATTGAATTCATCATTTAATTTGTGATTTGGGATGGAATTTGGGAAGAAAATTGTGAAATCTTTCAAAAATATAAAATGATGATTTGAAGGACCAAATGGTATCGGAATTGGATAATTTTCGTATGGATAGACTCGTGAGAGTATAAGGATTCTTGTTTGTGAATTTTGTCAAATTCTGAGATGTGGGCCCGAGGGTCGGGTTTGACCAATTTTTGGAATTTTGTGATAATTCGATTGTTTTTGCTTGGGCTTTGTTCCCTTAGCATATTGTGACGTATTCGTTCTGATTTTGGATAGATTCGACGTGCGTGGAGGCCAATTCGAGGGGCAAAGGCGTCGCGAGCTAGAGAATTAGCCGGTTCGAGGTGAGTAATGGTTGTAAATGATGTCCTGAGGGTTTGAAACCCCGGATTGCACATCGTAGTGCTGTATTGAGGTGACACACGCGCTGGGTGATGAGCGTGGGGTCTTTTACTACTGGGGATTGTGACTTGGTCCGTCCCGATTGATGATTTTACCGCGTATTTGACTGAAACTTATTTGTTATCGTCATGATTTGGGCTGATTGCCATATTCGGGCTTCGTACCAACTATTTGAACCCTCCGGGGATTTTTATCACTAATTCCTCACTATTTGACTTATTACTTGAACTCAGTCCTGTTGATATTTACTGTTTTACAAACTCAATCACTTTTATTCGTATTTGAACTTAAATGATATTTCTAAATGATGTTTTGGGCTGAGAACTACTGTTTTACTAATGCCCGAGGGGCTTGTGATGATTTTCGGATTGAGTGAGGCCGAGGGCCTGAGATACTTTTTATTGCCACGAGATGGCTTGATATTGCGCTTGGACCGTAAGGAGCCCCTCCGGAGTTTGCACCCCCACAATGAGCGCGGGTACCCATCATGATTTAAGAGTGAGCCCGAGGGGCTGATATTGTACCGAGAGTGAGCCTGAGGGGCTGATACTGTTCTGAGTGATTGTTACTGTGCTCGATGGGCGAATTTCTACTTGCTATTCACCCGCTAAATTACCTGTTTTACTTGGTTTAAAGGAACTTCATTTGATTTCTTCATGGATTTACTGCCTTAAGTGATTTTACTGCTTGATATAGAATTGCTTTGTGCCTTTACGTGTTTTCTTGCTTTCAGCCATTATTTATGATTATTACTCACTGAGTCGGAGTACTCACATTACTCCCTGCATCGTGTGTGCAGATTCAGGTATCGCAGAGTTCGCTCCTGAGTGCTGATCCTCCTAGTCCAGGCAGTGTTTTCGGAGACTACGAGGTAGTTGTTGGCGTCCGTAGCCCCCGTTCCTCCCTTATCTTACTATTTTCATGTTCTTGAACTTCTGTAACGGACTTTGTATCTAGTAGAATGGTATCCAGAACTATTAGCTGCTCATGACTTGTGACACCCCGGTTTGGGCTGTGTCGGGATGGTTTCTACTGCTGTTGTCGTTAATTCCGCAAATTATGGTTATTATATCACGTTTTAGAACTACTTATGGTATTTAACTGTTTAAAAGAGGTGGTTTGTTTTGGTCTGGCTGGCCTTGTCTTCACGAGAGGCGCCATCACGACCGGGTTCGGGGAATTGGGTCGTGACATCCGCTCTACGTTCAACTCGAGAGGAAAACAAATCTTTGAATGAGGAAAACAAATCCTTACATGATCGCTTGTCTACCTTAGAAGATGAGATAAAAGAAATGAGGAAAATAAAGGAATACTTTGCTGCTAAACAATCACATGTCTCGCCTTTGACATCGCACGTTTCAACTGAATGACCACTACTTTTGACTGCTGACCAAGTTAGTAACAATATACCCTGCTTTTTAAATTTTTTGTTGATTTATATAGTCATTTCTATCTTATTGCTATCTCTGTTGTCACTGAGGATTTACCTTATCCTAGCAAAATAGTACTAATTGCACTATTCAAATGGCTGGGTTAGTGATTGCTGGAACCCTTGCTAGATAGAAGTCGATATGCCTTCAGCATAAATACTGTGCCCATTTGAAGTAAAGCCTAGAACTTTTTTTCTCGAACAGTAAAAGAGCATTTTTATTGACACCAGCACTAAGTACTACTGAAATATCCAGTGTTGGAGCAGCTGTAACATGCGTTTGTAATTCCCCTTCCTTGTGATCATCAGAAGTACATAAGTCCTTTGTGATATGTAGTCGAGCAGCTACATTTTTTGAATTTTGCTGTTGTTTTACATTACTTTTATATCACGCGTACTCCCAAGTTCACCTTGAACCTTTCAATGGTTTGACATTGTGGCAGAAATAGCCTCAGATTACACTCATTTGCTTGCACACATGACTGATATGAAGATACTATCTATTCAATTTGTTATAATAAAGCATACAGAACATATTTTGTATGTATGTGTTCTAGCAAACATATATAATCTATGCCTTTAGTCCTACTTACTCTCAAGCAAGGTGGGTGCTAATCTGCTGATATGTATTAGCATTTGTGAGCTCTCACAAATATTAGTTCATTAGTGTACAAAAGACCAGCATTTGGTACTACTAGCTAGTAAAACTTCTACAACATGAAAAACATGTTTGTGATATACGCTCACTCACAATTACTCCTGGAAATTTGTAATACTTCACGATCATCTCCCTTGTCATGAAATCCAGTAGCACCTTTAAAATTTGCACCTTCAATAGCATAATCAGTAGCACCATTACTAACTAATTTTCTATATTCCTCTAGCCTTGTTGATATTGCTGGATACACCTGATGAATTTAGATTGCTTTTGGGGTAAGCGGTTTAACCATTACTATTGTAAATTAACATATATTGTTTTACCAATAGTTATTTATCGTCTTTTCAAAATTTTGTACTTACAGGTTTTGAAGATTGAAACTACAAGTCAAGATGCAAGTTTGGAAAATACACAAGCTCATTATTATTTTGCTATGTAAAACTTGATATCATATAGTCTAGCTCAGGATGTTAGCTAAGTTTTTTTGTTAAGGTGTCGAGAAAATACTGAAACTAACATCATGGGATGTTAACATTGCAATTAATAACTTTATTACCTTTTTATATCTAGATTTTTCTATAGCAATTTGATATTTATTGATGAAAATAACTTTTTTGTGACATTGAGCTTTAGGAATACTTGCGGTCAATAAGATCGAGATTAGAAATATGGTCGTTAAAGTTACTACAATTATTTTAAATAGGGACTAGTGTTGCTCGTCTTTAAAAGATAAGTTACGACCAGTTAAAGAGTGGTCGCTAAAATGGGTTAACCACCGAAAAATATATATTTTTCATAATATATTTATCGTCTAATAGGGAGGAGAAAAGTGGTCGCTAAAACTGTTTTACGACGAGAAAATATATAATTTTAATAATATATTAATTGTCTATTGGGACGAGATATGTAGTCTCTAAAGGTATTTAACGACTAGACCTTTTATCTGTCTCTAAAAACATTTAACGACCAGTTTTTTGGACCCGTCGTTATTGACCTTTAGCGGCGGAAGCTATTGCGACCGGTGGCGACCAGCTTTTTCCCGTCGCAATTAGTTTATTAGGACCAGATTTGGATCTTTAAGGACCATATTTCCCTTCCTTAAAGACCGTTTTTCTTGTAGTGAGAAGGGTGTTAGGACAAACTCGGAGAAATAAGGAAGGATAATCAGAAGTGAAATGGCCAAGATTTTTTGAAAAAACAAACCCTCCACCTATTTATAGGATTGGGTGGAGCTAGAATCGAAGCGTAAGGTCGCAAAATTGCACCAAAATCGAAGCGACAAGCCATCAATCCCCCATCTCGAAAACTTGCGCAATGATGACGCACGTGAAGATGATGTCATTTCCCAGTAAAATGCTTTACTTGGTATCTTGCTAAGCACGCTGACCGCCTACCATTGGCCAGGCCGTAACGCCTCGTAGGGTCAAATTTCTCCGTAAGAGCGCATGGTGTCCTCCCATCGAGGGCGCACCGAGTTGCAACCCCGACAAGCGGAGGGACTAGCTGTATGGGTCCAAATTTGAACAACCCCGACCGTTGATGAGATCCTCGCAGCTCGACATCTTGCAGAGGGCGACTTTGAGGCGAACAAGAGACTGTACGACCCTTGCAGTAGTGCAGACCCATTAAGGGACATTAGGAATATTCCCTATAACTTGTCTTTTAGAGCTCAGAAAGGTGGGGTTCCTTATATATATAACGTGAAACAACTTTGTAAGGGCTGGGACTTTGGCTAATCCATAATTCTTACTATATACTTGCTTACATAGAGGATTGAGAAGAATATTGTTAAAAGTCTTTTTGGTCTGGATAAGATAAAGAATTCGTATCATCCGTATTCCCCTTACCTATCTTTCGATCTAGAGATTATTATACTTAGCTAAGATTTACCCCTTCATTTTCTTTGATTGATTTGTTCAAAAAGATTCCGATATCTATTGAGTCAAACATATATGACACTGATATAGTTTAAAAAGATATTAGGTTTTTTCCCCTCTCCTTTGGTTCCTCTTTGACCTCTCTTTGTTGGAGTTAGTAGTGTCAAATCGGTAGATTGGGTCGATTTTAAGTGAGTCAAAACGGGTTGAGTCAATAATTGGGCAGATGAAATGACCCGTCCAAAAGTTATTTGAGGTAAGATGGACTGAGTTAAGATGAGCTAAAATTTGGGTCATAGCCCTACCCGCCCAACTCTTATCAAACTTTACCTTTTTATGGTCTTATATAATTGTAATAGCCCATAAATTTCAAACAAGGACATATGAGTCATTTAACAAAAAAAGGAAAAAGATATAAAAAAGGGGCCGTAGCCCACCAGATTACAATATGGTAAAAAGGTAAAAGCAAAGAAAGGGATTAAGGGAAGGGGAAGGACTCATGGCAAACACAAAAGAAAAAAAAGATGGCTTTGGATAGTAGAAGGATTCTAATACAGGGAAAACTCACATGCAACAATAAGTTAAGGGACCTGGTGAAAAGCTTGGCAGCTACTTTTGAGAACAAAAGAAAACGTGAGATTTGCACTTTTCTTCCGTTGAAGAGCACCAGGATAATTCAACGAAGAGAAACTAACTAAATACAAAAGTAGGTAAATTTTTGAACTTAATTTATAGATTTGATTCATAAATTCCATGGCTATAGAGTTGGGGTTAAGAATTAGTTGAAGAACTAATATTAATGAAATAATCCAGTTCATGGAATTTTTATGAATTGGTACCATAGGTTTGGGGTTATAAACTTACATAGTCTGTCTATACTAAAACAGAAAACAAAAAAGAAGAAGGGATATTCCTCCAAAAACCTTTCCGTTTCGTTACTGATTGGTAATCAAATATGATTGCTACTAATATTGGTGATATTGGAAAAAAAATTTACGATGTAATTTTGATAGCATTGAGTTGGGATACTGAAATGGGTCTTAATATTCCAAGTAGAATAAGAGGGATTTGTTGGATTATTATAATTCGGCAAATTAAGAGCCAAATATGAAACTCTTAGGGTTGGGCATTCTAAATTAGCTACGAATTAACCGAAATATGCAAATTAACATGAGATCGATATCATGTAATTATAGATTGATTGGAGGAAGTTGTACGAATTGCTCGAGATGAAGCATTTGGTATTTCGGCACGAGTACTATAAGTAATAATCTTACCACAATTTGTGTTTTCATAACTTGCATGATTTACACATGATTTTTAATATGAATATATTACCAATTATTTTGAGTTGCATGTGGGACAAGTCTTTTACTCTATATGATACCGAAATAGTTATTTGAGATGATTACCGTTGTTTTAAATATTTTTGCTGTCACTAGATATGTTTTACCGTTACTTGAAATTACTGTTATCTAAATAAAATTACATGATTTTATAAGAACCGAAATGCCCTATATTGTTTTAAAATATTTTCCTATGAGTATATACGGATATAGAGACAAGTATAAATGAGAGTAGACTTTGAAGGATCCCGTAGCTAAAGGCGGTGTTCGTTAGACCTGGTGCACCTTGTATTTATCGATTACAGAGTACAGTTATATCTCTCGCTAGTGGGAAGGTATAAATAGCATACCGTTACCGATTCCCTCAAGTAGGGACTACCGTTATATTTGACTTCTTTCGAAAAAGTTCACAGTTATACCGATTACATGATCCGTTCATTGAAACCTTCCAAATTTGAATATTGATATTATACAGTGGTCAGCTTACTACTGAATTGTTAATTGTATTATACTACAAGAAAAACATGATGAGACTGAAAATTATTTATTGTTTCTGAAAGGGCACTTTTATGTTATTTTCTGTTTGATATACTAGCATGTTTTCTGACTTGTCCCCAATAAAAATGGTTGTGGTTAAGTGTTATTACTCACTGAGCTATCGACTCATTTTCCGCTATTTTTTTTACAGAGACAGCAGTTGACGCGGGCGAAGATTTCATAAATTAGAGTGCACAGGTTGATCGTTCTTGGTGAGCCTCGCACTTGTTCGCGTGGGCGGAGATTTTTATCAATTGTTATGGTCTTTTGTTTGAAGTCTTAGAGTCTCTCCATGATCATTCCTTTAGTGTCTTGAGTATTCTTAATTATTATAGACTTATGTTGAGTATCGCTCATTCTTATCAAATTTGGATATAAAGTAATATTTCTAGTTGTTAGTGGGTGGACTAGTAAAGGTAGATATTTATTTTGGTTAATTGATATAGTCATTGTCATTTGATTGCTATTAGGATGTTTGGTTGCAGATTTGAGACATGAAAAGTTTTGGGACAGTAAAAAAATAGGAAAAACTCTGTCCGATTTTTTGTAAAATACGGATGAGGCTTACTTGGGGGCACTTGCTCCTAAGCACCAGTCACGATCCTAAATTGGGTCGTGACAAAGTTGGTATCAAAGCTTAGGCTTTAAGTCCCGAGTCATGGAGCAATGTTTAGTAGAGTCTTGTTCATGGGTATGTAGAAGCCCATACTTATGATCTTGAGGCTACTCAACATCTAATAAGGTTTTCCCTTCTCTCATTCTTTGATCGTGCACTGAGATAACTTGAGATTTACTTTGGAATATTTCTTTCGCAGATGGCTAGGACACGCACACCCTCATCTGCTGGACATGGTGCTGGACGTGGTGCTACTCGGGTGGTGGTCAAGTTGGGGTTCATCAAACTAGAAGACAGACTGCTCCTCAACCTGGAGTTGGAAACATGGGTCAACCCCAAGCTGCTATGCCAGATCAAGTGCAAGGGCAGGGAGTTCAGGACGCTCCACCACCAGTGCCAACTATTGTACCTACTGTTGCCTTACATGCAGACGCAATGGCAAGGTTATTGAATGTGTTGGAGGCATTGATGCCTACTCAGGGAGGAAGTTCAGCTCCTCAGGCTACTTTGCAGACACAAGCACCTGCACAGACTCAGACTTTCGGAAATAAGGAAGTATCCCTACAAGAGTTTTTGAAATTGAAATCACCAAAATTCATAGGTTCCGATAGTTCAGCAGATCCTCAAAGTTTCTTGGATGGGACACTCAAGGCATTACGTGCTCTTGGATGTTCTAGTGAGAGAGCCGCGGACCTCGCAACATACAAACTAGAGGATATGGCCAACACATGGTATGAAACTGTATTGCTAGGAAGGCCAGCAGGAGCAACACCAGTGACATGGGACGAGTTCACTAAGTTGTTCAAGAATCATTTTCTCCCAGACAGCCTGATGCAAAAATATGCTAGAGACTTTGAGAGATTGGTTCAGACTCCAGATATAGATGTGTCAACATATAACACTAAGTTTTTTAAGCTGGCTATATATGTTCCTTACTTAGTGCCTACCGATGAAGCTCGAGTTCAGAGGTTTGTTGATGGATTGGTTGGTCGTCTATACACTGCAGTAGCCCACAGATGAAGACTTTATCCTACTCTAATGTAGTCGACCTTGCTAGAAAGATTGAAAACAAGGGACGTGATGAGCGTGCAACTGGTGATTTACGTAAGAAGGCCAAGACAGGAGGGGCTTTCAGTGGCGGTTTTACTGAAAATAGAAGAGCAAGAAATCAGGGACAACAACAGGTTCTCAGACAGGGACACACATGTCTTCACAGTCCACATACAGACCACATTACAAACAAGGTAATAGGGGACCATCATCTTCTGGACATCGTAATTCTGGGCAGATATATGCCACTACTCCAGTTTGCCAAACCTGTGGTAGATCACATTTGGGCCAATATCGTGTTCTAACTAGAGAGTGATTTTGGTGTGGCCAGTTAGTACATCACTTGAGGGATTGCCCTCAGCCTCCAAGAAATTTCAACTAGGCTTCCATTTAGTCAGCTGCACCGACTCAGACTACTCGTAACACTTCAGGTGCTACAGGTACAGGAAATAGAGGTCGAGTTGCTGGAGACCATGCTATTGTGAATCAAGGACAAGGGAATGCTGGTAGAGGTCAGGGGAGAGTTTTTGCATTTACTAGACAGGATGCTCAGACCTCGAATGTTATGGTTACAAGTATTCTTTCTGTCAATTCATTTGATGCACTTGCGTTGATTGATCCGGGATCTACTCACTCCTATGTGTCCTCGAACTTTGCTTTGAGGTTTAGTAGATAGCCTGAGCTATTGAATGATCCTTTTCTAGTTGTTACTCCTGTTGGAGAGTCTCTATTAGCTGAATACGTGTATCATGCTTGTCAGATTCGGGTTGAGGGTAGAGATACTCTAGCTGACCTTATTGTACCTTATATGATTGACTTTGACATGCTGATAGGAATAGATTGGTTTTCTTCTTGCTATGCTATAGTCGATTGTCATGCAAAGATCGTTAAGTTTGAGATACCAAATGAACCCAGTTTTATTCTAAGAAGGAGTCAGGTTCAAGAGATTTGCAAAGTTGTATCTTTTATAAAAGCTCAACGACTTCTGAAGAAAGGTTGCTTGGGTCTCTTAGCTATTGTAAATGTCACAAGAAAGGAAACAGTTAATATAGAAAATGTACTAGTAGTGAGAGAATTTTCTGATGTATTTCCTGAGGATTTACCAGAATTGCCCCCAGTGCGAGAAATAGACTTTGGTATTGATTTGCTACCTGACACATAACCCATATCGATACCCCATATCGAATGGAACCAGCAGAGTTGAGGGAGCTAAAGCAACAGTTACAAGATTTGTTAGATAAGGGTTTTATTAGACCTAGTGTATCACCATGGGGTGCACCGGTATTGTTTATAAAGAAGAAAGACGGATCCCTGAGAATGTGCATTGACTACAGGCAGTTGAACAAGATAACAATATGCAATAAATATCCTTTGCCTCGTATAGACGACATGTTTGATCAGTTACAAGGAGCTGCCCATTTTTCAAAGATTGACCTCCGTTCTGGTTATCATCAACTTAGAATCAAAGATGAAGATATTTCTAAGACTGATTTCAGAACTCGATACAGGCACTATGAGTTTCTTGTGATGCCTTTCGGATTGACTAATGCTCCAGCAAAATTCATGGATTTAATGAATAGGGTGTTCAAGACGTTTCTAGATAGATTTGTAATAGTATTTATTGATGATATCCTGATATATTCTCGTAGCCAAGGAGAACATGAGGATCATCTCAGGACTGTGTTGCAAACATTGTGAGAACATCAGCTTTATGCTAAGTTCTTGAAGTGTGAATTTTGGCTAGACTCGGTATCATTTCTGGGGCATGTTGTTTCCAAAGATGGAATTATGGTAGATCCTAAGAAGACAGAAGCTGTGCAGAAATGGCCCAGGCCTACTTCTCCTATAGAGATTCGCAGCTTTTTAGGCTATTATAGGTATTTTGTGCAGGATTTCTCCAGAATAGCAGCGCCACTGACCAAGCTAACACAAAAAAATGCAAAAGTTTCAGTGGACGGAGGAATGTGAGCAAATTTTTCATAAACTCAAAACGTGTTTGACAATTGCACCATCAAAACTCATCATTTTTCTCAAGAACACTTAAAGTTCATTATTTCTCAACCGGATGCCCAAATCACGTCAAACAAACTCCATTTTCACCAAATTTCACAGTTATCAATTAAATACTATAACAAGTTTGTACCAGGCTCCGAAACCATAATACGTGCCCGATACCAATGGTTTCAAATATTAATTCTCTTCTTTATTTCATAAATAATTTAGCAAAATAATTTCTTTCAAAAATTGATTTCTAAGGCTTGGGACCTCGGAATTCATTTCTGGGCATACGCCCAAGTCCCATATTTTACTGCGGACCTCCCGGGATCGTCGAAACACAGATCCGGGTCTGTTTGCTCAAAATATTGACCAAAGTCAACCATAATCAAATTTTAACTCTAGAAACTTCTATTTCTCATATTTTCACATAAAAGCTTTCCGGATATACGTCCGGACCACACACATAAATCGAGGTGAGACAAATTGGAGGTTTTTAGGCCTCGAAACAAAGAATTTATTTCTAAAACAAGTGATGACATTTCGGGTCATCACATTCTCCACCTCGAAAATAACCGTTCGTCCTCAATCGAACATAAGAAGAAAGTACCTGAGTCGGAAAAAAGATGGGGATAATGGCTTCGCATATCAGACTCAGACTCCCAGGTCGATGCCTCAACAGACTGACCTCTCCACTGAACACGAATAGAGGGGAAACTCTTCGATCTGAACTGATGAACCTTCCAGTCTAGAATATCTACCGGCTGTCACACCTCCTTTTTCCGCACCCGTGAGGGTACAAAGGAGTTTTTCCAATTAAAGGACAATCGAAACGGGATTGGTTTATTTATTTCAGAGTCGCCACTTGGGAGATTTAGGGTGTCCCAAGTCACCAACTTTAATCTCGAATCGAGGAAAATAATGACTCCATATTACAGTCTGCGTACCAGAAATCCGGATAAGGAATTCTGTTAACCCGGGAGAAGGTGTTAGGCATTCCCGAGTTCCGTGGTTCTAGCACGGTCGCTCAACTGTTATATTCGGCTTATTTATCTGATTTTTAATACAATTATGAACCATGTGCAAATTTTATCTTTTACCGCTTTATTATCATTATTTTTAGGAATGTGAACATCGCTTAAAACATATCTTTGGACTGTGTCACATGAAATGCACCCACAATCCGAAACATATTTTATTTGATGTTTTAGGATTTGGATTTGGGTTGCATGAAATGCACACCCGATTTTAAGAAAGTAATTTAATTAAATCGCGTCTAAAGAGGCCAACGCGTTATTATCTTTAGGGATGACAGTGAAATTCACTAAACGGTCCATCCCAAATTCTAAGTATTTTAATATATATACATTTAGAGGGCCCCGCACTTTGTACATTTTTTGTTTTTCGAGGCTCGTCTCATTCTTATTTTGAAAGGATATCCTATAGCAACTACGTTTCTTGTCTTGTTTGTCCTTATCAATTGAAAACAGTAGATAGTCCTAATTAATTACATGCTTGCAAGTTGTTTGTACAACATTCAGAAATGCTTAAAATCAGACACGAGGCTGCATGCACAGTCAGCCGAACGAATAATCACGGGCCCAAATCCAGCCCAAGCGTGATTGGCCAGACCTGGGCCACTGCTTGCTCGAAGCAGGCCTGCCTGGTCTGTTTTGACCTGGGCTCGACCTTTGTGAGGTTGAGGCCCTGAATTTGTGTTCTTTGCTTTAAAGGTGTGGTTTATCAATTATAATAAGGCAGTTTATCAAAAGAAATGAACTTAGCTAACAATGGATGGCTTCATGCTTAACTTGTATTAAAGAAGATGCTATACGATTAGACTAAGTCTAAGATATAACCCAACACATTGAGAATACTTTTAACTAGCAGCATACGTATACAAACTGATATTCAATTACCATTCATTGATATCTACTAGGCGTGCAAGCTACTTCCAGCATCCAAACAAGAATAAAATCATTCTACATTACATGATATTTAATGCAACAATCTACGTATAAAAGACATTCTTCAGGTTTTCTCATTTTGTATTCATCCTCAATTTTCCAATTACATCTGACAGTGTATTAGGTGTGTACCTGGTATAGAGAACAAAAGAAGAAAGGAATGGTCAGTCGGGCAGTATGCCACAAACACAGCAGCAGCAGACACACATCAACAACACAGCAACAACCACAACCACAAGTGTTTTCTACAGTCCACAGACAACCAGTAGTATTTCCCAGAACAAAAGAACCAACAGATAGTTGTGTACCAAACGAGCAAATCCCAGGAAAGAGTGATGAAATAAACAGCAATAACAGAGTATTCAATACAGCAACACTACCAATTCAACAACCAGAAACAGCTCAGTCAGTGCTAAAGAAACAGAACTTGGCCAAGACAGCTTGACCAATATGAACTCTTAGATAGCTCTCAGACAGTGTTTGGTTACAATGTTTTACTGAAACTCTCTTCTGTTTTCAGTCTTTTTCTTTAAACTCACAAAACCTTTCTCAAGACTAAAAATTCCAGCCTCAAGACTCCAAAAATTTCTCCTCCTTCTAATCGAAGGTCTGCCTCTTTTATAGCCTAACCTTAATACTTTAACAGTCTGTTTTGACAACTCAAAATTCCCCCTCCCCGTTGTTTTTCCACTCACTTATTTTAAATAACAAAACTCCCATGAAATCCCTGTCAGCCCCTCTCTTTTTTGTTAAAGTGTCCTAGTCCCTTGTTTATTTAACCCAAAGTATGGGCAGCAGGAATATAATCTGACAGCACATGCTGTCCAATTATTTTAATTCCCTAAAGCTAACCATACACATGCTGCCCAGACTGTCTAAACCAAATGCACCTGGCATCGTATTTTAAAATCCAAGTCTGAGCTGCCATTATAACCCTCCCCCTAGATGTTCTTTAATTCAATTTGAACAAGCTCAATTGGCAATTCAATTCAGTTCCTAATGGGATTCAAATACGATCACAGCAGAAATAAACAACACGAATCAAGTTGTTACCATTAACGACTGAAACTAATTGACGACATATATCGACTCGACTATATTAATCGTAACACATAACAATCAATCGTTCATATAAACAACACGTATATAGTCCCAGATAACTTCAGACAACTTTGTTCAACACTGGGAACCTATATGAATTAAACTCTTTTGACGACAAATCTAATTGACGAACATGTATATCATAGAGTATAATCAGAGCACACATAGAAAATCAAACGACCAAATAAAAGGTCTTTGACAGAGACGGGAGAAATTAAGAAAACATCACACAATAACAAACAGGCACAACAAAGCATGCTAACCATTCAATCAAAACTAAAACAAAGAGAAAGAAAACTTACTGAAAGAGTTTAAACCAAACTGTCCAAATCCGACTTAGCTTTGACCCTTTTGAGGCCGAACAAATTTTAACCAGGGTGTTCTCACATGAGAACACCTTGGTTAAGATCCATTAAACCTCAAACCTTTGTTAAGACCGGCCGGATTCCAAGGCTATTAGTGTTCTAGGTTTCGGATCTCCAGATCTGATTTTTAGGAGTTGTGGGTAGATTCGGACCAAACCAAGCTTGGTTTGGTCACGAGGAAGGTCAGGGGAATGTCTGGTATGAAGATGGGGTGGTTTGGCATAGGTCCGGGTTCGACTCAAATCTTCAAACGAAGATTCGAGACGAGGGAAGGTGATTCGAGGCAAGAGGGTAACAGATCCATGTTCAGGAGAGTGAGGGGGTCTTAGGGTGTTCAGGAGGTGGTCACCGGCGTTCGTGCCGCCGGCTTTAATGGCGAGGGAGACGAGGGCGGCTAGGGTTTCTAATGGGAGGTCCGGGTTCGACTTGGGGACGAAGGGGTGGGGTGTTGGTATAGGGGGCGTGGGTATAAGGGAAGGTTTATATATGGTCTATGGGATTGGATCTGAGCCGTTAGATCAGATGATCTCAACGGCTTGGATCTGATGCTGAGAAATGAGACGGGGTCGTTTGGCAGTTAAACGGGGTCGTTTGGTTTAAGTGAGGGGTTGGGTCAGGCTGGTTATTTGGGTCGGGTTTGAACATGGGTCGCTGAAAGAGGTCCTGAACCGTTGGATCGGCTGGGACGGACGGCTCAGATTGATTTGACTGAAACGGCGTCGTTTCAGGAGGTGCCTGGGCAGGCCTGGACTTGGACTGGGTCTGAGTGCTGGTTTGGGCCTGTTTTATTTCATTTATTTTGGGCCCAAACCGATTTCCTTCACTCTTTGTTTTTTTTTAAATTTCAGTTTTCTTTTAAAACAAAAATAAAATAACAAATAATAAAATAACGAAATTAAAACTAAACAACAATGTAACATTTTAACACAATTATCACAAAAATATTTAAGTAAGTTAACTAAAAGCCTAGAACGAACGATGCACATATATATATTTTTTGAATTTTCTTTTACTGACCAAATTATGGTTTAATCATCCTAACATACATATTTTGTATTTTGTTTGTTAATGATTAAATGCAAAAATGGACTGATCCACAAATGACTAACAACACATGTCACAAAAACTCGAACAATTGTACAGCGAAACCATTTGTCACTATTTTTATTTTCTTTTGGAGCGATTGCTCGTAAAGCAAAAATCACGTGCTTACAGCTGCCCCTCTTTGCACGAAGACACGAAGGGTTTTCGCGCAAAGATAAAGCGAGCGATTTTTGCCCGTCCGAATACTCCGTGTGAAGCATTTTTTGAAAAAGATTTGACCGAACCTTTGCTTCAGAGGTTTCCTACATATCCTGGGCTGAACAGGAATCAGGTCAATGTAGTTCGGGAAATTTTGGTAGCTGGGACTACCGTGTGACTGTAGTGCCTGGTGCTGTTGTGCTCTGTTGCATACTACTGTTAGGATGCTACCGCTCACTGATCTCCTTGTTACATTGATCTTGAAAGGAAAAACAAGAAGTTAAGCTAGAGTATGAGATCTCATCTATCTCCAACTTGTTCTTGTTGTCTTGCTTTCTTGTCGGCTAACGCTTTCCTCTGACGCCTTTATTTTGTGAACTTGGAGATGATGCTGGTCCTTCACCTTTTCTGAATGTCAGTTCTCATCACTTTGCTTGATTTGCTGGGAACATGGCTTTCTTCTTTAAATCTTTCAATGGTTTCTTCAGTGGTATGGCTTTTCATCAGGATTGTTATGTTGGGCATGCGATAGCGTTCTCCAACTGCTTCTTCTGAGACGTGTTCCTTCTTCCTTTTGAATGTGCGCTTGCTTTTGCAGCCTTCTGCTTCTTGGCGCTGGGGATTTTTATTGTTTTTCCTGCTTGGGGCTCTCTGTTGTAACCTTCCGTCTTCAGGTGAGGTTACTGGTTCCAAAATCTAGAGCTGAAATGTATTCCCGCATTATACTGGTGGGCGACCTAGAACTTAATGTATTCCCGCATTATACTGGTGGGCAACCTAGAACTTAGATGTATTCCCGCATTATACTGGTGGGCGACCTAGAACTTAAAGTATTCCCGCATTATACTGGTGGACGACCTAGAACTTAGATGTATTCCCGCATTATACTGGTGGGCGACCTAGAACTTAAATGTATTCCCGCATTATACTGGTGGGCGACCTAGAACTTAAATGTATTCCCGCATTATACTGGTGGGCGACCTAGAACTTAGATGTATTCCCGCATTATACTGGTGGGCGACCTAGAACTTAGATGTATTCCCGCATTATACTGGTGGGCGACCTAGAACTTAGATGTATTCCCGCATTATACTGGTGGGCGACCTAGAACTTAAATGTATTCCCGCATTATACTGGTGGGCGACCTAGAACTTAAATGTATTCCCGCATTATACTGGTGGGCGACCTAGAACTTAAAAGTATTCCCGCATTATACTGGTGGGCGACCTAGAACTTAAAAGTATTCCCGCATTATACTGGTGGGCGACCTAGAACTTAAAAGTATTCCCGCATTATACTGGTGGGCGACCTAGAACTTAAAAGTATTCCCGCATTATACTGGTGGGCGACCTAGAACTTAAATGTATTCCCGCATTATACTGGTGGGCGACCTAGAACTTAAAGTATTCCCGCATTATACTGGTGGGCGACCTAGAACTTAAATGTATTCCCGCATTATACTGGTGGGCGACCTAGAACTTAAATGTATTCCCGCATTATACTGGTGGGCGACCTAGAACTTAAATGTATTGAAATTGGTTCCCCGTTCTTCTGAGAAAATTTTCGACAATTGGCAGAAAATTTTCTGCCCCGGTTTTTGGTGACTTCCCTGGCGTTGCATCTTGCTGCCTTTGTCAATTCTTTGTTCTCCTGCAACAGACAAAAGGATTTAGTCAGTTTTAATCGTGGTGATAGAGGGTGCCTTTCCAGCGAGCAATTTTTCTCTCTTCCCCTTTTCTTGCTCTATGTCCCTATAATCGATTAACGGGCAGAGTTGCCTGCTGGGGCTGGGGGGGGGGGTCTCTAGCCTGCTGGGGATTGGCTTTCAATTAATTCCCCTTTCTGCTTTCTCTTTAAGCACATGCTGTGGGAGTCTGCTTTTAACTCCTGAAACCACTCCCTTTATGAGCTTACTTCCTCCGACAGTGTCGGGTATGATCACTGCATTGCCTAGGACCGGCCTTTAGGACTGTTTGTATTATCCTGCATTGAATGAATTCCCCTCCGGTTTCTGGTAGTAAGCTTTGAAAAATCCTTTCAAGACACATTTTTAGGAAAAAAAATAAAAGATATGGAAAGGAGAAAATCTTTCTGAACCAATATTTTTATGGGAGGAGACAATCAAAAGAACTTATATGGATGACACAACTGGTCCCCGTGATCATGGCGTGCACCATAGATTCCCGACCCAGTCTATTTGTATCAATTGATTTGCCCGATGGTTTGACTTGCTGGGGATGATAAAGGAGTGTTCATTTCGTTTCGAATGTGGTAGCTTTGCTGATCTGTCTTGTCGCCTCATAGTGCCCTTCGAGGGGTTTTCACTAATGAGACTCTCTCTTTTCTCTCATCTCCCGGCGCCTTATGGTGCCTGTGAAGGTTTTCACCAATAAGACTCTCTCATTTCATATCCCTCATCTTACATCGCCTCTCGGTGCCTGTGAAGGTTTTCACCGATAAGACTCTCTCATTTTATTTCTTTCGAGGATTCGGGGTGTTGTAGATACGACCCTCTCTTCTGGGGATTCTTTTGACTATCAACTCATTCCCAGTCTTACGATCCTCTTCTTTGCTAGGGATCAGTGTATTATTCTCGGCCTTATTCGCCGAATTTGGCATCTCTCGAACATTGATCGGGAGGTCTTTTGGATGTTGATGTTGGTTTTGGTGTGGGATTGAAGAAAGGCTATAAAAATGAAAACAATTTGAAGGGTGATGTGCTACAACTTTTGGAATCAAACCTTTGTTGGAACTTAAAACATAACCTCTGCCCCAGTTTTCTTGCTTGGGGACTTTATTTTTTACGCTTATGTTGAGCTATGTGTGTTACGCACATTGTGCCTATTATGCACACTATGTACATCATGCATCCTATATTCACTATGATGCATACTATGACCGAGCCGTGAGGCGCCTACGTATCCTCTTTGAGGAATCAGGTCAAACGTAGTTCCCACGGTTTTGTATTTCTTGTGATTTTATCTCTTTTTTTTTCTTTTCATTTTCTTTTTCTTTTCTTTTCTTTTCTTTCCTCTTTTTTTTCATGTCTTTTCCATTAGTGATTCCAAAAGAGGGGTATGAAAGAATAACTTAAGGCTCAAAAGGGGGAAGCAAGGGTTAAAAGTGTTTGGATAGAAGAAAGAATTGCCTCCGTCATCTCATTATCCAATAAATGCCAAATACAAACAAATAAACCAAAAATTGCCATAATTAAAGAAATTACGCATAATATCTCTTGACTGCATCTGAATTGATAGCCATGTCGACACATCTACCTTCGACATCTGTCAAACACAAAGCACCGTTGGACAATACTCTGGTCACGATATAAGGCCCTTGCCAATTTGGGGCGAATTTGCCTTTTGCCTCGACCTGATGTGGGAGGATCTTCTTCAATACTTGCTGCCCTACTTCAAACTTCCTGGGGCGCACCTTCTTATTATACGCTCTTGCCATTCTCTTCTGGTATAGCTGACCATGGCACACTGCTGCCAATCTTTTCTCATCTATCAGGCTCAACTGTTCCAAGCGAGCTTTGATCCATTCATCATCATCAATTCCGGCTTCAGCGACAATTCGGAGGGACGGAATTTCGACCTCCGCTGGTATCACGGCCTCAGTTCCATACACCAACAAATAAGGAGTTGTGCCTATGGAAGTCCGGACGGTAGTGCGGTAACCCAACAAGGCAAAGGGTAATTTCTCGTGCCATTGTCTGGATCCTTCCACCATCTTTCGCAGTATCTTCTTGATATTCTTGTTGGCTGCTTCGACTGCTCCATTCGCTTTGGGACGATATGGGGTGGAATTGCAGTGTATAATCTTGAATTGTTGGCATACCTCTCTCATTAGGCTGCTATTAAGATTCGCACCATTATCCGTGATGATCACTTTTGGGATCCCAAATCTGCAGATGATATGGGAGTGAACAAAGTCCACCACTGCCTTCTTGGTTACTGATTTGAAGGTTTTAGCCTCAACCCATTTGGTGAAGTAATCAATGGTCACTAGAATGAACCTGTGACCGTTGGATGCTGCTGGCTCGATGGGCCCAATGACATCCATGCCCCATGCCACAAACGGCCAGGGTGCTGACATCGTATGTAACTCTGTTGGCGGAGAATGAATCAAATCTCCATGTATCTGGCACTGATGGCATTTCCTCACGAAAGTGATACAGTCGTGTTCCATGGTTAGCCAATAACATCCTGTTCGAAGGATTTTTCTTGCCAATACATATCCGCTCATGTGTGGCCCACAAACTCCAGCATGTACTTCTTCCATAACCGACGTTACCTGCCCGGCATCTATGCATCTCAACAATCCCAAATCCGGGGTTCTTTTGTACAATACTCCTCCACTGAGGAAGAAACCATTCGACAAACGCCGAAGGGCTCTTTTTTGGTCTCCAGAGGCATGTTCTGGATATATCCCCATCCTGAGGTATTCCTTGATATCATGAAACCAGGGTTCGCCATCTGCTTCTTCTTCTATGGCATTGCAGTAGGCGTGCTGATCACGGACCTGGATGTGTAGAGGATCAACATACATTTTGTCAGGGTGGTGCAGCATTGATGCCAAGGTGGCCAAGGCATCCGCAACCTCATTGTGAACTCTCGGGATGTGTTTGAACTTCACCGATCGAAATTGCTTGCTCAGATCATGCAAGCATTGTCGGTATGGTATGAGCTTTAGATCTCGTGTTTCCCATTCACCCTGAATTTGATGTACCAAGAGGTCCGAGTCTCCCAAGACCAAGACGTCTTGGACATCCATGTCAGCAGCCAAGCGCAGACCCAGAATGCAAGCCTCATACTCGGCCATATTGTTGGTGCAATAGAAGCGTAGTTGAGCCGTAACAGGATAATGCCGTCCTGTTTCAGAAATGAGTACTGCTCCTATTCCAACCCCTTTTGCGTTTGCAGCTCCATCGAAGAAAAGCTTCCAACCCGGTTCCTCAGGTAATTCCAACTTATTCGTATGCATCACCTCTTCGTCAGGAAAATACGTTCTTAAGGGCTCGTATTTTTCATCAACGGGATTCTCTGCCAAATGGTCTGCCAGTGCCTGGGCTTTCATGGCCGTCCTCGTTACGTAGATGATATCAAACTCTGTGAGCAGAATTTGCCACTTTGCCAACCTTCCCGTGGGCATAGGTTTCTGAAAGATATACTTCAATGGGTCCAAGCGGGATATGAGATAAGTAGTATATGAAGACAGGTAGTGCTTCAACTTCTGAGCTACCCAAGTTAGGGCGCAGCATGTTTTCTCGAGTTGAGTGTACTTGACCTCATGTACTGTGAATTTCTTGCTAAGATAGTAGATGGCCTGCTCCTTCCTTCCTGTGTCATCATGTTGCCCCAGTACACAACCAAATGAATTTTCCAAGACCGTCAGGTAAAGGATTAGGGGTTTCCCGGGCTTAGGCGGGACCAATACGGGTGGATTAGACAGATACCCTTTGATTTGGTCGAAAGCCTCCTGACACTCTGCCGTCCAACCTACTGCAGCATCCTTTCTCAGTAGCCGAAATATGGGCTCACAAGTTGCTGTGAGTTGAGCGATGAACCTGCTGATGTAATTGAGTCTACCCAGCAAACTCATTACCTCTGTTTTGTTCCTTGGCGGTGGCAAATCTCGGATGGATTCAATTTTGGATGGGTCTAACTCAATCCCCCGTCGACTGACGATGAATCCTAGCAACTTTCCTGATGGAACCCCGAATGCGCATTTGGCCGGGTTAAGCTTGATATCATACCTCCGGAGTCTTTGGAAAAATCTCCTTAGGTCTGCTACATGGTCCTCCTGACGCCAAGATTTGATGATCACATCATCGACGTACACCTCGATTTCCTTGTGTATCATGTCATGAAACACAGCAGTCATTGCTCGCATGTACGTTGCCCCGGCGTTCTTTAATCCGAATGGCATTACCCGATAGCAGTAGGTTCCCCATGGCGTGATAAACGCTGTCTTCTCAGCATCCTCCTCGTCCATTAAGATCTGATGATAACCCGCATAGCAATCCACAAAGGATCCGATATCGCGCCCTGCGCAATTGTCGATCAAGATATGAATGTTGGGTAGCGGAAAATTGTCCTTGGGACTTGCTTTGTTGAGGTTGCGGTAATCAACGCACACCCTGATTTTTCCATCCTTCTTTGGGACTGGTACCACATTGGCCAACCACTCGGGATACCGAGTGACCCGAATGACCTTCGATTGCAACTGCTTAATCACTTCTTCTTTGATCTTTACACTCATTTCTGTTTTAAATTTCCTTAATTTTTGCTTGACCGGAGGGTATGCCGGGTCAGTGGGTAATTTGTGAACCACTAAATTGGTGCTTAACCCAGGCATATCATCATATGACCATGCAAAAACATCTTTGAATTCCATGAGAGTTTTGATCAATTCTGCTCTGACATTCGGCTCAATGTGGATGCTAATTTTGGTCTCTTGGACATTATCAGCGTCTCCTAGATTCACAGCCTCAGTGTCATTTAGGTTAGGCTTGGGTTTCTCTTCAAATTGGCACAGTTCTCGGTTTATCTCTTCGAAGGCTTCACCTTCGTCACATTCAGATTCATCATCACAAACGACCTCTTGCATCATTGAGTCGGATTCAGATTGATTTATTAGACTAGGTCGAAGATCCGCTGTGCATGCCATGTCATTAGAACCAGTAAAAAGAGAACTGTTCAGAAAGAAAAAGAACAAAACAAAAATTAAAATGGGACAAAAGAAAAGAACTTTATTAAATTTGCGGGATAAAAGGGTTCACACTTTTACAAAAACGAAAGTAAAATTTGGATTACACCCTTGAATAATCCGATCAAACAAACAAACAAAACATTAATCAAAGCCTACTACCAAGACTCCCCTCGGACAGGAAGAGGAGTAACCGTCCAATTGTTGGTCTTGGCCTCAGGCCCCACAAATTGTATCTCTGCTCTGCTGGAACCTTCTCCAGCTTCCACCATACTGACATCCGCGAATAGTCTCTCAAAACTCTGATTCAGGTCTTCATTTATACCGATCAAAGGTCCTTGAATCTTTGGGACCGATGACCCCTTGACACTTGCTTTGACAAAAGACCTTGAGAGGCGTGGTACTGGTTTAGGAAGAAACCAGACCCTCTTCTTCATTTTTCGCGCTTGCTTCCTGTCTGCTGCGGTTGGTTTGAACCCCAACCCGAAAGTTTCTAGATTCTTAGGAAGGGAGACAGGCTGGACTATCCCTTGAAGCTCGACTCCCAGGCCTTTTCCCGGCACGAATCCGTTACCCAGCATTTCTGAGACCATCATGACTGTTGCGGCAGCTACCCTAGGGTGCGGGATGATTTCTCCTTCAGAAATTTTGTTGGCCGACCTTGTATCGAAAATCTGGTAGACCCAAGGACCTTTGTCATCAGCGGTTTCTATGAAAGGTACAATGGTTCCGCCCATGGTGCATGTTGTATCCTCGCCGTGTAACACGACCTCTTGTCTTTCCTACTCGAACTTCACTGTCTGATGTAGGGTGGAAGGCACCGCTTTAGCTGCATGAATCCAGGGTCGTCCTAACAGCAGGTTATAAGAAACTGTGGCATCTAACACCTGGAATTCCATGGTAAACAGGACTGGCCCAATGGTCAGTTCAAGTACAACATCCCCCACAGTGGCTGTTCCGTTTCCGTCAAACCCCCGGACACAGATGCTATTCTCCCGGATTCTTCCACGGTCAATCTTTAACTGGTCCAGGGTGGATAATGGACAAATATTGGCGCTTGAGCCGTTATCCACCAATACTCGGGTTACCACCGAGTCTTCACATTTGACAGCTAGGTATAGAGCTTTGTTATGCTCCGTACCTTCCACCGGCAGGTCATCATCTGAGAATGTCACTCTGTTCACCTCGAAAATCTTGCTAGCAATGGTTTCCAGGTGGTTTACAGAAATCTCACTGGGTACATGAGCCTCGTTCAATATCTTTAACAGGGCCCGACGATGTTCCTCGGAATGGAGGAGTAATGACAATAGTGAGATCTGGGCAGGTGTTTTTCTCAGCTGCTCAACCACAGAATAGTCTTGTACTTTCATCTTCCTCAGGAATTCTTCAGCCTCTTCTTCTGACACTGGCTTCTTGGTTGCCACTGGGTTGGTTTTTCTTAACTCCACCGGAGCAAAACATCGACCTGATCGAGTCAGCCCTTGCGCTTCACAACTGACTTCTTCCACCTGTTTTCCTTGGTACGTCACCACTGCCTTTTCATATTTCCAAGGCACAGCCCTGCTGTCAATCATCGGCAGCTGGACCACAGGCTTTATGGTCACCCGTTCTCTACATACCCCTTTCAACACGACTGCCGGTGTGGGCAGGATCCCTGGTATTACCAACTTGCTTGGCTCGGGTTTGCTTGCTATGACGGACGGGCTCTTCCCCAATATTACTACCGGCTTGACGCCTTCTCCCTGTGACTGTACACTCGTTCCTCCACTGGTTAAGACTTCTTTCGGGGCGGCTTGGATCATCATCACTGTTTGTGAGGGTTTTCTTAATTCTCCTCCCTCACACACCAACTCAATCATGTGAGTTTCGTGGTGCGCTGGCAGTGGGTTTTGGTTGATGTTAGGAGCCTCCGGTGTCTGGACCTCGATCTTATTGGTGTCAATAAGATCCTGTATGGCATGCCTTAACTTCCAGCACTTCTCGGTATCGTGCCCGAGCATCCCTGAACAGTATTCACAACTGATTGATCGATCTACATTCTGAGGTGGGGGATTTGGTTCTCGAGTCTGGACAGGACTAACCAAACCCAATTGCCGCAGCTTGTGGAACAAAGCGGTGTAGGTTTCTCCTAGCTTCGTGAAGGTTCTTTGCTTCCGCAACCTGTCATTCCTAGCATCTGGATTTTCCCGGAAGCCTGCCCCTGAAGGGTTTCTATATGCCCTTGGTGGAGGGTAGGTGTTTTGTGGTGGTGCGTATATGTTCTGGGGAGCCGGTGCGCGCCATTGTGGGCGAACTGGAGGCTGAGTGTATACCTGGGATTGGTGCACGGAACAATGTGGTTCTCGAGGTGGATAGAAATTTTGTGGTGGGTTGTATGGGTAGTTTGACCGGTGAGGCCTGGGTTGGTTGTAGTGCGGCCTGCCAGCCCTGGACCAACTGCCTGCCTCGATCGTGGCAACCTCTTCTTTCTTTCTTCTCAGCGCACCTCCCGTGCCGCTTTGAATAGCCTGGGTTGTGGCCTTGAGTGCCGAATAGTTCAAGATCTTGTCCGACCTCAAACCCTCTTCTATCATGACCCCTATTTTGACCACCTCATTGAAAGATTTTCCAACCGTTGTCACCAAGTGACCAAAGTAGGTTGGATCCAATGTCTGCAAAAAATAGTCCACCATCTCTCCCTCTCTCATGGGAGGATCGACTGGCTGCTTGTTCTCTCCAGAGGAACCCGAACTCGCGAAAACTTTCCCCGGGTTTCTTCCCGGTTCTCAATAACGTGAGACGGTCAGGGACTATCTCCAGATTGTACTGGAAATGACCTGCAAAAGCCTGCGCCAGATCATCCCACGTGTACCACCTGCTGAAATCCTGCCTGGTATACCATTCCAGTGCAGATCCGCTCAGACTTTGGCCGAAATAAGCTATCAAAAGCTCGTCCTTGCCTCCTGCCCCTCTCATTTTGCTACAGAATCCCCGCAAATGTGCCATGGGATCACCGTGCCCTTCATATAAATCAAACTTGGGCATCTTGAACCCAGCCGGGAGTTGGACGTCTGGGAAAGGGCACAGATCTTTGTATGCCACGCTGACTTGATTGCCCAGCCCGTGCAAGTTCCTGAAGGATTGCTCCAGGCTTTTGAACTTTCTCAACACTTCATCCTGTTCAGGGGCCTTAACCGGCTTCTCAACCTCTGCCGGTACTTCCAAATGGGGATTGTAAGCCTGTGGTTCGGGTGCATGGAATGTAGGCTCAGGGGGATAGTATTGTGTATCGTGAGCCTGAAACAATGGCTCACTGGTCGTTCTTTGCAAAGGGGCTGATGTTGGTCCCACAAAAATGGGAATATTGGGTGTTGGGAGAGGTTGATGGGGTGGTGGAGCTTGGGAATCATGAGGGCTTCTTTCTTGATGATAAAGGGGATTTGGGCGGCTTGTGGAAGGGCCGGAGTGAGGGTATTCTGGCATGTGTCCCAGTGTTTCAGGGCTCTTTTGTGTTTTGGCTATGGCTAGCTGCATTGCATTCATCTCTAGTCCCATCCTTTCAATCTTTTCCATCGCTTCTTTTAACAACTGGCTCATCGGCCTTTCTTCCTCATTGCTATTCTCTGAAGTAGTCATGCTTGTTGCTACCGGTCCTTTGGATCTGGTTTGGTATGAATGTGTTGCCAGAATTCTTTAACAACTAACTGTCTGATATCAGACAACAACAAACTTTGTTAGCGTTAGAGCTTAACAGATTTGATCATAACACATAGAGGATGCAATGCACCTAGGCAGTTAACCGTTTCTACATGCTTTGCTTCAAACAACATGCGTCATCCCGGTTTGCTCATTCGTCTCTTTAAAGTATTTTGCGAAACCCTGCGTTTTATTTTATTTACATTTTCTTTTCTTTATTTATTAAAAGCGGTCGAATCTTATGGGGATTGCCTACGTATCACGTCCCCGCGTGAATCAGACCAGGCGTAGTTCTGCCTCAAAGTAAAGACACATGGTAATTCTTCTGGAGTCACTTAATTTCATTATCAAAATTTGCTATTACACATTACTTTAAATAAAAATAGCAAAAGTACAGACTCCACGGTTTTAAACTTGGTTTAACGAAAAGAAAACAGCATATGGGAAAACAACCAAAGCCAAATAAACAGGACTTGACCAAAAACTAATTCTCTAACTTAAGGGCCCGCGAGGCATCATTCGGCCTTTCCGCGGCTCTAGGTGTAAGGTCTCTTTGCATGCTCTTCAATTCGTTCATAATCCGGTGGACGCAGCCCATGATGGAAACAAGGAGGGTCTTCCGAGGTGTTCGCTCACATGCCAGGCATTTCATGTAGATGTAATGCCCTATTTCATCAATCCTTGCTCGAATGTTATCTCTTTCACTGAACAACTGCCTGATTTGTTGGTTCTTTAACCTCAGTGCCTGAGCATTGTCGGCAAGTCGATCCTGAAACAACTCCATTTGTCTTTCCATACAGGCCATTGCATCGTAGCACTGTCTTCTGTCGGCCTGGGCGTCTCGTGCTTGTTTGACGATCCGATCATGTAGAGCGGAGCTCGTCTCCCTTAATATTCTGACGCTCATTTCATAATCCCTTATGACCTGTTGCAAACGCTGCTTCCAGGCCATTGTGTACTTTGCCCATCTGACCTTCATCCTTGTTATGCAAGCTTTTGATTGTTCTAATTCTTCTTGGCTTTGGATGACCTGATTTCTCAAACTTGCTATCAATCTTTCGTCAGAGCGACGCTTCTGTCGGTCAACGTTACTCTTACTGGCTTGGCGAAGGCGGGCCTTCAAGGTTTGGTTTTCTTGGGCTAACTTGTTTCTTTCAGCCTGCTCCGAGGCGACTTGCACATTGTTCTCAAATACAAGCCTTTCAACTTGTTGCTTTAGCTTCCCGATTTCGACCCGGTAACCTTTCTCCCTTTTTAACCATCCCCATTGCTCTTGTGAATCATTGGTGAAGTGTTGGACGTGGGCCCTTTTAGCAGGTCTTTGCCGAGTCTGAAACCTTCTTTCGAACCAAGCATCGTACTTTGGGTCTACCTCACCTTTAGCTAGTTCTCGCACCATGGTCTTGGGCTCCAAGAATCTACATTCATGCCACAGTTTTCTAATCTTCCCCTCGGGGAATATGACTCCCGGGCTTAATTCCAAGGCATGCTTGCTCAGATCTTCATCAGTAGGGACTACTTGAAACCTGCCCAGTTGTCGTAATACCCGATGAGGGGCATATGGCTGGATGCTGCGAAGCCCCATTAAGAGAACATGACATTCTTCAGCCGACATGTAGATCACCTCAGTATCAGTCAACCAACCGAATGCCCATTCAATTTGGTCAGATGTTGTTGACCTTAACCGTGTAAACCATTCTTCGACACCTTCAGGAAATCTGGCGCCTGTCATGCGCTTCTTGAATCCGCTGATACAATTCCTCTCGGTCAACCCGTGGTTCATGTATCCTACTCGGTGATGGAGGTGTTCCTGCATCCATAGCTGAAGTAACAGGTTGCAACCTTGGAAGAACGTACCTCCTTCTCGGCATATAGTCAGAGCCCGGTAGATTTCGGACAAAATCAAAGGAACCACAGTACTATTGGTTCTTTTGATTGCCACGTCGGCCATCCCTACCAGACCTATCTCTATCTTTTTATCCTTCCTTGGACAGACCATGACTCCCAAGAATGCTGTGATAAAAGCCAAAGTACGTCTTGCTTCCCATTTGTTTTTGTTCCCGCCGTGAGTTAGCCCAAGGTTCGGTTCCTCGAAACCCTGCGGGGTTCCGTACCGCTGATACAAGAAATGGAGATCACAACACCCTCTCGATAAATCGTCATGTTGTACCTTCCGACTAATGCTTAGTAGATCCAGAAACGCATGCGGGGACACCGGCCTTGGCGAAAGCAAATATTGCCCTCTTAACTTCTCATTCAGTCCCGCATATCCGACAACTTCCTCAAGTGTCGGTGAAAGTTCAAAGTCAACAAAACGGAATACATTGCAGGTAGGGTCCCAAAATGGTATTAGAGCTTCAAGAATATCTGTCCTCGGCCCAACACCCAACAAATTTACAAAACCTCCCAATATTCTTCCTACTACCCCTTTGCTATCGGCTTCCAAGTCATTCCACCACATGTGGAGTTGTAGAGGGACCTCGCTGATGGTCGAGAATGGTTCATTTTGCTCTGTGTTCATCCTGCACATTTATTAGGTTGACCTTTTAAGTGAAAACAAAAAACCTTTATTTTGACTCTAAACAAAAATCTTTGAACACAAAAACAAACAATATATGTATTTATATACATGTGTATACATATATACATATATGCTTTATGGTATATCATTTTTGGTAAAAATGGAAAAAAAGGAGTTGGACCCGATGAGGGTTGCCTACGTATCTCACATCCGGTGAGAATCAAACCGACGTAGTTCGGGTGAAAAACTAACTAGTTTATTTATTTATCATTTTTTTTTGTTTTTTTATTATTATTTTTTTTATTTTTTATTTAAAAATTTCCCAACATTCAAAACCGGTCATCATGCATGTTTGAAGCAAATAAATGCACAGGCAGTGAGTAGGATGCATCAGGATGGCCCTTTCTACTTCAGGTTGCTATTCCTAGACGGACCCAACCCCTGTGTTGAGTCCCCTAAGTCAAAAATGCACATGATGCAAATAAGCGTTCCTACTAGGGATCCGGCATGAAGTTGAGTTATTCTAGGTTCAGAACCTGGGTGTTTGTTCTAGACCTGGCTTACCCGAGCGGACAGCTCGAGCCGAGGGGCAGCGTACCGGGAATACAGAAGCTTCACCGGCTTAGCAACTTGTCCGAACCTCGTTCTAAATTGGGATTTGACACTATACAGAAAAGAAGCCGTACGAAGTACGCCCTTCTTCATGATTTAGAAGACTCAGAAAGGATATGGGTTTCGGCACAGTTTATATACAGTTCAAATAATATCAAAGCGGTAAAACAGCATTTAACACATTAGGCTCAAACATGTAAAAATCAGATAATAGATAAAGCCAAATAATAACAATTATTTTAAGCTCGAATTCTTAACCCTGAACCAGTGGTTCTGGGTCTCCTTTCCCCAGCGGAGTCGCCAGAGCCGTCACACCTCCTTTTTCCGCACCCGTGAGGGTACAAGGGAGTTTTTCCAATTAAAGGACAATCGAAACGGGATTGGTTTATTTATTTCAGAGTCGCCACTTGGGAGATTTAGGGTGTCCCAAGTCACCAATTTTAATCCCGAATCGAGGAAAATAATGACTCCATATTACAGTCTGCGTACCAGAAATCCGGATAAGGAATTCTGTTAACCCGGGAGAAGGTGTTAGGCATTCCCGAGTTCCGTGGTTCTAGCACGGTCGCTCAACTGTTATATTCGGCTTGATTATCTGATTTTATACAAATATGAACTTATGTGCAAATTTTATCTTTTAACCGCTTTATTATTATTGTTTTTAAAAGAAATATGAACATCGCTTAAAACACGTCTTTGGACTGCGTTACATGAAATGCACCCACAATCCGGAACACGTTTTATTTGATGTTTTGGGATTTGGATTCGGGTCGCATGAAATGCACACCCAGGCTTAAGAAAGTAAAATATTAAACACGCGCCTAAAGAGACTATCGCGTTATTATTTTGGGGAAGACCGTGAAATTCGCTAAACGGTCCTTCCGAATTCTAATTAAACCATACATTTTGTGAGGGCCCCGCAATCTATACGTTTTATTTGGCGAGGCTCGTCTCATTTTTATTTTTAAAGGATAAACCTACAATGACTATATTTTCTATTAAGTTCGTCTCTAAAATAAAAGAAAATCTCTTAATTATTTACATGCTGAAAAACGTAACTTATTAGTTATTAGTTTACGGCTAATGCGAATGGAAAATTGCGATCGAGTTTGTACAAAGAAAAACTGCTTTCATTTTATATTCTGTTATTCAATAATACTAGAACATCGACCTTTGTGAGGTTGAGGCCCTGAATTTGTGTTCTTTGCTTTAAAGGTGTGGTTTATCAATTATAATAAGGCAGTTTATCAAAAGAAATGAACTTAGCTAACAATGGATGGCTTCATGCTTAACTTGTATTAAAGAAGATGCTATACGATTAGACTAAGTCTAAGATATAACCCAACACATTGAGAATACTTTTAACTAGCAGCATACGTATACAAACTGATATTCAATTACCATTCATTGATATCTACTAGGCGTGCAAGCTACTTCCAGCATCCAAACAAGAATAAAATCATTCTACATTACATGATATTTAATGCAACAATCTACGTATAAAAGACATTCTTCAGGTTTTCTCATTTTGTATTCATCCTCAATTTTCCAATTACATCTGACAGTGTATTAGGTGTGTACCTGGTATAGAGAACAAAAGAAGAAAGGAATGGTCAGTCGGGCAGTATGCCACAAACACAGCAGCAGCAGACACACATCAACAACACAGCAACAACCACAACCACAAGTGTTTTCTACAGTCCACAGACAACCAGTAGTATTTCCCAGAACAAAAGAACCAACAGATAGTTGTGTACCAAACGAGCAAATCCCAGGAAAGAGTGATGAAATAAACAGCAATAACAGAGTATTCAATACAGCAACACTACCAATTCAACAACCAGAAACAGCTCAGTCAGTGCTAAAGAAACAGAACTTGGCCAAGACAGCTTGACCAATATGAACTCTTAGATAGCTCTCAGACAGTGTTTGGTTACAATGTTTTACTGAAACTCTCTTCTGTTTTCAGTCTTTTTCTTTAAACTCACAAAACCTTTCTCAAGACTAAAAATTCCAGCCTCAAGACTCCAAAAATTTCTCCTCCTTCTAATCGAAGGTCTGCCTCTTTTATAGCCTAACCTTAATACTTTAACAGTCTGTTTTGACAACTCAAAATTCCCCCTCCCCGTTGTTTTTCCACTCACTTATTTTAAATAACAAAACTCCCATGAAATCCCTGTCAGCCCCTCTCTTTTTTGTTAAAGTGTCCTAGTCCCTTGTTTATTTAACCCAAAGTATGGGCAGCAGGAATATAATCTGACAGCACATGCTGTCCAATTATTTTAATTCCCTAAAGCTAACCATACACATGCTGCCCAGACTGTCTAAACCAAATGCACCTGGCATCGTATTTTAAAATCCAAGTCTGAGCTGCCATTATAACCCTCCCCCTAGATGTTCTTTAATTCAATTTGAACAAGCTCAATTGGCAATTCAATTCAGTTCCTAATGGGATTCAAATACGATCACAGCAGAAATAAACAACACGAATCAAGTTGTTACCATTAACGACTGAAACTAATTGACGACATATATCGACTCGACTATATTAATCGTAACACATAACAATCAATCGTTCATATAAACAACACGTATATAGTCCCAGATAACTTCAGACAACTTTGTTCAACACTGGGAACCTATATGAATTAAACTCTTTTGACGACAAATCTAATTGACGAACATGTATATCATAGAGTATAATCAGAGCACACATAGAAAATCAAACGACCAAATAAAAGGTCTTTGACAGAGACGGGAGAAATTAAGAAAACATCACACAATAACAAACAGGCACAACAAAGCATGCTAACCATTCAATCAAAACTAAAACAAAGAGAAAGAAAACTTACTGAAAGAGTTTAAACCAAACTGTCCAAATCCGACTTAGCTTTGACCCTTTTGAGGCCGAACAAATTTTAACCAGGGTGTTCTCACATGAGAACACCTTGGTTAAGATCCATTAAACCTCAAAACTTTGTTAAAACCGGCCGGGTTCCCCAGGTGCATGTGTTTCAAGTTCTGGATTTCCAGATCTGGATTTTTAGGAGTTGTGGGTAGATTCGGACCAAACCAAGCTTGGTTTGGTCACGAGGAAGGTCAGGGGAATGTCTGGTATGAAGATGGGGTGGTTTGGCATAGGTCCGGGTTCGACTCAAATCTTCAAATGAAGATTCGAGACGAAGGAAAGTGATTCGAGGATAGGGAGTAACAGATCCATGTTCAGGAGAGTGAGGGGGTCTTAGGGTGTTCAGGAGGTGATCACCGGCGTTCGTGCCGCCGGGTTCTGGTGAAAGGGATATCAGGGCGGCTTGCTAGGGTTTGGGGGTTTCAGCTTGGGGAAGGAGACGAGTGATGGGTGGGGTTCAGATAGGGGGCGTGGGGTGAAGGGCTGAGTTTATATATGGGGAGGTTGATCGGATCTGAGCCGTTAGATCAGATGATCTCAACGGCTTGGATCTGATGGTGAGAAATGAAACGGGGTCGTTTGGTAGTTAAACGGGGTCGTTTGGTTTAAGTGAAGGGTTGGGTCAGACCGGTTATTGGGTCGGGTTTAAAAATGGGTTGCTGAAAGAGATCCTGAGCCGTTGGATTGGCCTGGACGGACGGCTCAGATTGATTTGACTGAAACGGCGTCGTTTCAGGAGGTGCCTGGGCAGGCCTGGACTTGGACTGGGTCTGAGTGCTGGTTTGGGCCTGTTTTATTTCATTTATTTTGGGCCCAAACCGATTTCCTTCACTCTTTGTTTTTTTTTTAATTTCAGTTTTCTTTTAAAACAAAAATAAAATAACAAATAATAAAATAACGAAATTAAAACTAAACAACAATGCAACATTTTAACACAATTATCACAAAAATATTTAAGTAAGTTAACTAAAAGCTTAGAACGAACGATGCACATATATATATTTTTTGAATTTTCTTTTACTGACCAAATTATGGTTTAATCATCCTAACATACATATTTTGTATTTTGTTTGTTAATGATTAAATGCAAAAATGGACTGATCCACAAATGTCTAACAACACATGTCACAAAAACTCGAACAATTGTACAGCGAAACCATTTGTCACTATTTTTATTTTCTTTTGGAGCGATTGCTCGTAAAGCAAAAATCACGTGCTTACACCGGCTCCTCCTCATATGAAAAGTCCTTGTCCAACTAGACAGTGCTGAAGTCTAACACGTGGGATGGATCATCGTGATACTTCCGAAGCATGGACACATGAAACACTAGATGCACGACTGATAAACTCGGCAGCAATGCAAGTCTATAAGCCACCTCTCCCACTCGATCAAGAATCTCAAACGGGCCAATGAACTTACGGCTAAGCTTGCCCTTCTTTCCAAACCTCATCACGCTCTTCATAGGCGACACCCGAAGCAACACTCGCTCGCTAACCATGAATGCCACATCACGAATCTTACGGTCGGCATAACTCTTTTGCCTGGACTGAGCTGTACGAAACCTATCCTGAATGATCCTGACCTTGTCCAAAGCATCTTGCACTAGATCCGTACCCAAAAATCGAGCCTCTCTTAGCTCAAACCACCCAACGGACGACCGATACTGTCTACTATATAAAGCCTCATAAGGAGCCATCTAAATGCTCGACTAGTAACTGTTGTTATAGGCAAACTCTGCTAAAGGCAAAAAAACTGATCTCACGAGCCTCCAAAGTCAATGACATAAGCTTGGAGCATATCTTCTAGAATCTAAATAGTACGCTCGGACTGCCCGTCCACCTGAGGATGAAATGTTGTGCTCAAATCGACCCGTGTGCCTAACTCATGCTGAACAACTCTCCAGAAATGCGAGGTAAACTGCGTACCTCAATCAAAAATAATAGACACGGGCACACCATGAAGACGAACAATCTCCTTGATATAGATCTCAGCTAACCTCTCAGAAGAATAGGAGACTTCCACAAGAATGAAATGCGCTGACTTAGTCAACCTATCAACAATAACCCACACTGCATCGAACTTCCTCTGAGTCCGTAGGATTCCAAGAACAAAGTCCCTAGTGATACGCTCCCACTCCCACTCGGGAAGCTCAATCCTCTGAAACAAACCGCCAAGTCTCTGATGCTTGTACTTTATCTGCTGACAATTCAAACACCGAGCCCCATATGCAACAATATCCTTCTTCATCCTTCTCCACCAGTAATGCTGCCACAAATCCTGATACATCTTAGCGGCACCCGGATAAATAGAGTACCGAGAATTATTAGCTTCCTCTAGGATCAACTCTCGGAGTCCATCCACATTAGGCAGACAAACTCGACCCTGTAGTCTCAAAACTCCATCATCTCCTAATGTAACCTGCTTGGCACCACCGTGCTGCACCGTATCTCTAAGGACACACAAATGAGAATCATCATACTACCGATCGCAGATACGCTCCAATAAAGAAGAACGAGCAACTGTGCAAGCTAATACATGGATGGGCTCAAAAACATCCAACCTCATGAACTGATTGGCCAAAGCCTGAACATCCAAAGCAAGCGGTCTCTCACCGATCAAAATATACGCAAGACTGCCCATATTGGCTGACTTCCTACTCGAAGCATCGGCCACCACATTGGCCTTTCTCGGATGATATAAGATGGTGATATCATAGTCTTTCAACATCTCCAACCACCTTCTCTACCTAAAATTTAGCTCTTTCTGCTTGAACAAGTACTGCAGACTCTTGTGATCCGTGAACACCTCACATGCCATGCCATACTGATAGTGCCTCCAAATCTTCAACGCGTGAACAATGGCTCCTAACTCCAAATCATGAACTAGATAGTTCTTCTCATGAATCTTCAACTAACGTGAAACATATACAATAACCTTGCCATCCTGCATCAACACCGCACCAAGTCCAATACAAGATGCATCACAATAAACTGTATATGGCCCTGAATCTGTGGGCAAAACCAACAATGGCGCCGTAGTCAAAGCTGCCTTGAGCTTCTGAAAGCTCGCCTCACACTCGTCTGACCACCTGAACTGGGCACCCTTCTGGGTCAACCTGGTCATCAGGGCTGCAATAGATGAAAACCCCTCCACAAACTTACGATAATAGCCTGCCAACCCCAAGAAACTCCGGATCTCTGTAGCTGATGCGGGTCTAGGCCAGTCCTTGATTGCCTCTATCTTCCTTGGATCTACATGAATACCCTCTGCTGAAACCACATTACCCAAAAATGCAACCAAACTCAACCAGAACTCACACTTCAAAAACTTAGCATACAACTGACTATCTCTCAAAGTTTGAAGAACAAATCTCAGATGCTGCTCATTCTACTCTCGGCTGCGGGAATAAATCAAAATGTCATCAATGAAGACTATCACAAATGAATCCAAGTAAGACCTGAACACTCGGTTCATCAAATCCATAAAAGTTGCTGGGGTATTTGTCAACCCGAATGACATCACCAAGAACTCATAATGCCCGTACCGAGTGCGGAAAGCTGTCTTAGGGACATCGGATGCCCTAATCCTCAACTGATGGTAGCCATAACTCAAGTCAATCTTCGAAAATACCTTGGCACCCTGAAGCTAATCAAACAAATCATCAATCCTCAACAATCGATACTTATTCTTAATTGTAACCCTGGTTAACTGCCGGTAATCTATACACATTCGGATCGATCCGTCTTTCTTCTTAACAAATAACACCGACGCACCCCAAGGCGAGACACTAGGTCTAATGAATCCTTTCTCAAGCAAGTCTTGCAACTGCTCCTTCAATTCTTTCAATTCTGGCGGGGCCATACGATACAGCAGAATGGAAATGGGCTGAGTGCCCGGAGCCAAATCAATGCAGAAGTCAATACCTCTATCGGGTGTCATACCCGGTAGGTCTAAAGGAAAAACCTCAGGAAACTCATGAACAAAAGGCACAGAATCCATAGAAGGAACCCCAACACTAGAATCACGAATATATTCCAAATAGGCCAAACACCCCTTCTCGACCATACACTGAGCCTTCATATATGAGATAACACTATGGGTAGAATGACCAAGAGTCCCTCTCCACTCTAAACGAGGCAACCCTGGCAAAGCTAAGGTCACAGTCTTGACATGACAGTCCAAGATAGCGTGGTAAGGTGATAACCAATCCATCCCAAATATGACATAAAAATCAACCATCTCCAGAAGTAATAAGTATACTCGGGCCTCAAGACCCCCAATCGTAACTATACAAGAATGATGAACACGATCTACCACAATAGAATCACCCGCCGGTGTAGATCTAACACATACTCGGTGCCTGAACCATGGCACGGGAACCCTGGTGCTGAGAACTGCTCGGTGCTCAAGGGCAAAATCTAACAATATGCCTCGTGTCGCCACAAGTAAAATAAGCCCTCGGTTGCTGGTACTGACGACCCTAAAAACGATGAAGGGGAGGTGCATTGATAGGAGCTGGTGATGCACTATAAGACTGCCAATCGGAATACTACATATGAGAATCACGACCACCTGGGGCACCGTAAGAAGCCTGAAGTGCTAACTGAAAAGGCCTAGGAGGACGGCCTCTATCATATAAATTCCTGCCTCCAAACGAGACACCACTGAATCTGCCTGAATGACGAGGCCTCTTGTCAGACCCCTGACCTCCTCCCTGTGAAAGAACCATCTCAACCCTCCTGGCCACATTGGCCGCATCCTGAAAGGAAATCTCTCTCCCTATCTCCTTAGCCATATGAAGTCAAATAGGATGAATGAGTCCCTCAATGAACCTCCTCACTCTTTCTCTCTCAGTGGGAATTATAAGAAGAGCATGACGGGCCAAGTCAATAAATCTAGTCTCGTACTGAGTAACAGTCATTAAACCCTATTGGAGACGCTCAAACTACCTCCGATAGATCTCTCTCTAAGTGATAGGATGAAACTTCTCCAGAAATAGCTGAGAAAACTGATCCCAAGTCAAAGCTGGTGACCCAACTGGTCTAGCCAAACAGTAATCTCCACCAAGTCTTGGCGGATCCAGATAAGCGAAAAGTAGCAAAGTCGTCCCCATTGGTCTCCACTATCCCCATGTCCCTGAGAACCTCATGACAGTTGTCTAAACAATCCTGGGGATCCTCATAAGATGCATCACTGTAAGTGGTAATGAAGTGCTTGGTGAAACCTATCCAACCTCCACAAAGCCTCCAAAACATAGCTAATCTATTACCGGTCTGTGCTGCTGCTCGGCTGAAAAAGCGATACGTGACTTCGCCTTTCGTGAAAGAACAAGAGTAGAGGTTTTGATTTGGTAGTGAGAGAACAAAATTGCACGACATAGAAGAATAGAAGTGAAACTTTTCCTAACTCTATAGCCTCTAGGGGATAAATACAGACGTCTCCGTACCGATCCCTCAGACTCTACTAAGTTTGTCCGTGAATTGTGAAACCTATATAACCTAGAGCTCTGATACCAACTTATCACGACCTGGATTTCCCACCCTCGGGAATCGTGATGGCGCCTACTCGTGAAAGCTAGGCAAGCCGAGTATTATAATTTAATTACCCTTTTTATTAAGCATATTCAACAATTCAAAGTAATAAGTGATTAAATAGCGGAATAAATTTAATAATTAGAAATGTGGGAGACGAAAACGTATTATTTTAACCAAACATTGCTACATAATCCGAAGTACAATACTACCTAGAATTTGGTGTCACAAGTCACAAACTATCTAAGAATACTACAAACAAGGTCTGAATAGAATTACTCAAATCTGTCTCTGAGTAAGTAAAATCAGAAAGAGAAATGATAGGAGGAGACGCCAAGGCCCGCAGACGTCTGTAGGACTACCTCGGGTCACCTGAATGGACTAAAGACAACACCCTCACTGCGGTCCAAACGCTCCAGTATCGGTATTTGCACACAATGTAGAGTGTAGTATCAGCACAACTGATCCCATGTGCTGGTAAGTGCCTACCCTAGCCTCGGCGAAGTAGTGACGAGGCTAGGACCAGACTACCAAATAAACCTTTGTAGTTAAATCATATACAGCGGAAAATAAAAGCAGGAATGTACAGTTAAGAATAGGAGGGGGAACATGCTGCGGGAAAATATCAAATGATAATAGAAGGACAACAAGTAAATACAAGGAATACCATAACTCAATTATCAACAAGAATCAGAAATCAAAAAAGTGCACGGTATCACCCTTCGTGCTTTTACTCTTGTCCTCACCATAAGAATCAATATAATCTGCACGACATCACCCATCATACTTTTACTCTCGTCCTCACCATAAAATCAATATAATCGGCATGGAATTGTACATCGTGTGGCACAGCATCACCCTTCATGCTTTTACACTCTTCCTCACAAAATCATACACGACATCACCCTTCGGCTTTAACACTCTCTCACCAAAATAATGCACGGCATCACCCTTCGTGCTTTAACACTCTTCCTCACCCAAACAACAATCACAAGAAATAAGGTCAAGGAAATAAATGAAATCACAATAAAATCCCGGCAAGGGAACAATAGTACAACAATCAAATTCAGGCAAGGGAACAATATCAAAACATCAACATCCTAGCAAGGGAGATAGCATTAAAAGCAACAACTTTCCCGGCAAGGGAGACAATATAATAATCCTCTTCTCTTTTTCACATTTACTTCACAACTCACTACACAACTTGAGCCAATGATCTATAAGGTTCAATTACCAATTTTACTTCCACAATTCGTTTTACAACTTGAGCCAACACTCCTCAAAATTCAGCTTCCAATACTACTTCCACAAGCTTTGCTCAACAATAGAAATCAGCACATAAGGCATGAACAATACAAACAGAGCCATAATAATCATAATATAAGACTCATATGCCTGCCATGGTCGTATTTGCGATAAAATTCTTCGCAAATGCGAAGAGGACAACTTGGCAAAAGCGATGGCCCCCTCGCAAATGCGATCTCCCGTCAGCAGCCCCCCAGGTTTGCAAATGCGATCTCCCTCTCGCAAATGCGATGTCGCATTTGCGACCCAAACACCGCAAATGCAATAATACCAGTACCAGCAGCATCAAACCTTCTCCAAATTCCATTTTTGATCCGTTAACCATCCGAAATCCACCCGAGGCCCTCGAGACCCCGTACAAACACACAAACCAGTCCCATAACTTAACACGGACCTGCTCGAGGCCTCAAATCACATAAAAAAATATCAAAATCATGAATCGCACTCAAATTCAAGCTTAATGAACTCTAAAATTTTAAACTTCTACTTTCAGTGTTTAAACCTATCAAATCACGTCCGATTGACCTCAAATTTTGCACACAAGTCATATTTTCCATTACCGACCTACTCTAACTTCCGGAATCGGAATGCAACCCTGATATCAAAAAGTCCACTTCCGGTCAAACTTCTTAAAAACCTTCAAATTTCTATCTTTAGCCAAATGACTCCAAAATGACCTACGGACCTCCGAATTCACTTCCGATCGCGCTTCCAATACCAAAATCACCATACGGAGCTATTCCCAGACTTGGAATATCAAATGGACATTGATAACCCAGAAATGCACTTCAATTCAAACTTATGAGATTCTTCCAAAAATGCTAACTTCCACAATAGACGCCGAAACATTCCCGGGTCTTCCAAAACCCAGTCCGGACATATTCCCAAGTCCGAAATCATCATACGAACCCGCTGGAACCTTCAAATCCTGATTCCGAAGTCGTTTACTCAAAAATCCAACCTTAGTCAATTCTTTCAACTCAAAGCTTCCGAAATGAGAATTCTCTTTCCAAATCAACTCCGAACTTCCCGGAATTCAATTCCGTCCGTGCACACAAGTCATAATACTTGAAGTGAAGCTGCTTGTGGACTCAAACTGCTGAACGATGCGTTAGAGCTCAAAACGATCGGTCTGGCCGTTACATTCTCTCCCACTTAAACATACGTTCGTCCTCGAACGTGCTGAGAACTGCATCGAAGTTGTTCAAAATCACTGTTTAACACCTCGTGCACCTACCCGTGCTACCACAACTCAGTCGAGCACATTAGCTCGATCAATCTGAAGATATTCTCTTTCCTTCAAGCAAATAAGCTTAGAGCCCAATTCCATTATCCGGAATTCTCTGCCAGGACTGTTTTCAACATACGATCACCATATCAATCACTACACTCTGTACCCAAACATGACTGCACAATTTTTGCTGAATTCACACCTTGCACCATTTTACTCATAGGACCACAATAACACTTTCTGATCAAATTAGTCGAAATTCCGCGAATCTGATGCTCCCATTACACCTCATGACATACATAGGTCTTGCTCTAACTCTTACAATACCGTCACGACGGAAGAGATGTGTTGAAATTCTTAACCAACTACCGAACCAACAAATCATTGGGTCTATACTCCTGACAAGAACCATCACCTCATTCTGTACCAAATAATGGTCTTAGCTCCTTAATATACTTCATATAATCAGATTGCACTGATCCTAAATCCAATGATCTTGTCTCACCCAGTACGAACTGCTCAGGCAATAAGCCACCCCGACATGACCAAAAGTCTCATATGATGCCATAATGCGCCAATAGGCTACCAATTCGAATGCGATACAAAAGGAAAACGAACTCTGAAAAGAAAATCCAATTATCCCGCTCGCGAATTATACATGCGATGCGTTCAACATAATTGAATAGACACCCCGCTCATGAATCATACATGCGACGCGGGCACACAACTAATATGAGCTTTCCTCAGAAAAATAGGAAACAAAACACATAAAAACAGATATGGGGAACTGTACTGAACACCACATTGTTGCGGCGCGCAACCCGATCCAAACAACATACCCATGGCGGCGTGCCACCCGATCCACACATAAAATTCACATAAGGAGATACACAGCGAACTAGATTGCTCATTACATCAAAATACCGAATATCGGTCACAAGCACACTAAGTGCATAATACCATCCCTGGGGAGACATATAGCGCCATAGGCTACAAAACTCAAGCACATCTGAGGTGCGATATATGATCTAAATCTCGAGAGCCATCATGCTCATATAACATCATTTCTGCGCGAAACCTCAACACATAAGAAATTCACCAAGCCGTCTCACAACTCATACAGCGTAATATATCATTACATGAAATAACTGACGACGAAATAACACCCCGACTACTGTTCCATAAGGAGCGCATTGCTGAAATGAACACATCTGGACCGATATAGAGCCCATATTCACGTTTAAATCTATCCACAGACCTCAAGCTGATACCGATCGCACTGAACTGAGCTAATAACCTTTCAAAGGTCCATAATAACTCCCCTTTTCTCATAACACACAGGAACAACCATCATAACCGGAGTAATCCTCCACAGTCCACAACCCAA